>NC_092036.1:106422098-106731080 GCF_003086295.3 Arachis hypogaea | reverse complement strand
GAAATTGAGTATTGGTGTGTCAAGGAGTGAATGAGGAGTGTTGAGATATAGTTTGGGTTGTTTCGATCTTGTTTAAGAGCTTGGCATGTTGGTATTGAATTGTGAAATTGGTAAACATAGAGGTTTGTGATTTTGAAGAAAAATTTTATTTTGGACCGAACTTTGGCGGGCCAAAACTCGGCTTCCAGACTCCCAAACTTTTTTAAACATGATTTAAATAAAAATTGGCTTCGTGAAGTTTACGTTGTTTGAAGACGGATTAAAAATAATTTTTAACAAAAGAGTTTTGCGCGTCGAAAGTTTGGTGTATAAAAGTATTTTTTGCAGAACTTAACAGCTTTTTACCATTTTTAAGGGGGCATGCGTACGCGAGTGCACACGCGACGCAGGCGTTTAGTTTTGTCCAGACGTTCCCACGTATGTGGGCGTGTACGTGCGTATGCAAGAGGTAATTTTTCAAGCCCACGTACGCGGGCAAGTGCCACGCAACGTGGGATATATTTGCTGTTTGAGGGGCTTGCGTACGCGGACGATGGTCGCGTACGCAGACGATGGTCGCGTACGGGAGTTGGATAAATTACAACCCCGCGTACGCGAGACCCTATTTTTGGGAAAAAGGAGATTTCTTGTGATTTAAACCATTTTCCAACTTCCAAACCTCTATAGTTACCTTCTAAGGTCCTAAATTAAGTTCCTAATTATAGGGAGAGGAGTAACTTTGGAGGAGAAGTCAACTTGACAATGAAGAAATATTTTAAAATGATGATGTATGGTTGGAGAAGTGTCGAAATGATGATGATGTTTTGTATCATGCTGAAAATTGATAATGAATGATTAATATTGAATTATTATTTGGCTTTTGCAACTTATCTGAGACACGAGTTTTTCTGAGTAGATGCAGTGGCTAGCCACCACTCGCTCCAGGTTGAGACTCGATATTCTGTTAACTCTACATTGCAAGATGTGGCCGGAAACTTTAACTCCCCGGAAATTCCCTCAATGAGCTTAATTTGATAAATGATTGAGAAATAGTTATGAATGGACTCTTGGGGATGCATGCACGAAGGATTGTCTAGGGTTAGCTACCGGACATGTCAGGTTTGGCTTTATAACCAACAGATGAGACTCATCAGCCATAAGACAGGCATACATCATATGCATGTATTTTTTTGTTTAATTGTGTATTATTTGGGTTTGCCTTTGTTATCACTATGCTTATTTGCTATACTTACTACCTGCTGTATTTGTATCATACTTGTGTTTTCTTTGTCTCTATTGTTTGTCTGTACAACTGAGATGCCCCTTGTCTGGTCGAGGAATGACGAGGACATTTCCACCGGAGTTTTGGAGGATTGGAGGAAAGGGAGAAGTGATGGATCAAGTTAGAATTGAGTTAGAATTTAAGAGCCTTTGACAACTTACCTTGCTTATGGTTTTCAATTATAGCTTTAATTTTTAAATCTATGTGTCGGAGTTCTAGGATCGCCTCTAACTTTTCCAAGATCTTATATATTATGTATATTGGCACCATTACCATGCTGAGAACCTCCAGTTCTCATCCTATACATATGTTATATTTTTCAGATGCAGGTCAATAGGCACCTTGTTAGGTGTCTGGAGTTTCTTGTCACAAGCGGAGTTGGGATATTGTTTTTTGGGATTTGTTATGTATATGTATATATATGTATAGACTTCTCCTTATATATGCTTTACTTTTGTCCCTCTTAGAGGCTTTCGGAGAACTAGAAGTTTACTTTATGCATTTTGGATTATCTGGGTTGTGTGTGTGTGTGTGTCTATATATATATATATATATATATATATATATATATATATGAACTCCGCTAGGGAGATAATGAGAGATCTTGATAATATGTACAATGAACTGGTTATTTAGCCCAATAGGAGTAAATAATGTAAACCACTCCACATATTATCCTAATTCAAAAATCTCATTCAGTTATTTCACAAAAACAACCATCCAAACCCTAATTACAAACTGTTAATACCCCAAATTCTTCTTCCTCCCAAAATGGCACGCACCCCTGACCTTCTTCACTAACCATCCAACCCTCAGCGGTGTTCAGCTTCAACCCCAGTCTACCCGCTTCTCTTGCGCGCGTGTGTCTCCGTCATTGGCAGCCAACAGCTCGGACGGGCGTCTCCTTCCCGTTGCGGGTCTCTGTGTCATCCACCGGTAGCTTGCATCGAGACAGGCCTTCCTCATTCTATTCGCGTGTCCCTGGTACCTGGCTCGCTACTTTCTCTCGCGCCGGTAAGCAGCCTGTGGCTCACGTCCTACCACCGCCGCCCTAGCTTCCCAATTCGTCGCACTCGTGACAAAAAAACAACCAGCTACGTATAGAGATGAATATCCGACTTTTACGAACAAAAAATAATCATCCAATTACTCATGAAAGCAACCATCTGTCCCCTGTATGTCACAGATGAAGACGCTGGGACGGAGAAACCCGCTGGCTGCTGGGGGGTGCTGCACGGCCGGCGTGTTGGGGGGCTATGCAAATGAGGCAAAGTGCATGATGGTGCTGTTCGGACGTACGCGGTGTATAAGGCAGCGTCGGCCGGTGCTTTGGGCAGCGGCAGCTGATGTTGCTGGTGGTGACGAACCGGTTAAAAGGAAAGAGACTGGGAGAGAAGAACGTACCTGAAGAAGTCACATCACATGCGGAAAGGGGGTTCGCAGTATACGTAACTGCCACTGTTGCAAATCCTTTTTTTAATTCAAAATGAAAAATTATTAAAAATTAATTAACTTAATTATCATCTGATCTTAATTTATTTTTTACCCTTATTGTACACATTGTACACTAAACTCATTGTCTCCCTGTACTCTCTCTCTTTCTCTCTATCTATATGTATGTATGTATGTATGTATATATGTATGTATGTATATGATATTCTTCGGCCGGCCTTGGCTTCGCAGGTTGAACCTGAAACTCGATATTTTGTATCTTTGACACTCCGATCTTATTGTATGTATATGTCCTTCTTTTCTTCGTCTGCAAGTTTATGTTACGTGAGCATTGTGCTTTTCTTTTCACGATTTTGTTTAAAATTTCTTTCAAGATTCCTTGATTATTAAATTCTTTCAACTACTATTATGTATATATATTTTTTTAGAGGTCGTAATATTATATCACCTCTATTTTACAGCTTAAGTGTAAAGTTTTGTGTGATAGAATATTACAATGTGAATTATCAGAAATTTTCCTAAACGCCACCAGTTTCACATTAGTATTTTCATGGCTCGTGGGATGCCTTTTGTAGATAGTCACCTTCTTCCCATTCATTATTAAAACTCACAATCATTCTCCTTTCTTCGTCTTTCCCCTTTACCTCCATGTCTCCTTGTCTCCTTTTTATTTTAGTTATCGGCAACAACTTATACCATTCTTTTTTGCTAATGGCTTCAACTTTCTTCTTTTTCTACTTCCGCTTCCTTTACACTTTCCACTGTCCATACTACACAAACTCAACTCGTCTACCCCTTTCCCTCTTTTTCTCTATTCCATACTTCTCTATGGTTGAAAGTGAAAGGTAATTTGATGTAGTGAATATTTGAAATTAGTAAGTATTTTGGTTTGTGTTTAAATGGTAGTTCCTATTTTCGGATTGGGTTGAGGGTTTTGATGAAAGGTTATTATTGGATGTTAGGGATAATGGAGTATTTTGGATATTGTTTGGTGGTTCTATATATAGTGAGGTAAAGTGCTTTTGGTTAGGTTGATGTTGCTAATCTAAGACTGAGAACTATTAGTAAAATAACTGGGGTTGGTTTCTTCTTTGTATTCTCCTTTCGTTTTTTCATGATTAAAGTTATTGCTCCTTATCATCAAGCTACTCGTTCAGCTTTTAATGGTGTCCTGGATAAGGTTCGGAGTAGGCTAGCAAGCTGGAAAAGGAGTTTACTCAATCGGGCTGGTAGACTCTGCTTAGTTAATTCTGTTGCCGTCGCTATTCCCACGTACCAGATGCAGGTCTCTATTTTTTCCAAAGGAATCATTAGTAAATTGGAGTCTATGATGAGGAATTTTCTTTGGAAAGGACAAGTTGATGGAAGAGGATTGAATCTTGTTAGTTGGAAGGTACTAGTTACTCCAAAAAAATATGGAGGTTTGGGGATTAGAGATCCTTATTGTGTAAATATTGCTCTTCTTGGGAAGCTAGTTTGGACTTTTTTCCAGCAGCCAAACAAGCTATGGGTCCAATTATTGGATGCCAAGTACCGATCATCTCTATATGACTGTTTTAGTTATCCTAAGAACAAGGACTCTCCTATTTGGAGGTGTCTTTGCAAGGCTTGGGAAGTGTTGAAGGATGGGTTTGCTTGGTGTATTGGAGATTTGAACCAGAATTTTTGGTTTTCTAGCTGGAGGAGAGAAGAACGGTTATCTAATGAGATGGATTATGTTCACATTTCTGATTCGAATCTCCGGATACAAGATATTTGGTCGGTTGGTAGGTGGCATTTGGATACTCTTTATTCTCCTTTATCTCAAAATCTAAAAGGTAATATTCTCTCTTACAATCCAGATGAACAAGTAGGTCCGGAAGTGGGTTGGTATTGGAGTGGGTCTGCTGCCAAAGTCTATAACTCACGCAATGGTTACTTGTGGTTGTGTAAGCAACTGTTTGATTGGGAGGAGCGGGAGAATTGGCTTTGGCTTTGGCGTCAGCTTGTTCCGGAAAAGCATAAGTTTTTGGCTTGGTTGTGTCTTAAGGAGGCTCTTCCTACTGCAAGTTTTCGCTTTAGAAGAGGGATGTCGTCATCGGATAGGTGTCCAAGATGTCTTTCTAGCCAGGAATCGGTTTTACATTGTATTCGAGATTGTCCAAAAGCTCAGCTTGTCTGGCATAGGTTGGATATTTCTTGTCATCCTTTGGATTTGAAGAACTGGTTCTTGTATCATAGCAGAGAGCATCCGTTCAAGTTCTTTTCGGGACTTTGGTGGATATGGCGAGTAAGGAATAATGACATATTTAATCCCCATGAAACTTGGCCTCCGGAAAAAGTGATTTGTCTGGCATTAACTTCAGAAAAGGAGCTTAGGAATATTTTTGAATTACAACGTATGTCCCTTCCCTCTACTCTAAATGGTTTTTGGAATCCCCATCCATTGGTACTTTTAAGATTAATTGTGATGCTAGTTATTTTGGTTCGGGTGATAGTGTTGGTTTTGCTTGTGTTATTAGAGATTGTAATAGGAGTTGGCAAAGGGGGTGTTTGGGAATGATTGAGAGTAATAGTATTCTTCAAGGAGAATTGTTTGCTATTTGGAGAGGATATCTCTTAGTTTGGGATGTGGGTCAACGAGGTATTATTTGTGAGACGGATTGTGTGGAAGCATTTAATCTTGTTACTCAAGATGGTTTTGGTTTATTGATCCGTTGGTGCTCAAAATAAGAGATATCATGCATTGGAATTGGCGTGTTGACTTTCGTTTGATTATGAGAGATGCAAACACGGTGACCGATACTATGGCAAAGATGGTGATGAAGTTACAAATTTCGCATGTGGAGCTTCTTTCACCTTGGGAAGAGTTTAAGAGTAGTCTTAAACGGGACTGCTCCTCTATTTAAGCAGTTCCTTGTTTTGTTTGTTTTGTTTTTCTTTGTTTAATTTATTTCGGTCACCAAAAAAGTTATGGTTCTCCATCCATCCAATTTGGTTTGCTTTTAGATTTGTCCTCCATTTTATCTCCATCTGTTGTTGTTGTGTTAACTCTTCTACGTATTTACTGCAATTTCTTGACTCATGGCCTATGAATTCACAGTAAATGCAGTATTGACATAGTCCTTCATATTGCAGAAAAATCTCATAAACAAATTTGTTGGGGCTAGCTATTTTGATGGTTTATCGAAGGTTTTTTTTTTGTCAAGTTTTTTTTTTTGTTATTCGATCCTCTCTCCTTTTCATCACACCTACCAACATCAATCACTTCTCCCAATCTTTCACCAATCTTCTTGGCTGTCTCTTCTGTTTTATAGTATTCGGGCATATTCCACATTTGTACCCAAATAGAAATTCTGGTGTAATCCCCTTCTTCAATTTTTGTCTAAGGACTCCATCTCTTCATGTGTATCATGAGCTGTTTGAAGAGTCATAGAGAACTCCGTTCCACTCTAATCACATAAGCCTTTTTACCAAAAAGGAACTGAAATATATTATTCTCATGCGCCTTGATTCTAAACTCTTCAGGTTGGTTCCAGATCGCATTGAAAGCTACCTCTATGGTTCCCATGTTAAAATTTCTATCTACCATTAATCTACTAATAAGACTCCTTGAGCAATCATTCACACCAGATCGAATGTCCTCCTCCTCTAAAACCACCACTTCCTCCTCCTAAATACAAGATCCTTCATGAATTTGATTAAACTTTCTATTTCGACTTCCCTGAACCTCCCTTTCTTTCATGTTTTTGTTTCTAGATGACACACTGCTATTGAAAATCTCGCTTTTTAATTTAACTTAAAATTTGGTGACTCTTGCTGAAACTCGGATGCTCTCGCACACAATGATGAAGAATGACACTAAATCCTATTAGGGTACACATATAATATAAATTTTTATTCTTCATGCAGCATTAAATAAAATTTACTTATATGATATGATACTTCAAACAACCCATGCACGCATTGTGCATCAAGTAGTACACGCCAAAAATATATACATTTTCATGTCATATAGGTAGCAGTACTTTAAAATTGTTTGTAAAACACAATATAGATTATAGAGTTAGCTAGCAGGAGCCGAAGATAGACATAAAGATATAATAACTACGTATTGTTATTCCTAACAGTCTTTAATATTTATACATGATGAGACCTAAAAAAAAAAGGCACTCTATTTCTATGTTAGCTATGAATAAATTAAATGAATTATGTACCGTCAATATTATCTATATGTATTTTTGTCTCATTATAATCAATTTATTTCTAAATACTAAAATAGGGACCCTAATAGAGAGAGGCTAAAGTCTCAATTGCAGTTTCTGTTTGTGTTGGCGATGGTGTGCTAATTTAGGTCTAGCTGCGCCGGCCTGCGCCTAAGAAGACTCCATTAATTTAACTTCCTCTCATTCCTTTAATTTTTCATGGAATATACTAATTATACAAATAATGTAACGTGCATAATGTACCAAAAGAAAAATAATGCACATAATAATTGACTTAAAAAGCTAAGGTTTGTAAAGTGTGCTCCCTTAAGAAAAAACACATAATAATTAATCTATATGCTTAAATTGAATTATTCCAAGTTCAATAAATTTTTTAACGTTATTAACTTCAAAAGAAAAAAAAAACGCATAATGTAATCTTTTTTGTAGTTTATATTCATCATAATTTAGCTAGATGTGTTGCTTTAAAGATGGTTTTTTTACAAAAAATGATTTTTAATGTTGAATCTTTTTGAAATTTCTAATTAATTTTACAATTTAAGATTATATTCATAAAAATTTTAATACTTAACCATGAGAGTAACTTAATAATGATAATAATTTGATATCATCATTTAGAGTGTAAATATTTAATTTATAGGTGGGTGGTCTAACAATGTTAAATTGGATAAACTCTAATATTATATTAAAAATTAAGATTGAATGAGTCTAATTAGGGGTGAGAAAAGGTATGGCGGTCTGTCAGGGATCTGCAGTTTGGCCTGATTTAGCATGTTTATTATAAATAGACACAGATTTAGATTTTTATAAAAATCTTAATATGTTAATAGGCCAGATCTAAATTTACTAATTAACCTATATATAATTTTTTATTATTAACAAAATGTTAAAATATTTTAAATTTATTATATTTTATTATAAATACTTTTGTATATTTTAAATACTTTTAAATTATGAGATAGAACTGACGACTTCTCGTCAACTGCGAGCAGTGCCAACTTCTCACTACTTGCGAGATGCACTCGTCAGTCGTCACCACTCCCGTGTCTAACCCCTATTAACCCCACTCACTTGCATAACATCGAGAAAGACACAATATAAAAAATAATTTATGGGTTTTAAGAGGATTATCATTAAGTAATTTAGGTGCATTCTAGATTTAGTTTTGGTGCATTCTGGATTTAAATAAGGTGCACTTTTGGTCTGAGCTTGTTTTCGGAATGCACCTCAATTAACTCTGAAATTAAAATAAAAATACACCGAAATTTCTTAACAATAACACATTAATTTCTTAGTTTTTACACTAAAATTTTGCTACAAATGCACAAAAATATTTTTTTAATGCTTCGTTTTTTCTTTTTCTTCTTTTTTTCTTATTTCTTTTTTTAGTTGAATGAATTTAAATTCATCCTCTTCCAAGTAATTTTGTAACATTACGTATTTTTTTTGTTTGATTTTTTTTGTTTTTATTCTTGTTAAGAGAATAAAACAAGAAGAAACTTGAGAAAGTGTAACAAGAAGAAAAAGAGGAATAAAAAAAGAAAAGATGATGATGATGAAAAAGAAGAAGAAACAACAAAAGATGAAGAGGAGGAAGAGAAAGAATTTTTAATTATGCACAATTTATCAGAATAAAAATACACAAAAATTTCTTAACAATATCACATAAATTTCTTAGTTTTTACACCGAAATTTAGCTACAAACTATAATTAACTCAGAAATGCACCAAAATTACTTAATAATTGTGGCACACAAACTCTGTTTGAAAAGAACACATAAAAATGACTGAATAAAAAAAAACACATCCAAGTCAATTTTGGATCAGGCAACATTATGAATATAGCAAAATTTCTACGATAACGATAATAATAACAATGATAACGATAAAAACGATACGTATAAGAAGAAGACGACAATGACTATAACATGATGATGAAGATGATGGAGGAGAAGGAGGAAAAGAAAGGGGAAGAACCAAGTCCAATTAAAAAAGAAGAAGGAGGAAGAGGAGGGAGAGGGATGTTGGTGACGATCATAACGGAAAAGAAAAATAACGAAAAATAAGAAGAATGTGTTGTGTGCACGCGTAATTGTAAATGACTTAGTTAGACTTATTTGATTAAATGACTTGTATTTAGAGATTAGTTTTTTTATTAATACCTACTCGACATTTTAATCACTAAGTATTAAAATTTAAATTCTAAAATTTATCCTAATAATTAAAAATAAGATGTTGTCAAGTGTTGATCAATATTTTTATTTTTTATATAGTGTAAAAATATAACACAATAAATATAAAAAATTTTATATTTATTTTTTTGTTAGAATATTTGTTTTCTGGTTGGTAGAATATTTTTCTTTTTATAAGAATGTGTTTTGTCAATGAGACCTGCCAAATATTGTATGAGGTAATAAGTTAGGCCTTTCTCAAAAATAATCCAATCCTATTAGAAGAGGCCCATTATTCTTGAAAATAAATCCATGATTTTCAAACTCATAAAAAAGAACACCAAGAAATAAATAAAGAAAATCAATAAATCCTCCCCCAACCAAAAAAAAAAAAATTCAATAACTTGAACGAATAAAAAAAAATACTTCCTACCTCATCACCAAAAAGAAAAAACATTCACTACCTCTGCAGAAATTTTGGAAGCCTCTAGAAAAAAAAAATAAAGGCAAATTTGAGAGAAATTTCAGAGGAGCTCCATCTTCTAATTCTTCTTTTCCTCTTTCTCTCAGCTTTAGTATGTGTGTTTCTTCAGTTTCATTTGCCAATAATTAACATCAAATCTTTTTTTTTTCTATAACAAGGAGAAACAATATTTTGTGTCTACTTTATTTAATTTTAATAATTAATCACATGAGTATCTTAGCTAAAACAAAACTCACCATATGCAATTAGTCTCTATAATGTGGTTTACAAAGTTATAACAAAAGTCCTGGTCAATAGACTTCGTCCCCATCTCAAAGAGATTATTGGGCCCCTTCAAGGAGGGTTTATCCCGGGGAGAGGAACCCCAGACAACATCATTGTAGCACAAGAGGTTCTCCATTTCATGAAGAAGACAAAGTCAAAGAAAAGCACCATGGCCTTTAAGATTGATCTGGAGAAAGCGTACGATAGAGTGGATTGGAAATTTCTGAAACAAACCCTGGTGAGTTTTGGCTTTTCTCCTCCGACAGTCAATCTGATTATGTGTTGTGTCACTACTTCTTCGCTGTCTATCCTCTGGAATGGGGATAGATTAAATAGCTTCACTTCGAGCAGGGGTCTTAGGCAAGGAGATCATATATCACTGTATCTGTTTGTGTTGTGTATGGAGAGATTGTCTTGTTCTATTAATCAGCAAATTGATAAGGGCTTGTGGAAGCCGGTTGCGGTTTCTAGAAGGGGTCCAAGAATTTCTCATTTGATGTTTGCCGATGATTTACTTCTTTTCTGTAAAGCTGAAAAATAGCAAGTTCAAATTGTAATGGTAACTTTGAAAAATTTATGCAGAGCCTCTGAGATGAAGGTTAATGTGGAGAAATCTAAAGCGCTATGCTCTAGGAATGTTTCAGCGACAAGAAAAGAGATTTTCACTGGAGTCTCCTCCATCATATTCGTCCAGAACTTGGGCAAGTATTTAGGGGTGGACCTTAATCACTCTCGGGTGACATGCGCAACTTTCAACGATGTTCTGGACAAGATTCGGGGAAGGTTAGTCAGCTAGAAAGGAAGATTGCTTAATAAGGCAGGTAGACTCTATTTGCTCAACTCGGTAGTGATTGCGATTCCTACTTATCACATGCAAGTATCTCTCTTCCCTAAAGGGGTAACTAATAAGATAGAATCCATGATGCGAAACTTTCTATGGAAGGGTCAAGCTGATGGTAGAGGCCTGAATCTAGTTAACTGGAAAGTGTTGGTCACCCCTAAGAAGTTTGGTGGTCTGGGAATTATAAATCCTTTTTGTGCTAATATTGCTCTTCTTAGAAAACTAGTTTGGCAGCTTTTTCACTATCCCAATAAGCTATGGGTTCAACTGTTGACGGAGAAATACCATTCTTCTAAGGATGATTGTCTTAGTCGGTCTCGAGAAAGGGGATCTTATGTTTGGAAGAGTATATGTCGAGCTTGGGATATCCTGAAGGAAGGTTTTATTTGGTGCATTGGGGATTTGGAACAAAACTTTTGGTTTTCTAAATGGAGAAGAGATGGGTGACTATGTAAGAAGATGGATTATGTTCACATTTCTGATTGGGATCTTAGGATCTTGGACCTTTGGTCATCTGGACGGTGGAATCTTGAGAATATCTATTCTCCTCTAAATCAGTCTCTGCAGAGCAACATTAACTCTTACAACCCAGATGTTCAAGCTGGTTCAGAGATCGGTTGGTGTTGGACTGGTGCAGCTTCAAAGGTTTATGATGCTCATAGTGGTTATTTGTGGCTCAGTAAGAAGATGTTTAGTTGGGAGGATAGGGGTAATTGGCTTTGGCTTTGGCGTCAACATGTTCCGGAAAAGCACAAATTTTTGGCCTGGCTATGTCTTTGGGAGGCTCTTCCTACTGCTGCATTTCGTTTTAGGAGGGGCATTTCGCACACGGATAGCTGTCCGCGGTGTTTCTCAGGTCAGGAATCGGTATTACATTGTATTCGGGATTGTCCAAAAGCCCAACTTGTTTGGCAAGCTTTAGGGATCTCCGATTAACCAATGGATTTGATGAGTTGGTTCTTACATAATAGCAAACAGCGCCCCTTTAGATTCTTTTCTGGTCTCTGGTGGATTTGGCGTTCGAGGAATAACGAGATCTTTCATCCTCACGAGCATTGGACCACAGACAAGGTGATTGGTATGGCCTTGTTCTTGGAAAAGGAGCTCCAAAATATTTTTGAGTTGCAACGACTGTCTATCCCCTCAACCATTAGTGGCTCTTGGATTCCCCTCAGTGGGTACCTTTAAGATTAATTGTGATGCTAGCTATCCTGGCAGTGGTGCTCGAGTTGGTTTTGCTTGTGTTAGCAGATATTGGAAGGGAAGGTGGCAACGAGACTGTCTGGGAACAATTGAGAGTCGTAGCATTTTGCAAGGAGAGTTGTTTGCTATTTGGAGAGGCTTTCTTTTAGCATGGGATTCGGAACAAAAAGACATTATATGTGAGACAGATTGTGTGGAGGCTTTTACTATTGTCAATAAGTTACAAGATTGCTCTGAGTTTATTGATCCTTTGGTGTTAAAAATTCGAGATATGATGTCTTGGAAATGGTGTGCTGATCTTTAGTTGATCTTGAAAGATGCAAATACAGTAGCAGACTGGTGGACGAAATTGTGACCCTCTTTGTATTTGCATGAGATTTATTTAATGGCTATTGATTATGTGTGGACACAACTCCGTTCATCTTAACCAGAAAGTGTACTGGGTCGTCCAAGTAATACCTTACGTGAGTAAGGGTCGATCCCACAGAGATTGTTGGTATGAAGCAAGCTATGGTCACCTTGTAAATCTCAGTCAGGCGGATTCAAGTATAATTGGATTATTGGTTTAAATTTGATTAATGGAATAAATAGAAAATAAAGATAAATAAACTAAGATAGAAATACTTATGTAAATTAATGGTGAGAATTTCAGATAGGCGTATGGAGATGCTGTGCTCCTCTCGGATTTCTACTTTCTTATTACATTCATCAAATTCTTCTTACTCCTTTCCATGACAAGCTGTATGTAGGGCATCACCATCGTCAATGGCTACTTTTCATCCTCTCGGGAAAATGGTCCTATGCGTTGTCACTGCACGGCTAATCGTCTGGAGGCATCACCCTTGACAATGGCTACATCCCATCCTCTCAGTGAAAATGGTCCAAATGCTTTGTCACAGCACGGCTAATCATCTGTCAATTCTCAATCAGGTTGGAATAGAATCTATTGATTCTTTTGCGTCTATCACTAACGCCCAGCCTTCAGGAGTTTGAAGCTCGTCACAGTCATTCAATATCGGAATCTTACTCGGAATACCACAGACAAGGTTAGACTTTTCAGATTCCCGGAATCCTACTCGGAATACCACAGACAAGGTTAGACTTTCCGGATTTCCATGAATGCTGCCATCTATCTAGCTTATACCACGAAGATTCTGTTGGGGAATCTAAGAGATATGCGCCCGGCCTAAGGTAGAACGGAAGTGGTTGTCAGTCACGCGCGTTCATAGGTGAGAATGATGATGAGTGTCACGGATCATCACATTCATCAAGTTGAAGTGCAACGTATATCTTGGAATAAGAATAAAAGAGAATTGAATAGAAGATAATATTAATTGTATTGAAACTTGAGGTACAGCAGAGCTCCACACCCTTAATCTATGGTGTGTAGAAACTCCACCGTTGAAAATACATAAGTGAAAGGTTCAGGCATGGCCGAATGGCCAGCCCCCTAAAACATGATCAGAAGACCGAATGGTCAAAAGACTAAAACAGTCAAAGATTAAACTGTCAAAAGATGTCTAATACAATAGTAACTTATCCTATTTATACTAGACTAGCTACTAGGGTTTACATGAGTAAGTAATTGAAGTATAAATCCACTTCTGGGGCCCACTTGGTGTATGTTTGGGTTGAGCTTGATCTATCAACGAGCTGAGGCTTTTATTGGAGTTGAACTCCATGTTATAGCATGTTTTGGGCGTTCAACTCCGGATCGTGACGTGTTTCTGGCGTTTAACTCCAGACAGCAGCATGTACTTGGCGTTCAATGCCAAGTTACGTCATCAATTTCTGAATAAAGTATGGACTATTATATATTGCTGGAAAGCTCTGGATGTCTACTTTCCAACGCCATTGAGAGCGCGCCAATTGGAGTTCTGTAGCTCCAGAAAATTCATTTTTAGTGCAGGGAGGTCAGATTCCAACAGCATCAGCAGTCCTTTTGTCAGCCTTTTTCAGAGTTTTGCTCAAGTCCCTCAATTTCTGCCAGAAATTACCTGAAATCACAGAAAAATACACAAACTCATAGTAAAGTCCAGAAATATAAATTTAACATAAAAACTAATGAAAACATCCCTAAAAGTAGCTTGAACTTACTAAAAACTACCTAAAAACAATGCCAAAAAGCGTATAAATTATCCGCTCATCACAACACCAAACTTAAATTGTTGCTTGTCCCCAAGCAACTGAAAATCAAATAGGATAAAAAGAAGAGAATATACTAGAAACTCCAAAATATCAATGAATATTAATTCTAATTAGATGAGCGGGACTTGTAGCTTTTTGCTTCTGAACAGTTTTGGCATCTCACTTTTTCCTTTGAAGTTCAGAATGATTGGCTTCTCTAGGAACTTAGAATTTTGGATAGTGTTATTGACTTTCCTAGTTAAGTATGTTGGTTCTTGAACACAGCTACTTATGAGTCTTGGCCGTGGCCCTAAGCACTTTGTTTTCCAGTATTACCACCGGATACATAAATGCCACAGACACATGACTGGGTGAACCTTTTCAGATTGTGACTCAGCTTTGCTAGAGTCCCCAGTTAGAGGTGTCCAGAGCTCTTAAGCACACTCTTTTTGCTTTGGATCACGACTTTAACCACTCAATCTCAAGCTTTTCACTTGGACCTGCATGACACAAGCACATGGTTAGGGACAGCTTGGTTTAGCCGCTTAGGCCAGGATTTTATTTCCTTGGGCCCTCCTATCCATTGATACTCAAAGCCTTGGATCCTTTTTACCCTTGCCTTTTGGTTTTAAGGGCTATTGGCTTTTTCTGCTTGCTTTTTCTTTTTCTTTCTATTTTTTTCGCAACCCTTTTTTTTCTTTCGCCACTTTTTTTTTCGCAAGCTTTTGCTTTTTCACTGCTTTTTCTTGCTTCAAGAATCAATTTTATGATTTTTCAGATCATCAATAACATTTTTCTTTGTTCATCATTCTTTCAAGAGCCAACAGTTTTAACATTCATAAATAACAAGATAAAAAATATGCACTGTTTAAGCATTCATTCAGAAAACAAAAAGTATTGTCACCACATCAATATAATTAAACTAAATTCAAGGATAAATTCGAAATTCATGTACTTCTTGTTCTTTTGAATTAAAAACATTTTTCATTAAAGAAAGGTGAAGGATTAATGGAATTATTCATAACTTTAAGACATAGTTACTAAACACTAATGATCATGAAGTAGAGACACAAAACATAAATAAACATGAAGCATAAAAAATAAAAAAATAGAGAAATAAGAACAAGGAATGAGTCCACCTTAGTGAGGGTGGCGCCTTCTTGAAGAACCAATGGTGCTCTTTGAGCTCCTCTATGTCTCTTCCTTGCTTCTGTTGAATAATTCCTAGTAATTTTGGTGTTCCTACCCTTAGTTGCTTCCAATAATTATGTGGAGGAACATGTATCCCCTGAGGTATCTCAGAGATTTCTTGATGAGGGAATTTCTCATGCTCTCTTGATGTGCAGTCAAATGCTCTTCTACTGAGTTATGGACCCTTGAGATGAATATCTCCATCTCCCATGACTTGGAGGTGGAAGCTTTTTGTCTTCCCTTTTCTCTTTTTTTTTTGAGGTTTCTCTGAATTGTTGATTTTTAGTTTCTCTTGACTTCTTCCTCTTCAGAGTCTTTTCAGGTTCAGGATCAGCTTCAACAAGAGTGCCTTTTTCCTTGTTCCTGCTCATATGAAAGAGAAGAGGAAAAGAAAAGGAAGAGGAATCCTCTATGTCACAGTAAAGAGGATCCTTATTATTAGTAGTGTTAGGATTTGGTTGAATTAGTCCCACATTGCTTAGAATAGCAAATGGAGTGGGTGGTCTAGGCTATAAATATGAGGCTAAGTTCTCCATTTGTTTTTGCACCAGTCAGAAACACTTTAAGCTTGTATCTGATTTTTCTTTTCCTCTGTACTCTTTGATTAGAGAGTGTTGTGAGGTGTAGTTAGATATTTGCTTTGAGAGAGTGTGGGTGTACTGGGGTGCCGGTGAGAGAAAGAAGTCTATGTGTTGTAACAATTTTCACATAGTGATATTCTCTGGTTGTCATTTGACAACGGCCGTGGTTTTTTCTCCGGTAATTGGAGTTTCCACGTTAAATTCTTGTGTTGTGATTGTGTCTATTTTATTTCTCTGTCAAAGGTATTTTCTCAAGGGGGAATGGTGTATTATTCCCAACAAGTGGTATCAGAGCTTCGGTTCGGTGGGATTTATTCTTAGTATGCTCTGTGGTTGCATCCTAGTCTGACCTTCCACATCAGAAAAGAATTTTGTCCTGTAGCTTGAGGTTGATCTTTGGTTGCTGTTGTTGTTGCTGGAAGGCAGTGTGACACTGTGAGAGTGCAGTTTGGAAAAGGTTCTGGCTAAGGAAAGACTTGGTATTTAAGTGTGTCCATTGTGACCCACCTCTCTTTCCTGGGGACCCTTCCTAGTGCACGGTCTACAGTTGAGTTATACTATTCCAGTATACGGTTGCAACAATGTCAGGATATTCAAGTGCTGTGAAGCTTGAAATAGAGAAATTTGATGGAAGAATCAATTTTGGCTTGTGGCAAATACAAGTCAAGGATGTGTTGATACAATCAGGTTTGCACAAGGCGTTGAAGGAGAAGATCTCTGGTTGCTCTCTCTATGAGAGAAGATGATGTTCTCTAGAAGACAAGAAGTATCCTCATGGTATTACCGCAGTGCCATGGATAAGGATAAGTTGTGGCAATCGGGTCCACAATTGCACACGGGCATTGGTTGGCGTTGAGATGCAAGGTGTGTGGCGGAGTTAGGTCGATGGCTGAAGAACTTCCAGGAAAAGCCAATTTGGAAGTTGCACCATGAATTTTCAGCAAGGTTTCGATCTGTACCAAGGTGAAATGCTTGGAGTGGTCTAATTCCAAGTGAGTATACTTTCATGGTGGAGTATGATAGTTCTCTGAACTATGATTGTCGGTATAGACAATGGCAGCAAAGAATTGTTGGTGTTGACAATGGAAGCTGAAGATGTGTGACTATTTCAATCAAGGTGGAGATTGTTAGGATTTGGTTGAATTAGTCCCACATTGCTTAGAATAGCAAATGGAGTGGGTGGCCTAGGCTATAAATATGAGGCTAAGTTCTCCATTTGTTTTTGCACCAGTCAGAAACACTTTAAGCTTGTATCTGATTTTTCTTTTCCTCTGTACTCTTTGATTAGAGAGTGTTGTGAGGTGTAGTTAGATATTTGCTTTGAGAGAGTGTGGGTGTACTGGGGTGCCGGTGAGAGAAAGAAGTCTATGTGTTGTAACAATTTTCACATAGTGATATTCTCTGGTTGTCATTTGACAACGGCCGTGGTTTTTTCTCCGGTAATTGGAGTTTCCACGTTAAATTCTTGTGTTGTGATTGTGTCTATTTTATTTCTCTGTCAAAGGTGTTTTCTTAAGGGGGAATGGTGTATTATTCCCAACAAGTAGAAGAAGAAAGGGGATAAGGGAAGGAGAGGGATGAATAGTCTGTATAAAGAGTAAGGATAGGGGAGGTGATAAGAGATGAAGAGAAGTGTTAGTAAATAAATAAATAAATAGAAGAAGATGAGAGAAGGATTTTCGAAAATATTTTTGAAAAGGAGTTAGTAATTTCGAAATTTAAAGATGAATTAAAAGTAAAATTAAAATTTGAAACAATTAGTTAATTAAAAAGAATTTTTTGAAAAAGAGGGAGGTATTTTCGAAAATTAGAGAGGGAAAAGTAGTTAGGTGGTTTTGAAAAAGATAAGAAACAAACAAAAAGTTAATTAGTTAGTTGAAAAATATATTAAAATCAAATTTGAAAAGATAAGAAGATAAGAAGTTAGATAAGATATTTTAAAATCAAATTTTTTGAAAAAGATAAAATTTTGAAAAAGATATGATAAAGAAATAAGATAAGAAGATGTGATAAAAAGATATGTTTGAAAAAGATTTAATTTTTAAAATTAAAATTAATTACTTAACTAACAAGTAACTACAAGATATGATTCTAGAATTTAAAGATTGATCCTTTCTTAACAAGAAAGTAACAAACTTCAAATTTTTGAATCAATCACATTAATTGTTAGCTAATTTTTGAAAATTTGATATAAAGATAAGAAAAATATTTTGAAAAAGATTTTTGAAATTTTCAAAAAAGAGGAAAAATTGGAGAAGATATGATTTTTGAAAAAGATTTTGAAAAGATAAGATTTTTTAAATTTTGAAAATTTGACTTGACTTGTAAGAAATAACTAATTTTAAAAATTTTTGACTAAGTCAACTCAAATTTTCGAAAATTATGAGAAAAATAAGGAAAAGATATTTTTTTATTTTTTGAATTTTTAATTATGAGAGAGAAAAACACAAACATGACCCAAAACATGAAAATTTTGGATCAAAACACTTAATGCATGCAAGAACACTATGAATGTCAAGATGAACACCAAGAACACTTTGAAGATCATGATGAACATCAAGAACATATTTTTGAAATAATTTTTGATGCAAAGAAAACATGGAAGACACCAAACTTAGAAATCTTTAATGCATGGACTCTAACAAACAAAAAATGCATATGAAAAACAAGAAAATACACCAAACAAGAAAACATCAAGATCAAACAAGAGGACTTACCAAGAACAACTTGAAGATCATGAAGAACACTATGAATGCATGAATTTTTCGAAAAAAATGCAAGAAAAATTTTTAAAGCATGCAATTGACACCAAACTTAAAAATTAACTCAAGACTCAAACAAGAACACAAAATATTTTTGGTTTTTATGATTTTATGAATTTTTTTGTATTTTTATTAATTTTTTCGAAAAACATTATTAGAAAAACGAAAAATAAATAAAAAAAATTTTGAAAGATTTTTTTGAAAACTTTTTGAAAAGAAAATTACCTAATCTGAGCAACAAGATGAACCGTCAGTTGTTCAAACTCAACAATCCCCGGCAACGGCGCCAAAAACTTGGTGGACGAAATTGTGACCCTCTTTGTATTTGCATGAGATTTATTTAATGGCTATTGATTATGTGTGGACACAACTCCGTTCATCTTAACCAGCAAGTGTACTGGGTCGTCCAAGTAATACCTTACGTGAGTAAGGGTCGATCCCACAGAGATTGTTGGTATGAAGCAAGCTATGGTCACCTTGTAAATCTCAGTCAGGCGGATTCAAGTATAATTGGATTACTGGTTTAAATTTGATCAATGGAATAAATAGAAAATAAAGATAAGTAAACTAAGATAGAAATACTTATGTAAATTAATGGTGAGAATTTCAGATAGGCGTATGGAGATGCTGTGCTCCTCTCGGATTTCTACTTTCTTATTACATTCATCCAATCCTTCTTACTCCTTTCCATGACAAGCTGTATGTAGGGCATCACCATCGTCAATGGCTACTTTTCATCCTCTCGGGAAACTAGTCCTATGCGCTGTCACTGCACGGCTAATCGTCTGGAGGCATCACCCTTGACAATGGCTACATCCCATCCTCTCAGTGAAAATGGTCCAAATGCTCTGTCACAGCACGGCTAATCATCTGTCAGTTCTCAATCAGGTTGGAATAGAATCCATTGATTCTTTTGCGTCTGTCACTAACGCCCAGCCTTCAGGAGTTTGAAGCTCGTCACAGTCATTCAATACCGGAATCTTACTCGGAATACCACAGACAAGGTTAGACTTTCCAGATTCCCGGAATCCTACTCGGAATACCACAGACAAGGTTAGACTTTCCGGATTCCCATGAATGCTGCCATCTATCTAGCTTATACCACAAAGATTCTGTTGGGGAATCTAAGAGATATGCGCTCGGCCTAAGGTAGAACGGAAGTGGTTGTCAGTCACGCGCGTTCATAGGTGAGAATGATGATGAGTGTCACGGATCATCACATTCATCAAGTTTAAGTGCAACGTATATCTTAGAATAAGAATAAAAGAGAATTGAATAGAAGATAATAGTAATTGTATTGAAACTTGAGGTACAGCAGAGCTCCACACCCTTAATCTATGGTGTGTAGAAACTCCACCGTTGAAAATACATAAGTGAAAGGTTCAGGCATGGCCGAATGGCCAGCTCCCTAAAACGTGATCAGAAGACTGAATGGTCAAAAGACTAAAACAGTCAAAGATTAAACTGTCAAAAGATGTCTAATACAATAGTAACTTATCCTATTTATACTAGACTAGCTACTAGGGTTTACATGAGTAAGTAATTGATATATAAATCCACTTCTGGTGCCCACTTGGTGTATGTTTGGGTTGAGCTTGATCTATCCACGAGCTGAGGCTTTTATTGGAGTTGAACTCCATGTTATAGCGTGTTTTGGGCGTTCAACTCCGGATCATGACGTGTTTCTGGCGTTTAACTCCAGACAGCAGCATGTACTTGGCGTTCAACGCCAAGTTACGTCGTCAATTTCCGAATAAAGTAGGGACTATTATATATTGCTGGAAAGCTCTGGATGTCTAATTTCCAACGCCATTGAGAGCGCGCCAATTGGAGTTCTGTAGCTCCAGAAAATCCATTTCGAGTGCAGGGAGGTCAGATTCCAACAGCATCAGCAGTCCTTTTGTCAGCCTTTTTCAGAGTTTTGCTCAAGTCCCTCAATTTCAGCCAGAAATTACCTGAAATCACAGAAAAACACACAAACTCATAGTAATGTCCAGAAATGTGAATTTAACATAAAAACTAATGAAAACATCCCTAAAAGTAGCTTGAACTTACTAAAAACTACCTAAAAATAATACCAAAAAGCGTATAAATTATCCGCTCATCACAGACATCATGGCAAAGACTGCAATGAGGACCCTTTCTCCCCAAGTGGATCTTCCGTTGTCCTAGAAGGAATTTGAGAGTAGTATTCAGCGAGATTGCCTTTCTTAAGCAGTTTCTTGTTTTTTCTCTCTCTTAGTTTTTATTTATTTTCTTTTAAGTCACCAAAAAAATCCCAATTTTGAAAATCTACAAAATTCAGACCAAATATTTTGTGCCTACTTAAAAGTTGAATTCACAATCTGAACAGTAGTACCAATTATTTAAATCCATCAATAAGATGTTACACGCTAACAACTATTTAATTTATTATTTGGTGATATATTATTTATATCAAATTTTAAGTATAAATATATAAATGATTATATTTTAGAGAAAATTATTATGAGTGTTTAAGATTTGAAAAGACAATATTTGAAATTCAAAATTTAAACTTTACTAATAAGAAAATACCAAACTTAAAATTTTTAAATCAGGATAGGAAAAGTTAGTCAAGATTTTTGAAAAATTAAAGAAAGATAAGAAAAAAAAATTTTATTTTCAAATTTTAAGGAAAAAGAAAAAACAACTAAAAATACCAAACTTAAAAATTTAAGATCTAAGGACACCAATTTTCAAAAATTTGAAAGAAAAATACCAAAAGACACCAAATTTAGAATTTTTGAAATCAAACAAGAAAAATGACCAAGAACAATTTGAACACAATGAAGAACACTCAAGAAAAATTTTCAAAATTTTTAAGAAAACAAGGGGGACACCAAATTTAAAAACTGACACAAGATTCAAACAAAAGACAAAGATGATTAAAGAAAAGAAAAGGTTTTGAAAATTTTTTACAAAAGAAAACAAAAGACACAATTAAAAGAGTAACTAAACCTTAAAGAATACCTAATCTAAGCAACAAGGTAATCCTATAGTTTGTCAAACTCGAATAATCCCCGACAACGGCGCCAAAAATTTGGTGCGCGAAATTGAACTTCGCACAACTGAAGTGGCAAGTGCACCGAGTCATCCAAGTAATACTTCAGGTGAGTGAGGGTCGAATTCCACGGAGATTGTCAGATTGAGCAAACAATGGCTATCTTGTAAATCTTAGTCAGACGATTAGAAAATATGGTTGTTTGTTAAGAAGCATAAACGAAAAGTAAAGGAAACGAAATACCAGATTAGTGTAAAAGCAATGATAAATATTCAGTTAAGGCTTCGGAAATGCATATTCTTTTCGGATTAACTTTTCTTACTGTCTACTTCAATAACAAATGACTCATTCAATGACAGCTGTAATTGACTAACTCATGTAACATCCTCATCAAGTTAGTCTCTTCTAAACCATACCAGTCCACCATATCCGAGCAACTCATGTAGCATCCTCATCAAGTTAACTCATGGCTTCCCGCTATAGTCGAAGGTGAAAACCTAAGCAATCCACTTCCCTTCGCGATCCTACTTAAAACGCCACAGACAAGGTCGGATTTTCCGGATCAGAGAACGCTACTTCTCATACTCTAGCCTTAATGCCACAGAAACCATAGTAACCCATGGTCAATAGGATTATATGTCACATATCCAAAGTTGCCAGGCACGCTCTTAGAATCCGCAGTGCATTCTTTAACTGTGGTTCAATGCTATCCGGGTAGGACTCACACGGAATCCATGTAGAACAAGGATGATTATCACAGGTCATCCTCAATTCATGAGATGAAGAATAAAAATGCACAAGAGAATATAATCAAAAGTGTATTGAAATAGAATAGTAATATTATTAATCCATGAGAATCAACAGAGCTCCTAACCCTAACTTAGGAGGTTTAGTTGCTCATGCTTTTACATAAAGTAATGTAAAACGTGAAAAGGTAAAGATGAGGCCAAAGCTCTTAAACATGGGTGATCTTCTCCTTTAAATACTAAACTAATAACTAAGAAGTACAAAAGTATGAAAGGCTAGACTAGAAGTACGAAAATCCATCCTTTGGCCCACTTTGGTTGAGTACTTGGGCTGAGCTTGGCATCCAACTTTCAGGAATGGGTGTTGAACACCTATTAGGGGGTAATACGCGCTGCCTTGTGTCTTGGTGGGTGTTGAACGCCAGGAATGGGGTGGTTCTTGGGCGATCAACGCTGGCTTGTCTCCTTGGGGCATTGAACGCCAGCCAGGGGGTAGCTCCTTGGCATTCAATGCCCAGTATGGGTAGGCTTCTTCGAAGAAAAGTATAGAGTATCATATATTTCTGAAAAGCTCTAGAAGTTATCCTTCCAACGCCATTAAGAACGTATCATTTGAACCTCTGTAGCTTCAGAAATGCTCGTTTGAGTACATGGAGGTTAGAATCTGACATCATCTGTTATGCTTTCCTTGCCTCTGAACTGGACTTTGCCAAAACTCCTTAATTACAACCAGAAATTACTTGAAATCACCATAAAACACAAAAACTCAAAGTAGAATCTAAAAATGTGAATTTTGTACTAAAACCTATGAAAACATAATAAAACTTAAACAAAACATAACTAAAACAATATGAAAATGATGCCAAAAAATGTATAAAATATCCGCTCATCATTTTTACATGCTTGCTTGCTTTGATTATTTGAGTTATGCCTAATTGAATAATATGCCTAATTGTTAATTGATTTACCTATTGTATATGTATATTATTTGTGCTTTACTTGTTTGCATTAATTGTGTTTTGCTGGGATTGAGGAGGATCAGTAAGCGGTGGTGATGGGATCGCATGGAGGGCAGACTGGCGAAGGCTGTGGGACAGCAGTGGCCATAGTTAGATAAAAATCCTTAAGTTAGATTACCTTGTTATGATTAATTATATATATTTCTTTAGGCTTGAATATTTGTATCGATGTGAAGTTCTAGAATTGCCTTTGGCTTTCCAAAACCTTATATCATCATCTATTAGGCATTGTTACCATACTGAAATATCCCTGGTTCTCATACCATATATTGTTGTTTTTCATATGCAGGTCACAACCCACCTCGGTAAGTTTGTGGATAGTGACAAAGCGGAGGATGGCTCAACTTCTTTTTTGAGTTACTTTTGTAGTCTTTCACTTTGTATATTTTGTTGCCTTAGAAGGCTTGTGATTGAAAACTTTGATAGATAGGATGTTAGCTGTTTTAAACATCAAAACTCTGCTGTATTCTGTTTGAACTAGTTGGCCTAAGCTCCACAGGCTGTGGCTTGTTTTCTTTTGTATACTATATATCTATATATCTTGTTTACTCTATGTATTTCTGTTTATCTTTGTTCCTACGCGTTTAGTTATCGTGTGTGAGTGCTTCACGATTTGTTTCTTCTGTTTATCTATCTTCGAACTCCTATTCCTTATATCAGGCTTCTAGTATTATTACTTCTTTCTATATATATTATTGTATAAGTTTAAGAACTGTCGTAATACTTTGTTATCCTTTGCTTTATAGCTACAGGTAAGGCTTATGGTAATAGGGTGTTACACCCGACAATTGACTCAATGCATAACCCCAGAAGAATGAGGACTGAACCAACCCATCCATGGACGAGTTCTACCCAAATTGATGTGACATTGGAATTATGGCAATGCTCAAGTTCTCCTGGCCACGCCAAAAACAAATGCTTTTCATAGATGCAACTTGATGGTTTATCAGTGGCTAAGAGAAGGGGGGTTGAATCTTAGCCCCTTTTTCAATTAGTAGTCTTTGCTGTCCTTCAGAACACTTGAGGAGATATTTCTTGTTTTTGTCTCATGCCTAGCCACGAGATTTTTTTGTTTTGTCTTGTGACCAGCCAGGAGATAATTTTCAGTTTTGTCTCCTGTACAATAGAATCAGAAATAGAGTAGAAGAGAGAGAAAATTACACCAAGATATATCCTGGTTCAGGTGTAAAGTGCAATGCAGCCTACATCCAGTCTCCATCACAACAATGATGGAATTTCACTATAATCATCCTTGATTACATACACCAATTCTCCTTAGGAACTACCTTTCCTATCCGGGACAAGTCCAGAATTTAAACCCAAAGACTGAACTTGACTTGGTCACTGCCAAGCTTCCAACTGCTAAGTGCTAACCTAACTTGCAAGGGGATTCCCACAGAATCATGAAACACAACACAAATGTACAACTACAAAGGACCTCTAAGGACATCTATGGCTTTTTCTTTTAATTTTGCACTCTCTGCCTTTTTCTGCTCTATGGATTTTTCTTACAAACCTCCCTATTTGCCTTTTTTCATGAGACTCAAGATAGACAAAATTAAACAGAAAATTACAAAATAAAAAACATTAAAGGAGAAGAACTTCTGTTATCTTAGGTAGCTATGTGAACACTGTGCTTTTCACTCTTTTTCTTGCTCCAAGCCCTGGTTGTTCTCCCTTATTTATATAGGGAGAAGCCTCCACGGTTGAAGCCATTTAAACCAAGCTAAACTTCTTCTTCTTCAAGAAAACTGGTTCGGCCAGAGAGAGAGAGAGGAGAGGAAACCGAATGCTTTTACCAACATGCAATTACCTCTGTGTCTTTCCTTTACATCAAGCTTCATCAATCCGAGCCATCCCTCCTTGCTTGCACTCCAAGAAGGACTCCTAGCCCTTGATGCTTCTTGATGCATGACAGCTTCTTCTACTCAAACTTCTGCAACTTCTCTACGTAGCTACAGTAGCTACCTCCTGTGGTAGTTGATCAAAAGTTGAGACAAGCCATCCCTCAAGGATCTTCTTTCTCTGACCGAAATCTTCTCTTCCATTTTTGGTATGGAGAGCTTGAGCTTACTTCATCAAATCTTACCTTTCTTGGTGAAGATCTCAGCCACAACATACTTTTTGTTTTCTTTCTCTTGCCATAATTGTGATGGTCTTGTTGCTTGTATTTTTTTTTCGGTAGCTCAAAGTTTCTTCCATAGCTGCTGTGTAATGACCGAAAACAAGAAGCAAGATGAGAGAGAGGAGAGAGAAATTTGAACACTAATTAATGGATTTGATAAAGTAAATTAAATTTCCACTTCCCTTTGCTTTAGGTAGCGTGCCTCATTAAGGCTATCAATCAAATCAACTACAATTTCTCTTTCATGGTTCCAAGGTCTGCATTAACTCCTCTTAATAAAATTTGAATTCCATCACATTATGAAAAATGAGATCCGTTGGAAGCATTCCTTGCTTTCTCTCAATATTGGTTTCGGACCAAGCAAGCTAGCTTCTAGCAAGCAATTTAATTTTGGGCTAGTTCAACATGATTCTGGCCCAATTAATCACAAATTGCTTCAGCCATAACACTTAAGTATTTTGAACAAGGTTGTGTAAATCATGTTGCTTGTATGCGAAGTTTGTATTCGTAGGTTTTGATGAATGACAAACCAACAAACGACATGAAAGACAAACCAACAAACAACTTGAATGAACAAGCATGTTGAAAGATCAACCAACATTCAACGTTGAGGAATGAAGAGTTGAAAGCAACACAACAACAACAAGAAACTCAAGTCCACAATATTTGAAGACAAGTATAGTGTCTTAGGACTTAGGTAACTTCTTGTTAAGAACCAATTGCTAAATCTCTCAACACACACTCACAAAATGTTTTGATTATCATATCATATGCACATCTTGCAATTCGATGCTAGCCAAATGGTTTAAAACTTGTTTTCAAAGGTACAAAAGCATAGGAATTGACTCCAACAAGTTTGAGATCAATCCTAAGTATTTTGAAGTGATTTTAAGCCATTCTTTAAGGTTTGCATCGATGCACACTCATCTTGCATCGATGCAAAGCATGCAACGACTTGTTGCATCGATGCAAAGATGTTTGCATCGATGCAACCTAGCTGAAAATTCGAATTTCAGCTTCAAAGACACATTTGCATCGATGCAAAGTGTTATGCATCGATGCAAATGATTCAAAAACATAAAAAAACGGCTAGTTTTGACAAAAAGGCTCCATCCCACTAACTCCCCAACGTTTCTAAGGTTTGGGGAGTCTATAA
Source organism: Arachis hypogaea (assembly GCF_003086295.3). NCBI lineage: Eukaryota > Viridiplantae > Streptophyta > Magnoliopsida > Fabales > Fabaceae > Arachis > Arachis hypogaea. The sequence continues at coordinate 106,704,471 of NC_092036.1, read as the reverse complement.
ATAGATGGATTGAAGCCTTATTTCATATACTTGAGTATTTGCAAACTATCTTGTTCATATTCTTTCATTCTACACATTTTTTAAGGTGTTATAATACACAATTTGAGAGAGCAATATCAATTGGTTCAATAGTGCTAAACTTGTAATCATACACTCTTCTAGAGAGTACTCATTTCATCTCAACAATTCTTTGAGAATTGTTTTCTTGTACACTTTGTAAATTGGAGTGTGATCTCCAAGGTTGAGTCAAGAGTTATAAACACTATAGTCGGTGAGGATACCAAAGAGGTATACTAAGTACTCAAGGCAAATCTTAGAGAAGGTATCTCTAAGTGGAGTGGGTTAGTATACGAGTGGTGATCATATACCGTGAGGTGTTAGAAACTAAGGACTCGGATTGTAAAAGGTTTTGCGTGAGTACCTTGAAGCTTGGCAATAGTGGAACTTCTCAATTGCGATTGAGAAAGAAAGTGGACGTAGGACAAGGATTGTGCCGAACCACTCTAAATAGCGTTTGCATCTCTCCAAACTCATCTCTTTAATATTATTGTCTTTTACCTTTGAGCAAATAAATTGTGATCGAAAAGTAGCTTCGTAAGTACTTAAGGAGTAGCTTAAGTCCGATTGGTGAAAAGCTTGATCAATTTATTTGAGTTGGTGTCTATTGGAAAGTAAAAGCTCCTTATAAATGCTTAGCAATTGAGTTAAGCTCTTGGAAAAATACTAGTACAATAACACTTTTGTATATTGTCTTTAACTTTCGCAAAAAGATTCATTGTTGTTGCAATACTCAATTCACCCCCCCTCTTGAGTAATTGTGCATAGGTTCTACAAGTGGTTTCAGAGCTTAACCCTTTGAAAGACTTAACCGTTTAAGGGAAAAGATCATGGCAAGCACAAGCTTTAACAACAACAACACTAACGAAGGTAACTCAACCGCTAGACCTCCTCTTTTTAGCGAAACAAATTACTCTTATTGGAAAAATAAGATGAGAATTTGGATCCGTTCTCAAGATGTGAGAATTTGGAAAGTGATTGAGAATGGAAATCACATTCCAACAAAGACAACAAGCGCTAAAGAAGGAGAAGTCTCCGTCTCAAAGCAAGTACCGAAAGGAGAAGATGAATATAGTGACGATGATTGGAAGAAAGTGGCAATGAATGATAAAGCCATCAACTTCATTCATTGTGCACTTAACGAGCATGATTATATGAAGATCTCTACATGTGAAACCGCTAAAGAGATTTGGGATAAACTCCAAATCACTTACGAAGGAACCGACCACGTTAAAGAATCAAAGGTATTTATGTTGGTTCATGAATGGGAAAATTTTAAAATGAAAGATGAAGAGAGCATTGAAGAAGCTCTTGAAAGACTCTCCAAGATCTTCAACAATCTAAGCATGCTTGGCACAAAATACAATGATAAACAAATTGTGACCAAGGTGCTTACAAGCCTTACACTAAAATGGAACTCCAAAGTGAACGCCATTGTGGAAGGAAGGCTCTATGATCAACTTACATTCGATCAACTACGAGGTAATCTTCTCACCTATGAAATGACTATGCTAAATAGACAAAAAGGTGAAGAAAGCAAGAAGAAAAGTCTCGCCCTTAAAACAACATCACTACAAGAAGAGAGTGATGATAATGAAGAAGAAGGAGATGAAGAATTTGCACTCTTATTGAAAAGATTCAATAAGTTTGCAATGAAGAAAAACTTCAAGAGCAAAACAAAGGTACCAAAATGCTATGAGTGTGGAGAAGTTGGACACATCAAACCCAATTGTCCAAAACTTCAAAAGGAGGACAAAAACAAGAAATTTAAGAAGAAGGAGAAAGCATACATATCATGGGAGAACGAGGATGAATCCGACTCCGATGACGACGAGGTTGCAAATCTTTGCTTAATGGCAAGCGAAGAAAAGGTTAGTGATGACAACTCCACTTCTTTTAATTTACAAGATGAATATGATGCCTTACTTGAGGTGTACACAAAACTTACCCAAGATTATTCTCTCCTAAAGAAAAAGAATATGGATCTTTTAAAACAAAATGAGATGTTGAAAAACGAGAATATCAATCTTGGAAAAGATAAGTGTAGCACAAGTAGTGATCCATACAAATCTTGTAAAATGCATGAAAATGAAATTACAAATCTTAAGAACACTTTAGCTAAGTTCAATGAATCTTCAAAGAACTTAGATAAAATGTTGAAAAACCAAAAGCATGTTCATAATAAGGAAGGTTTAGGTTTTGAAAAAGGAAAATTTAAAAATGCTAAAACTCCTATTAGGCAACCGCAAGCCCAAAAGACAAGCATGCCTAAAAGGAATGAAGCCTTTAAACATCCTCCTCAACATGCTTCATTTAGAAATTATAATCACAATGCATATAGATCAAAAGATGTTGCATTTAGGAAACAACCTAGGCAACCATTTAGAAACATGCATAGGATGCATAATCCAAATGTCATATGTCATTATTGTAATAAAGTAGGTCATATAGCACCCGTATGCTTTACTAGAATTAAACATATAAACTTTCGTAGTCAAGATACAAGATGGGCACCTTATGGGCATTATGCTCATACTAACCATCAAGGACCCAAATTCACTTGGGTACTTAAATCCCAATTTTAATTGTTTTGTAGGTACGTGTTGGAGCTAAGGATACAAATTGGTATGTTGATAGTGGATGCTCCAAACACATGACCGGCGATGAATCAAAGTTCACCGCAATAGAGCCTACAAACGGAGGAAACGTGATCTATGGAGACAACAACACCGGCAAAGTAATCGGCGTTGGAAAAGTTGGTAAAAATTCTTCTACCTCCATAGATAATGTTATACTTGTCAAAGGTCTCAAACATAATCTCATTAGTGTTAGCCAACTTTGTGACAAAGGAAACTTAGTCACCTTTGATTCAAAATGTTGTTTGATAAAAAGGCAAGACACTAATGAAATTGTGCTAATTGGGCACCGTGTTGACAATGTATACATGATTAATCTAAATGAAGTTTCCTCAAATGATGTGAAATGCCTTGTTAGTAAAAATGATGAAACTTGGTTATGGCATCGTAGAGTAGCTCATGCTAACATGGACCATCTTAGCAAGTTGGTCTCTAAAGAGTTAGTAATTGGCTTACCAAAGCTACGTTTTGAAAAAGACGTCCTTTGCGACGCATGTCAAAAGGGAAAACAAGTAAAGGCCTCTTTTAAATCCAAAAACATTGTTTCAACAACAAGGCCATTACAACTTTTGCACATGGATTTATTTGGTCCTTCTAGGACTATGAGCTTTGGTGGCAATTACTATGCTTTAGTTATTGTTGATGATTACTCTCGATTTACATGGACCTTGTTCCTAGCAAACAAGAGTGATGCATTTCGAGCACTCAAAAGATTAGCCAAAGTTATTCAAAATGAAAAGAATTTGCATATATCATCTATTAGAAGTGATCATGGTGGAGAATTTGAAAACAATCTTTTTGAAACTTTTTGTGAAGAAAATGGCATTGAGCATAATTTTTCCTCTCCTAGAACACCACAACAAAATGGTGTGGTTGAAAGGAAAAATCGTCATTTAGAAGAAATGGCGAGAACTATGCTCAATGAGGCTAATATTCCTAAGTACTTTTGGGCGGATGCGGTTAGTACCGCGTGTTATGTTATGAATAGGATTATCATTCGACCTATTCTTAAGAAAACACCGTACGAATTGTACAAAGGAAGAAAGCCAAATATTTCCCACCTTCACGTCTTTGGTTGTAAATGCTTTATTCTAAATAATGGAAAAGATAACTTAGGCAAATTTGATGCTAAGGCTGATGAAGGAATCTTCTTAGGCTACTCTTTAACTAGCAAAGCTTTTAGAGTATATAATAAACGCATCATGACTATGGAAGAAAGTATTCATGTCGCTTTTGATGAAACTAACCGTTGTTGTGCTAGAAAAGATTTTGATGAAAATGTAGAAAACTTTGATTCACTAAATTTGAATGGTGAAGACAAAGAAAAAGATTTAAATGAAGCCTCTACAAGCTCAACAAAGGATAGTGTTCAAGTTGAAGAAATTGAACCATCACAAGCACAAATAAATTCACTTCCAAAGGATTGGCGTACTTCAAAGGATCATCCTCTAGACAACGTCATTGGTGATGTTTCGAAAGGGGTAACAACTCGATCCACTTTTAGAAATTTATTTGCATATAGTGCTTTTGTTTCTCAAATTGAACCATCTACCATTGAGTCCGCAATTGATGATGAACACTGGACTATGGACTCATGCTTGATCACATTCCTATCAAATGTGATAATACTAGTGCAATAAATTTAACCAAGAATCCGGTTCAACATTCAAGAACCAAGCATATTGAGATTAGACATCACTTCATAAGAGACCATGTTCAAAAGGGTGATGTGGTTATTGAATTTGTCGAAACTAGTAAACAACTAGCGGACATCTTCACTAAACCTTTATGTAAAGAAAGTTTTTTTAACATCCGAAATGAACTTGGTATCTTGGATTCTAATCTAATATGATTTGTTTGAATTCATTGTATTTATATTGCTATTTTTATATCTCTTACTAACTTAAGCATTGGAGATATCCAATTAGCCATTGTTTTGTAGGTTTATGAGTTGATGAATGAGTGATTAATCTTGAGGTAGATTGAAGAATTTGAAGATTATAAACAATGGAGGATCAACAAATTGAAGCTTATAATGGTTTAAGTGAGTATATACATGATGGAACTCAAAGGATTGAAGAAAGAACCACCAAAGGATGAAAATTTGGTGATTTTGGGCAAAATGATGCATGTTGCATCGATGCAACCAAGCTTTGCATCGATGCAAAGCACACAACGTGCTATGTGCATCGATGCAAAGCCTATTGCATCGATGCAAACACGACCAAATTGCACAAAAACACGTGAATTTGGCATTTTTGAGCAACAAAACCCCACTTTTTCATCATCTTCAACCTCACAACTCATATCCCCACATTCAAACCTCCATAACCTCCAAAACAAGCTCACATATAGCTTCATACAACTCACAAAACTTTGATACCCACTACAAACAAATTACATATTTGAAGTCCCCACATTCTCCTCTACAAAACCCGTAAAACAAAATCATCCACAATGCCTAGAATCAAGAGAACCATCAAGAAGTCAAAAGGCTCTTCAAGTGTGGTTCCACCTCCAAATGATCATCCTTTGGCAAGGTACTTTGCTTCTAATGAAGATCTTCAATTCTATGAGGCAAGGCTCGCCGGAAGAAAGGAAATTCCTCCGAGGTATTTAGATCCGACCCTTCTTGTCATTCATAAGTTTGATACTCTTAAGGCTATTCTAGTTCTTCAAGGCCTCATGGATTTTGTTCAAATTAAGAGTAAATATTATCCGGATTTAGTTGCCATAGCCTATAGTACACTCATGATTGAGATTGATGAGGAAGATGAATCAAATTTCACATTATTCTTCAAGATAGGAAGAAAGGATTATAGGCTAGATGGTGATGAGTTAGCCACCATTTGGGAGTTGCCAAATCAAGGTGACTTGTTTCAAGGTGGTAAAACCCCAATTGATGAATGGGGTTATTCAAAGGACAATGCCATGCATTTGTTCAACCTTGTACAAGGAGCTCACTCCAAAATTAGTTGCAATTCAATGAGTGCGGAACATAGAACTTTGTTATATCTAGTCAACTATGTATTGCAACCTAGAATATCCGGGCATGCGAATGTAAATGATGAAGATTTGATTGTCATGTGGGCTATGATGAATGGGATTAAGATTAATTGGCCATACTTTATAGTACAACATATGATTAGGCTCAAGATGAAGGATAGGAATGGTGGATTAGGATTCCTTTGCCTATGGTCTAAAGTCTTTGATTATGTTGGTATTGATGTATCAAATGAGATTGCCAAGGAAGTACCACCTCAATCTTGTATCAACACTCATCTTCTCAACAAAATGGGAAGAAGAAATGTTGATGAACAAGGTCCTCAAGAGCAAGCTCCTCCACAAGCACCTCAAGCTCAAGAACCACCCTCCTTGGTTGATGTAATGAGAGAATTACAATCCATCAACCAAAACATCCAAAGGATTGAAGTAGAGCATGGTAGGCAACTTGAAGCACTTAATCGTCGTGTGTCTCGTGTAGATCATCGCACGGGTCGCTTGGATCGTCGTATTGATGACTTATATGAGCATTTCGGCATCCACCTACCGTATGAAGAGGATAATGATGATGATGAAGACCAAGATTGATTGTCTCCTCTTCATCAAGTCACTTTTTATTGCTTTATGTTTATTTGATTATATGAATTGTTAAACTAACTCCTAGTAAGCTAAGGATTTCTATTATGGTTTAAATACTTTGATATTTCCTTCATAATTTTGTTTAATGATTAATGCTTGTATGCTTATTTGGTGAATAACTCAAAATAGGCTTGGTACCCCTATTTTAAGTTAATGTGCATGCTTTGATATATTTCACTTCTTTAGGGAGAATTATGCATGCTTGTTATATATAAAAAGAGGAAATCAAATTCTTTTTGAAAGGGGGAATATCTCATCCTTGAGATTAATAGAGAAATTGAACTTAAAAAAATTCATTGTTTTATGCATGCTTCTATGACACATTTCAAACTCCTTTCTTTTTGATAATGTCAAAAGGGGGAAGAGAAGTTTGAGGATATTTGAAGTTTTGAACTTTTGAAAAAGAAGAAGTTTGAGGATTTGAAAAGAAGAAATAAGTTTGCGAAACAATGATTTCAAAAAGACTTCCGCTAAGCAAAAACTTTGATATCTAAATCGTTTTCTTTGATAAACGCCCTTTAAGGGAACAAATGCACATATTTAGGGGGAACTCTTGCAAAATTTTTTTGTGAAGTCTTCTCCAAAGCTTTCTATAAAACAAAGTGCATTATTGTTGCTTTCAAAATCATTTATAAATGCATATCCTCAAAATTGGTTTGTCATTATCAAAAAGGGGGAAATTGTAAATCATGTTGCTTGTATGCGAAGTTTGTATTCGTAGGTTTTGATGAATGACAAACCAACAAACGACATGAAAGACAAACCAACAAACAACTTGAATGAACAAGCATGTTGAAAGATCAACCAACATTCAACGTTGAGGAATGAAGAGTTGAAAGCAACACAACAACAACAAGAAACTCAAGTCCACAACATTTGAAGACAAGTATAGTGTCTTAGGACTTAGGTAACTTCTTGTTAAGAACCAATTGCTAAATCTCTCAACACACACTCACAAAATGTTTTGATTATCATATCATATGCACATCTTGCAATTCGATGCTAGCCAAATGGTTTAAAACTTGTTTTCAAAGGTACAAAAGCATAGGAATTGACTCCAACAAGTTTGAGATCAATCCTAAGTATTTTGAAGTGATTTTAAGCCATTCTTTAAGGTTTGCATCGATGCACACTCATCTTGCATCGATGCAAAGCATGCAACGACTTGTTGCATCGATGCAAAGATGTTTGCATCGATGCAACCTAGCTGAAAATTCAAATTTCAGCTTCAAAGACACATTTGCATCGATGCAAAGTGTTATGCATCGATGCAAATGATTCAAAAACATAAAAAAACGGCTAGTTTTGACAAAAAGGCTCCATCCCACTAACTCCCCAACGTTTCTAAGGTTTGGGGAGTCTATAAATAGATGGATTGAAGCCTTATTTCATATACTTGAGTATTTACAAACTATCTTGTTCATATTCTTTCATTCTACACATTTTTTAAGGTGTTATAATACACAATTTGAGAGAGCAATATCAATTGGTTCAATAGTGCTAAACTTGTAATCATACACTCTTCTAGAGAGTACTCATTTCATCTCAACAATTCTTTGAGAATTGTTTTCTTGTACACTTTGTAAATTGGAGTGTGATCTCCAAGGTTGAGTCAAGAGTTATAAACACTATAGTCGGTGAGGATACCAAAGAGGTATACTAAGTACTCAAGGCAAATCTTAGAGAAGGTATCTCTAAGTGGAGTGGGTTAGTATACGAGTGGTGATCATATACCGTGAGGTGTTAGAAACTAAGGACTCGGATTGTAAAAGGTTTTGCGCGAGCACCTTGAAGCTTGGCAATAGTGGAACTTCTCAATTGCGATTGAGAAAGAAAGTGGACGTAGGACAAGGATTGTGCCGAACCACTCTAAATAGCGTTTGCATCTCTCCAAACTCATCTCTTCAATATTATTGTCTTTTACCTTTGAGCAAATAAATTGTGATCGAAAAGTAGCTTCGTAAGTACTTAAGGAGTAGCTTAAGTCCGATTGGTGAAAAGCTTGATCAATTTATTTGAGTTGGTGTCTATTGGAAAGTAAAAGCTCCTTATAAATGCTTAGCAATTGAGTTAAGCTCTTGGAAAAATACTAGTACAATAACACTTTTGTATATTGTCTTTAACTTTCGCAAAAAGATTCATTGTTGTTGCAATACTCAATTCACCCCCCCTCTTGAGTAATTGTGCATAGGTTCTACAGGTTGAATGTTTACATTTACATTGGGCTTGCAATTTTTCTTTTCTTTTTGGCCCAAGTGACATAACCATAATTTCAGCCACCATTCACAATCACTTAATATTAAAGCTGAGTATTTGGATTCATGTTGGGCTAGCTAATTTCTTTCTCGGCCCAATTAAAATCTGCATCAACAAAATTATTAATTAAGCAAGTAGGAATTGAGTTCAATTTAATAATATTTGTTCATCATCAAATTAAATTTAGAGTTTTCCAAACTCATCACAACTCTTAAAAAGGTTTCTTTTGATCAAAGATTATTAACTGTGGCATGTTCATGTAAGCAATTACAAAATTCAGCAACTTGATAAGAAAATAAAGAAAAACAACTACACCTATCAATATGAACTATGATCAAGTTGCAAACTTTGGTAAAAGTAGAAGAACAAGGAACATTTATGGTATGAAATAAGGTAAGCCAAAGAACTCTTCTTTCACACCAGATTAGCGCCTCCACAAAAAGATAGATAGTGCATGAGTGATTTTAGAGCTAACTTGCAGATTAGACAAGTTGCCAAAGTTGATAGGAGCCGTTGGTGAATGAGAAGCAAAACAAGAAGCTTACCATGGAGAATTTTCCATGCAAAGAGCAAAATATTGTGAGGAATTTTTAACTTTCATAAATGGCTCAAAACTAACCTCTATTGCATGAAGTTTGGACAAAATTCAATGGAGGTATGATAAAATTGGTAAGCAATCCTATATTCTGATACATCATCATATGTTTTTGCTCTATTCATTACCCATTAAATTGTGTCTTCACTTTCTCCGAGGGTTATGGAGAGGATTCGCTAAGCAATTTATGGGGGAAAAATATTTGAGATTCATATTGATGCACCAATTCTGATGGGAACAAAAAGGTTTTGAAAGGCAAATGGTGTTGATTAGTTGGGATAAAATGACTAGGCCTAAGAAAGAAAGTGGACTTAGTTTCAAATATCTCAAGACTCAAAACCTGGCTCTTTTGGGTAAATAGTGTTGGAAAATCATGACTCAACCAAACTCTCTTCTTTCTAGAATGCTTAAAGGTAAATATTTCAGATTTAATTCTATCCCTACAGCAGAAGTAGGAACTTTACTTTCTTGGGGTTAGTAAAGTATTCTTGAAGGGAGGTGAGTTGTACAGAAAGACATTAGTTGAAAAGTAAGTTCTGGTGATATCCAAATCTTCAATGAACCATGGCTCCCTCCTCCTTACTTCTTCAATGTTCCACCTCCTTACTTTTTCACTGTTCCACCATCTGCAGTACTATTATCAGATAGTTATCATCTATTATGCGTGAAAGACCTTTTTTGTCAAATAAACAGTAAAACCAAGCATTAATCTCAAATATTTGTTCTCCAAAAATTGCTTAGCGAATCCTCTTCATAACAACAAGAGAAAGTGAAAACACAATTCAATGGGTGATAAACAAAGCAAAAATATATAATGTTGCACCAGGGTACAATGTTGCTTACCAATTTTACCATACTTCTATCGAATTTTATCCAAATTTCATACAACAGAGACTAGTTTCAAGTCATTTATTGAAGTTGAAAATCCCTCACAGGATCTTAGTCTTTATATGAAAAATCCTCTATGGCAAATCACCACTAGAATCACTCATGCACTGTCTATTTTTCTGTGGAGATGCTAATCTAGTGTGAAAGAAGAGTCTTTTGACTTACCTCATTTCAGATGTTAGTTGTTCCTTGTTCTTCGATTGGTGGAGGGATTCGGTGTTATAAATTGGACTTTAGAGAACAATCTCTCATAGAGCTCGACTGATTTTGATTATAGTTTCGAATATTTGGAAGGAGAGGTATCGACAAATTTTTGAGCATGTCCAAGAACTTCTAAAAAAAGTGCTAGCAATATTGCTTAAGTTAAATCAGAAACTATTAAATTTATCTTAAATATAATGTCTTAATATTTTTTTATTTATTTTTTATATTATTTTTTTATAATTTTATTTGTTCATAAATATTTAAAAAATTTTTTTAATTTTTTTATTTTAACTTTAAATTTTACATTTATTTTTTTATTAAATAAATACTATTATTATCTAAAGAAATTATATAAAATAAATTAAATAAAAATTAAACATTAAATTATAGACACTATAAAAATATGACAAATGCTCTTTAGTAGTAATATATGAGAGTCAAGGCACGGAGATACGAATAAATTATTACTGCACAGTTTTTGACGTTTTGGTTAAAGATGAGAGATTACATTTTATGTTGATTACATTTTATGTTTTCCAATAACAAAAAAAATGGAGAAGATCCATTTCCGAAAATTGCGGCCAAGTAGAGGTGAATGCTAAAAACACGGCGTGGTGTGATCCCAAAACTGATTTCCCAACGGCATTCTCTTGAAAGAAACACGTGGCAGTCGCTTTCAGGGGGAGTGAGAGAGACGACAGACGAGACTCAGCCACCGCAACTTAATTTCCGAGTTTGACCACATGTGCAGAACACCGGGGGCTGACACCTATAACACAAGGAACGGCTACGTGGCACTACCACACGTCTACCTTGCCTTACTGGATTAACCCCGTGGATACGCGTTCTAATCATTTTGCTAATTTTGGAGACTCGGTTCTGGAAACTTGGATGATGTGGTGCGCCATTCAGGCTCAGCAGGCTCACTCTCCCATCTTATAAGTAAATCCTAATCATTGGAACAAAATATATTCTAGCTTCTAACTTCTCTGTTACCAAGGAGGTGCACTTCTCCTTTTTGTTCCCAACATTAGCAGGTATACACATATTTGTCAAGCTTCAACATCAATATATACAGACAAACACTTGGAATTGTTGAGTGAACAGGGATCACGCTGCCAAACATAGAAATCAAGAATTGGCTCCTTCTTTGTATCCCTGCGTTCCATCTTTCTTTCTTTCTTTCTTTCACATAGCGGAAAACCTCCACTACATGAATTTCACTTCTGCTGCATCTTTTTCCACAGGTAATTCATAACCGCCTACGTCACATATCCTATCCTATCTTCCCATGGTTTTCTTCAATTCACTATGCGCTATTCATATCTCGTTTACTTTACCTAGTTTCTTTATTTTGTTGGAAAAGGAAAATTGCTTGATCAATTAGTTGGAAGCTTCAACCAATAATGCCGCCCCCTTTTTTGAATCCTCCAATGCGACCGGAGAAACCGTATTTTCAATATGAATTTCCCTGTCATTTTTTAACAAACAATTCGTTACTACGAAATTTCTCAGAGGTTCCAAAATCCTGAAAGGTTTCCAACGGTTTTTCGAATTTTTTGGTTAATTGCTTCGGTGTTATCGCTTAGAAAACAAGATTGACGGCGCTCGGCGCTCCAATATCGCGCGTCTTTCTGCCTTTTTCAATTATTATATACGCGTTTTTTTCATCAATTGCGATGCCGTTTTGAATGCTTCTAAACTACTCATACAGCATATTGTACAGATCGACGAAGACGCAGTAGCTCGGGTTATCACCCTGCAGCCGCCGCCAAACTCCAATTAATTGAAGCTTGTCTGATTTGTTCTTAGTCATAGACACTGGATATATTTTACCATCCACACATGGATCGGGAAATTGAATCGCTCATTGAGAGAATACATCCTCCCAGGTACTACACATCATTCGCTGTTTGATTTTCTCTTCTTTTATTCGCGTGCTTCTGATTTTTGGTTCGATCGGATGGTAGGGTTCATTGTAAAGATATTTTAATGGTTTCTGTTATTCTCTGTGTGTATAGGGTCTGCATAGACAACGATTCTTGCCGAGAATGCACAAAGTGAAGGTTAGCTGCATTTTACATATCCAACAACTTGCATATGTTTAATACTTTAAAATCATAGCTTATTCATTTAATGTGAATTTGACTTTCTAACTATGCTTGATTATGCTATACATCGTTTTCGTAACCCACTGATTTTGAACCAACCCTAGTCTTGCAGTACTTTATGTTACATATACTTTTCCTATTTAATAAATCAGTTGATAAATTTTAGGAATATGCTATATATGCATCAGCAATTAGACAGATATCCATTGTGTGTGTGGAAATTCCTGAATTCACCCCACTTTTAGCTTTGGTGTAATACTTTATCATATGTGATGCATCACGATCCAGAGCTTGAGTTGTCACTTTTATATACCACTTGCAACCAATTAAAGCGCAATGGATTTATTATCGTGCATAATAATTGTGTTTACCCTTTCGGCCGTGACAAGTTAGGAGTTCATTAGTGGTCTTCAGCTTTATTTGAGACCTATTCGTGAAACAATTTACTTTCTTACCTATTTCTTTTTTGGTGTCATCTCATTTTAGTATAAATTATACTTAAAAGACAAATAAATCCCAGCTTCACTCCTAACAAATAAAAACCAAATTAGATTTGTATTCTATGAAAATGAGACTTGGGAATCAGAGGCAAACAAAGCAGACTTCCGAGCAGAAATAAGCCTCATTTCTTTGTACAATTATTGTACGGTTGAGAGAAGTATTTTAAAATAGAAATAAAAAATATTTTGTATTTAGATATATTTATATAATTATTTTATATTGAAATTAGAAGCAGATATAAGTATTTTTATTATAAAAATTACAATAAAGGGTATAATTATTTTTAGAAAATAAAGGGTATAATTATTTTTATTATATATTTGTTTATTAGTATAAAATTTTAATTAAAATTTTTATTTTAATATTATTGGTTATAGTTTATATTTTTTACATGTGTATATTTGTCTTTTTAAAAATATACGAAGATAAATTACTTATTTTCTGCTTCATTTTTTTTAGAACAATCAACCAAAAAAATAAAATATGTATTTATGTTTTCCAAAAGCACAAACGAGTGAGGTCAATTGATCCAGGACACCAGAAATTAATGACTAGGCATAGTATCATATATCATGAGATTTTAAAAATTGTTTAACCTTTATGTAGATAAATAAATCATATTCAAATTTGTAAATAATGTGGTTCCCCTTAACAGGTCGATAGTGCAAACAAGCACGGGATATTATTGGAGGTGGTCCAGAGATCTTGATCTTATTATTTCTAGATCATACATTTCCTCTCATGGTGGATAGTTTATGGATGGTATGTGTCTCTCTCTGCACTCCCATTTTCTTTTCCATTTATGATTAAACCAACACTGTAATTAAAGAGGGACAGGAATATATATTATTCGAACACAGAAATCTTTTAAATAACAAAATACTGACTTGTCTCTTTTTAGTTTGTGTCTACTTAAAATTGGTTTACCTGCCCCTCTAATCCTCTATGATGATCACTTACACATTTTTAAATAATAATTTTCTCGGGTGATCCGTAGATAATTGATAAATCGCTTTGTTTGTTGTTGTTCTTGTTACCGTATGACATATGCATGACTAATGTACACCCGTAGCCCCATAACTACACTATCGTCTCTAAACTGCAATATAATGACCCTGTTCTCATCCATGTGTTGTGGTCTGCTCTTTTTTTTTTTTAATTTAACTAGTGAATGAACCCAATATAATGATATAATGCAGTGTATAAGTATAACTAGGCAAATATATTCAACTCACAGAAACTATGTACCACTAGAAGAAAAGGAAATATCTCAAGTGATGAAGATGATGAAACTACGTCAGAACCATATGGTTGCGATGGGGTCCACTCACTCCAAACACGGCCCTGGAGATGACTGGGCTGGCCGGCCCGGCCTACTATCTGAAATAGCTTCGGTGCTAATGTTAGTTCTTCAACATCCTCGTTGTGCACAACAAATCTTTTTTTTTCTTTGAATGTCTAACCTCTCAAGAATAATGTCTATTATTTTTATATGAATAACAGTTAATTTGTCTTTTATCAACCGTTCTTTCTCTTTTAGGACTTTGAAAAAAATTTTGATTTCTTCTTTTTTGAGAATAGTTTTTTTTATTTCTTTCTCTTTCGTGACCACATTCTCATCTTTGTCCATGGTTTTAATTTCGTTTTTGTCTTTCATTTTTATTGGCTTCTCCTCTAAGTTTTGCCTGCAATACATATTCTATATGTTATTGTTTGTCTTTATCCATTCCTTTTTCATAAGCCTGTAAAGAACCATTCAACTGATTATTGTATTTAAATTTTTAGACTCTACTGATCATTGTATTTAAATTTTTAGACTCTTCAATGGCAACTATCACATAGTAAAATTTTGAGTTGAGAGAACGAAGGATTTTCTCAACAATATGAACATCTTTTAATTTTTCTCTAAGTTTTTTTATTTGGTGCACTAGTGTCAAAATTTTGGTGAAATAATTCGAAATGAATTTAGTCTACTTCGTTATTAAATACTCAAATTCAACTTTTAGAGTTTGAAGATGAACATTTTTCATCTTTTCAATTTCTATCAATTTCTATGACGAAATTTTAAAGAGTATTTTAAGTTTTTTTTGTGTTGGTTACATTAGCAATATTCTCAAATATATCAATATCTAAGTCTTGATGAATGATAGTAAGTGTACATTGATTTTTCTTTCTTTTATTTTTTAATTTGTTTTTATGGACTTTTGTTAGCTTCTTCACATTTTCTGGTTTTACAGAGTCTTTTTTTAACTATCTTTCACATTTCTTAAGCACCAAAAATTGCTTTCATTCGGGATGCCTAATTGTCATAGTTGATCCTAGATAATTGTGGATATTGAAAAGATAAAGTGATTTCTTTTTACGAAAATATTTTATAAATAACTCTGATATTACTTTGTTAGAAAATTAAAAGAACAAGGCACACACACTACGAAGAATATATAAAATAAAAAGAAATATATTAAATATATTTGTTGGGTGTGTATTTTATGAAATGATTACATATATATTTATACTTTTTTTAGATATTTAAATTTTAATACATTCTAAATAAATAAATATTTTAAAATAAAACTAAATATAGGCAATCCATTTAAATGAACTAGATGGTTATAATTTAAGAATTGATAGAAATTATTATTTAAATAAGTTGTCTATATTTAGTTTTATTTTAAAGCATTTGTTTATTTAGGATGCGATAAAATTTAGATGTTAAAGAGAAGTATAAATATGTATGTAATCATTTTATAAAATACACATAACAAATATATTCAATAATTTTTATTTTATATATTTTTTGTGAGTATGTGTGTCTTGTTCTTTTATTTTTTAACAAAGTGGTATTAGAGCTACTTATAAAATGCTTTTGTAAAAAAGAATCACTTTATCTTTTTAATACCCACAATTATCTAAGTTCAACTATGATAATTGGGTATCCAGAATAAAAATAATTTTCGGTGTTCAAGACGTGTGGGAAATGGTTGAGAAAGACTGTAGAACCAAAAAATGTGGAGAAGCTAACAAAAATTCAGAAGGATGAATTAAAAAATAAAAGAAAGAAAGATCAATGTGTACGTACTATTATTCATCAATGTTTAGATGATAATATATTTGAGAATATTGCTGATATAACTAACGCAAAGAAAGCTTGCAATACTCTTCAAAATTTCGTCAGAGGAGTTAAAAAGGTGAAGAAGGTTCGTCTTCAATCTCTAAGGACCGAGTATGAGTCTCTAATGATAAAAGAGTTTGAATTCATTTCAAATTATTTCATCAAAGTTTTGGCGGTAGTGTACTAGATGAAAAAATTTGGAGAAAAATTAGATGTTCGTGTCATTGAGAAAATCTTTAGTTCTCTCAACTCAAAATTTTACCATGTGGTGGTAGCTATTGAAGAGTCCAAAGGTTTGGATACGATATTCATTGATCAGTTGAATGGTTTCTTACGTCCATGAAGAAAAAATGGATAAAGGCAAGCAAAATCGTGTGGAGCATGTCTTGCAGGCAAAATTTTCGTTGAATCCAAAAAGAAAAACCAACGAAAATGGAAGACAAAGACGAGGCCGTGGACCAAGACAAGGACGTGGTTACAGAAGAGGAAGAAATGAGAAAAATTATTCCCAAGCGAAAAGAAATCAAAATTTTTTCTGAGGTCGTGAAAGAAGAACGGTTGATAAAAGACAAATTAAAATGTTATTCATGTGGAAAGAATGGGCATTATTTTTGGGAGTGTCAGACATCTAAAGAAGAAAATAAATTTGTTGTGCACAGTAGAAATGTTAAGGAACTAACATTATTCCTTACGCTCAAGAAAGATCAAAATACTGAAGATAGTACGTGGCATCTTGATAACGAAACTAGCAATCATATGACACGTGATAGAAGTAAATTTGTAGCACTTGGCACCAATGTAAAAGGACACGTGCATTTTGGTGATGAATTAAAAGTAGATATCAATGGCAAAGGACGATTCTATTCGAGCTGAAGAACGGAAGTTATAAGATTTTTTCCAATGTTTATTACATTCCAAAAATGATGAATAATATCTTGAGTATTGAGCAACTTATGGAGAATGGTGATAAGATAGTTATGGAAGATCGCTATTTTTGGCTTAGAGATAAAAATAAAAATTTTATTGCTAAGATTTCTATGATAAGAAATCGTATGTTCTTGTTAAACATGAGAACTGGTAGAGCTATATGTTTGAAGTAATGTATCAAAGATCCATCCTGGATTTAGCATATGAGATATAAACATTTAAATTTTGGTAGGCTCAAAGAATTGAAAACGAAGAAGATGATAAAAGAAATTTCAACAATTGATCATCCTCATCAATTATGTGAAGCTTGCTTACTTGAAAAACATTCAAGAAAGTTTTTTAAAGCAGTCCAAATTAAGAGCTACTAAGCCACTTCAGCTTATTTACGCAGATGTTTGTGGACCTATCAAGCCTTTATTACTTGGTAAGAGTGTTTATTTTCTACTTTTTATTGATGATTATTCAAGAAAAATATAGATTTATTTTTTGAAACAAAAGAGTGAAGCATTTAATGCATTCAAAAAGTTCAAAGCTATCGTTGAAAAGGAAAGTGGCTATGAGATAAAAACTCTCAGAATTGACAGAGATGGAGAATTCACTTCAAATGAATTCAAGACATTCTGTGAAAACTATGGTATTCGACGTCCCCTAACTGTTCCTAGATTACCTCAACAAAATAGAGTTGTTGAAAGAAAAAATAGGACAATTCTAAATATGGTAAGAACGATGTTGAAAAGCAAGTCATTGCCAAAAAAAGTTATGGGGAGTTTAACTATTAAATTGCTCACCTACCAAGAGTTTAAGAGATATAATATCTCAAGAAGCATGAAGTGGTTTATAACC
The DNA here is from genome assembly GCF_003086295.3 of Arachis hypogaea. NCBI lineage: Eukaryota > Viridiplantae > Streptophyta > Magnoliopsida > Fabales > Fabaceae > Arachis > Arachis hypogaea. Next base: position 106,686,699 of record NC_092036.1, on the reverse strand, counting down.
TAATGTGTCACATTTAAGGAATTTTTTATCTATTGTAGATGTTCAAATTCCTGAACAAGAAAGATCAAAATTTGATGATAGGAGCTAAAAGGTCGTATTTATTGGCTATGAGGAGAATACTATTCTTCAATCTCGATAACAATAAAGTAATAATAAGCAGAGATGTTGAGTTTGAAGAGAGTACAAAATGGGACTGGACTACACAAAATGAAGCTATTTATGATTTTTTGCCTTACTTTGAGGAAGAAGAAGCTCCAATGCAAGAAGTGCAAGATAAAACTGATCTTTGAACACTAGCATTAACCCTACTATCATCGTCATCTCCATTCTCTAGTTCAAGTAAAGGCCGTCGCAGATATCGAAGTCTCACTAATTTCCATGAGCAAACTAAAATGCTAGAGGATGAGAATTTATTGTGTCTACTCTCTAATGATAAGCTTTTGAGTTTTAAGAAGCTGTCAAAGATGAAAAATAGATACAAGCTATAGAGGAAAAAATTCAATCAATTGAGAAGAACAATACTTGAAAACTTGCATCACTTCCAAGTGATCATCAGGCTATTGGAGTCAAATGGGTCTACAGAGTTAAAAAAATGCTAAAGGTGATGTAAAAAGGTACAAGACAAGACTCGTTTCAAAGAATGTATAAGAAAAAGCAAAGAATAGATTATGATGAGGTATTTGCTCCTATTGCTCGCTTGAAAACGATAAGGCTATTGTTATTACTTGCAGCACAAAACCATTGGAAAATTCACCAAATGGATGTGAAGTCTGTTTTTTTGAATGGTAATTTTCTGGAAGAAGTTTATATTGAACAACCTTTGAATTTTGTTGTTGAAGATTGTGAAGATAAGGTATTAAGGCTTAAAAAGGTTTTATATGGACTGAAGTAAGCTCAAAGAGTTTGAAATGATCGTCTTGATATGTATTTTTAAGATAATGACTTCAATAGGTGCATTCATGAATATGCACTTTATATGAAGGAGGAAAGATGAAATTTGTTATTTGTTTGTGTCTATGTGGATGATCTTATATTCAAAGAAAATAATTAAATAATGTTTGAAAAATTTAAGAAGGTAATGGCTTAAGAATTTGATATGAGTGATATGGGTTTAATGTCTTATTACCTGAGAATTGAAGTGAAACAAATAGAGGATGGAATTTTCATCTCATAAGAGGCTTACGCAAGAGAGCTATTGAAGAAACTCAACATGTTGGACCGCAATCCTACCAATACACCTATGGAATGTGGAGTCAAACTTTTTAAAGAGTCAAACTTTTCAAACATTATTCAAAAGCCTTGTATGGAATTTATTTAACCTGTACCAGACCTGATATTTTGTTTTCAGTTGGGTTAGTTAGTCGTTACATAGAAAATCCAACAGAAACCATATGAAGTCAGCCAAGAGAATTCTTTGCTAGTTAGTCGTTACATGCAGAATTCAATAGAAACCCATATCAAGGCAGCCAAAAGAATTCTTTGCTATCTTAGAGGTACTCTTGATTATGACATGTTTTATTCAGTTTCAGATGAATTCAAATTAATGGGCTATTGTGATAGTGATTATGCTGGGAATATTGACGGTAGAAAGAGTACTATTGGATTTATTTTCCTTCTAGAAAATAATGCAATTTTTTATGTTCAAAGAAACAGCCTATATTCACTTTTTTAACTTGTGAAGTTGAATATGTTGTTTGGCTGAAGATACTATTGAAGGAACTTCATTTTGAGCAAGCTGAATCCACTAAGATCATGATGGACAACAAGTCGGCCATCGCCCTAGCAAAAGAACCCACTATTTCACGATAAAAGCAAGCACATAAAGACAAAACACATTGAGAACATGCATTTGGAGGTTGAGTATGTGAAATCACTTGATCAAGTTGTCGACATTTTCACAAAGTCTTTGAAATATGATATTTTTCAAAAGTTAAGGATTATGATTGGAGTCGAAAAATTATCAAGTTTAAGGGAGAATGTTAAAAATAAACTTGATGGTTAGAATTTAAGAATTGATAGAAACCACTATTTAAATAGGTTGTCTATGTTTACTTTTATTTTAAAGTATTTGTTAATTTAGGATGTGTTAAAATTTAGATGTCAAAGAGAAGTATAAATATATATGTAATCATTTCATAAAATACACACAACAAATACATTCAATACACTCCTCTTTATTTTATATATTCTTCATGAGTGTGTGTGCCTTGTTCTTTTATTTTCCAACACTGTGACCTCGAGAATGGCCTAGACCCACAACAACAGAACGGCCTGCATCATCTACATAGAAGACACTTTAAAAGCAGGGCCGATCAAGGACCCAATATGGCTGGGCCACATTCAAGAGCAGCTTCAGAATGTGGTGGAGGCCCATGGCGATATCAGAGAGAGGAAAAGCGTGAGGCTAAGAAACTTGGCGGCGGGAAGCACCCACACAAAACGGCGGCTCCACCAGCTAATGTACGTGGACAGGGACTACAAGAGCTATCGTACGTGTCACGGGGAGAGAAGCGGAGGGGTGTGATGGGACCTACGTGTCCATTAATAGATGCAAGGACAAAAGGTATTGGATGGTCAATGTGAGGAGCAGGGGCCATCCTAAACTACTCTTTGATACCGTCTACGTCTTAACTGACTTGCATTATGTGGTGTTCCACGCTGCCATCAGGTCCAAGAGTTCCATAGCCGAGTAGGAGTACTTTATAAAGCACGTCGTTGCTGGTGCTTGACTAGACAAAGAATCCGAGAGACAAAAGCTCATCTTATGCTTAATCGCTACCATAGAACGCAAAGTCTCCCATGTACATCTCATTCCACCCACCATTAAGGTGTATTTTTATTTAAAGTGCATGCATGCATGAATCTACATATAATATCATTTGTTCGTCATCACTAACTAACGCAATACGGTATGTATGCAGGGATTAAGGGTAGATATTCACACCAAGAATAGGTCGGGTCTACTATCGAACGTGACAATAGGGGTGGCAGTGGGGCGGGTAGGGGCGGGTTTTCACCCTACCCGACTCCGCCCCGCCGTCCTGTTATGCATATACTACCCGCCCCATCAGTACCCGCGGGTAGTAAATTATAGAACCCGAACCCGCCCCCTATAAAAATTAAATATTTTAATTTTTACCTATTCATATATAAATTAAGACAAATTTAAAATTCGAAAACACCTATATCAATAAAATTAAAATTAATGAGGGTCTAAAATTAACATAAATCATATCATAAATGCATAAAAATCAGAATGCACAATTACAAAGTCAGAATAAAATCAAAATTAAAATAGAACACCATGAGCCAAAAAAACTTATGCATATAACAACATATTTCCTTAATTAAAACAGAACACCATGAGCATATTTCCTTAACAAATTCTAGGATGAAATTACTGCAGTTTCAAAATTTTGCATTCAGAAACAATAATTATTACACGAGTCACATGCATATTTGTTTAATCAATATCAATAATTCAACTCCAAAATACAGCAAAGCACAGAACAGCCGTGATCATTATGTACTCTCCCCGCCAAAAGAAATGAGAGAGTGTGTGAGAAAATTGGAACATTTTCTGACTGTTGGTAGGTTCAACAATACATGACTATTGCTTCTTCTCCTCTGCTTTCCTGGGCTGAAAAGAAGGGCACATGAAAGAAAAAGAAAATTAATAGAATAGGTATAGATCATATACTTAAATGGACGGAATGATATTGAGAAACATAAATTGTAAGACCATGCAGAGAAATTAGTTGCATTTTGCAAAAGCATATGTATTACTAGTGCATCAATGAGTAACCACATAAAGATAGCATACAGACAAATAATATGGATTATTATATAGCATTATTTATATATCCGGGGAAGAAATTATGTCCATCTTATAGAAAAATTCTGGAACATACAGTTAATCAATACGAATGGTTTCTTCTTTGCTGTTTCTAGCAACATATGACATGTACCTTGGTAGTAAAATCAATGAATCCATTTAGGAACTTCAATTTATCTCAGAATTGTAATGTATCTTCCCTATTCTATATAACAATACAAGCAAAAAAGACCTTTTAAACATCCTAATAAAAATGTGCAATTTTGCATTAAAATTTATTACAGGCAAGATCAAATTAAAGTAGGATATCAGGCATGAAGAACAGGAAAACCACCAAACTCATCATGGCTCTTATGAGAAAAGCTATACTCATCATGCGACAAAGAGATTAAATGCAACATCCACTACTCATATTTCAGATTGAAAAATGCAATCCAGGGATGTTTAAGTTTGAAAATCAAAATTACTGTCCCAGATAAATGTAAGAGCAGTTTTCCGTTTCCATACAATTCTAAATTCCAAAAGTAAAGACGATAATGCAGCACTAATTACCATCCAGAAAGTAACAGAAAAAGATCCGCAATGAAATAATAAGCAGAGAATTAACATTGAAAGGAACCGCACCAAACATAATCGCAAGTAAATAAAATCGATAAAGTGAGAAAAAACAAACATTGACACTAGGTGCGGGCTGAGATAGCTCTTCTTTGGGAATGATGACGGGCCATGACTCACCAGCTTCTCGGAACATCTGCTCGGTCTCTAGGGTTTGGCCTTTTTCAAGAATCATGGTCCTTATGCTCTGTGCAGGGGTTGAGGTCGCATCGAAGGCTTGCTCGACGCCGTTCACGAAGGTCACCGTGATCTGCGGCGGGTGTTCATCGGTTCGGCGCTTCACCTCCACCTGGCACGCAGGGTTTGATTCCCTCGCCTCCATACACGAGCATGTGGGACTGAGAGGCGGCGTGGAGGAGGAGCCAGACGAGGCTCGATTACGATGCAGAGGAGGCACGGGGGTGGCTCGTCTAGTGCCCGACTTGGAGGCCGGAGGGAGCGCAGAGAATGTGGGACTGAGAGGCGGCGCGGAGGAGGAGCAACATGCGGCTTGAACCTTGAAGGAGGCGCGGAAGAGACAACGAGGGTTGGGACTGGGAGAGTGGAAGACTGGGAGTTCAGTGACGGTGGGTGAGAACCTTAACCTACTAACCCTAATTGCTAAAAAGTTATATATATATGTACTCCGGGGCGGGTAGGGGCGGGTTTATCCTGAACCCGACCCGCCCCGCCCCGCTCATCAAACCCGCCACGATTCAGACCTGCTCCGCACCGGGTCGGGTTTAAACCCGCCCCGACCGGGTAGGGGCGGGGCGGGTACCCGCGGGTACGGGTACTGCTGCCATCCCTACGTGACAAGGGTTTTCCATGAGAATGGACTATCGGTATCAAGGGTTGATATTGAAATAGAAGGGGACAATGCGGTGGGATCATTCTTTGTGACAGACTGTTCTAGTCAACAAGTAAACCCTAATATAGCGGAGCTGGTGAGACAAGTGTGGGGCAGAACCTTAGTTACTGATCACAAGTCACTTTATAGGGTTCCTAAATCATCCTCCTCCTCCTTGTCGGCTATGGATGAAACCACCAACAATTTGGTGGCCAAGGCAATAGTTTTTATTGGGAACATGCTATGGTCTCAGATAGAAAGTCCTTCAGGTAGTTTTGGGCTTTTGGCTCTATTAGATCCTGAGAATTGAAAAGCTACCACCCGAGAGCGTTTGTTTTTGGAGACAGAACAGAATATGACATTGAGACAGAGACAATAGAATAGACACTAAAAATTATTCTTTGTGTATTGTGTTTGATACGATGTACAAGACACTAATGTAATGTTTAGTATTATATTTGGATAGACATGGACAAGACTAAATATTATATGAAATGACTAAAATAGACATATCTTCTTCTCCCTCCCTCCCTGTGTCTCTTATTCCTTGTCCTAACTCTTCGCTAAACACGAACTCAGTCTCTCTTCTTTATCCTCTTCTAAAATCTAAAAATCTAAAATCCACCCCTAGCTAAATTCCTCTTCTAAAAATCACGAAGGGACTATAGGGATACATTTTTTTATCTCTGTTAAAATTTCAATTCTCTTTGCTGTAGCTTTGGTTTGTTACTCCTTTCTCACTTACACTCATATTTTCTTTCTAATTTTCTTCTTTTCTCTTTCATTTTTTGTTTCAGTTTGGTATGCTTTTGGTTTTGCTGTGTTATTGTGTAATTTTTATTTATTTATTTTGAACTTCGGTTTGGTTCTTCAATTTGTCAAAATGATTGAAACTAAAATCAAATAAAAAGAAGTGAATAACACAATGAGGTTGATGCCGGGCTGATTTCATCATGATAGGTATTCAATTTAATTTGATTTTGCTACTTTTTACATTTAATATGAAATCGCCTCTAACAAAAAAAATGGAAACAAGAAACTAAGCTAATACATATTTGCTGTTTGATAAAGAACGATATGTGAAGTTAATCCATTTACATGCTTTTGTTTCGATAGCTTGTAGACAAAAAAGATAAAAGGAGCCACTGTAATAATGTAAAACAAGTTAGTCAAATAATTGTCTAATTTAGTCAATTAATTTTCAAAGATGAAGTTTATCATTTTTGTTGAGTCAATTTATTGAAATATTTTTACATCAAATAATTTTTATGATATCATTAATTTTATATATGATTATCTGACGTCTTGTTAACTATTAAAGGACACTTAAGTCTAAAATGAGCTTGAAATATAAATAATCAAGATTGAAGGTAAATATAATATGCAGTAATCAAGCATGCGACAAATTCATTATAGATTTATGCCTATTATCTGAATGCAATGAATTATGATAAGGAGATCTATTGACTCCTAAGTTGACTTTTTCTTCTTCTTTTCTTTTTTATTGCTTTTGAGATTTTTGTAAATGAAAGAGGTCATTTATCCTTAACTAGTATATTTAGTATCTCATTTAATGTTAATTTTAATTTCGTTATTTAGTGGCATGGGTCTTTCTCCTTTTCTGTTACATTCACATGTCTTACCACCAATTAAAAGATTAAGAAGCTACTTAAGTCTGGGAAGTGAGACAAAAAAAGAATAAGAAGAAGAGAAGAAAAAAGAAAAGATGAGATAGAAAGCATGGAAAAGATACTTTGTTGGAGAATAGTGTTACAAAGAGAACATCAAATTAGGACTTTTGATATAATTTATAAAAAAGATAACAATGGAATAATAAAATAATCTATAAGTAAAATGGAAAAAAATTTTCATTAAAAAATCGTATCCATTTTGTTAAATTATGTGTTTATTATTATCCTTCGTAAAAGAGTGAACACAAAAAGTAAAGAAAACTGTTTTAGAAACAATGTGTTTAATGTCTATATCTCTACTTCTAAACACTTTTTAAATATTTACTATCCATCTCTCTGTATCATGTCTCCCAAAATAAACGCAATCTGTGTATCGTCGTGTAAATAAGCTCCATTAGAATTCTTAGGCGTGGTTTCGATTTTAGATTCCTTTAACTACTAACCTTCCATTCTATTGTTGGTGTACATAGATTTTCCACCGTAAATGAGATTCATAGATTGACTTGCCTACATTAGCTTCTTAAAGATCTCATTCATATAAAATGAGGTTAAAGCAAATACTTTATTCTGATGAAGGAGAAATCATTTTCATGCTTAGCTAAACGTTTTGAAGAACACAAAAAATAAACTCTGCTTTTTAAGAAGTTAATAGTAAACCCAAAAACATAAATGAAGCTCTTCGCTAATGAATTCATAAACTAATTGTGTGTGCATATTAACAAAAATATAAACTAGAACACCAAATAAAATAAGAGTTTAATTTTGAGGTTGTGAAATATTTTACACAATTGTACAATTACATCTGTTATACTTGTTCTTTTAGATAATTATTTATGCAGTCAATAAAAATATAATGTATGTGATATTACGTGATTGAATGTATATATAAAACTGTTTTATAATGCATATATAAAGCTGTTTTATAATAAAAAAAAATAAATCACGATAATCTCTTATGAATAACAAACAAACAACTCGAGATCTAAAATATGATGAAAATAATCAGAAGGTATTTTTTTTAATAAATAATAAAAAAATTTTGTATATGACAACAACTAATACATTTAATATGAATTTTGGTAAAAATATTTAGATAAGAATTTAGAAGGTATATGATAAAAATCAAAACAAAAGTTCATTTTTCTAAGAGAAAAGTTTAATATGGCCAATAATTTTTATTTATATTCATCAGCAATTTTAGCTAGTACACATATTCTACAAGTGTATTTGAGTATTTTTCTTAGTATCAGTTTATAAAAATACACTGATAGCTAAATACTGACTAAAAATAATAAATTATGCTGATTCTATAATATTTCTTTTTTCTAATCGTATTTACAAAAAATAAATCAAATATGATTTTTAAATCTTTTTTGAGAATATATATGTCACATGTTTAAATATTTCAAATTTTTATTTTATATATATTACACATTGTTAAATATTTTGAATATTTATTTATATTCGTATCTTTCATAATAATTTTTATCAACCATATAAATTTTTAAGTACCTATTTTGATAATTTACATGTAGAAAACCACTACATTTAATTATATCTAGTAAGTGAAAACAAACACTATTAGTAGTACGCTATTTAAGTATCATTACTACTAAAGCTAATATATGCACCAATTTTTAGTCCACAGGAAGTCAAAAAGGAAAAAAAATTATGCATTTTGTAGGTAATTAGTTACCATAAATTGACAAGTTTTTTAAATTTTCATTGGTTGATAGTGTAAAAATTCTACCAATACATAAAATTAGACAAAAAGTACACCAACGACAAAACATTGAATTACCTTACTCGTATAATTGAAAGGATTAATATTATTAAAGTATGAAACACCTTGCCGAACCAATCCTCTCGCTTCTACCTCTACACACCAATGATCCATGCCTCCAGCCTCCTGCGTGCTATCAAGACACCGAAGCAACCTACCCTTGGTTTTGAACTATTGACGTGTGATATATTCAACTATTTCCTCCTTGATCAGGACTCGAGTGGGTCATTTGGCATTGGAAAATGATAGGTAGGAATGGTTGAATTCGATTTGCGTATACACTATTGATTTTGGCGTACCCCCTATCTAATGTGTGCAAAGGGTAATATAATATTCTGACATTTATCGGTTGGTTATACATTCAAATATTTTTGTATCTAAATCCAATCAAACAAGTTCAATATTAAAAAAATTCACTCTCATTAATAAAATGCGTGTTACTCACACCAAAAACCTAAAGCATTACCAATTCAATTCGCGCTAGAATATGAAAAAACTCATCCTTCTTCTAACTCGAAATTACAACGAACAAATTTTAAATCTCTCACAAAATCTCAAAAAATCATTCATATTCTCTATGGAACTACTGTAGAATTAGGTGGAGCATTTGAATTCATCAACAAAAAACACACAAAAACAAGAACAAAGATTTTACAAGGTACTGAGAAAACTATTATTATTATGTTCAATTAATTTCTCACAAATCTCACGTTTCTTCTAGTTCGATTTAAGATTTAATGGATTGAGTTCATTCATTTAGTAGATTGAGTTTTTTTTATTCTATTTTTTTCTTGTTTTTTCCGTAACTAGGGCATCAAATGAAACTATGTTGTTTGTTTATTGGTTCTAATAAATAATTCGGTTCATCTCTTAGTTTAATTGAGTTCATTTACATGTAGAAATGAATTGAAATGTGTTTTTTTTATTGATTGAATGTTTATCACTTTTTGTTCAAATCTAAACCAAATTCGGTTCATTTGTGAAATGAGTCAGGTTCACTTCATACTACTTTTAGATATTCACGAAATATGTTATTCATTAAGAAATTCGATTCATCTCTTAGTTTAATTGAGTTCATTTACATGCAGAAATGAATTGAAATATGCTTTTCTTGTTTATTGAATGTTTATCACTTTTTGTTCGAATATGAACCAAATTTGGTTCATTTGTGAATTGAGTCAGGTTCACTTGATATTCACCAAATCTGAACCAAATTTGGTTTATTTTTAAATTGAGTGAGGTTTACCTGTTAAGTATTAACCAAATTTTTTGTTCCTTACAGCAAAAATAAAAAAGATGACCGTCTAAAAAAAAGTCGCATTATAATGTAAGCATATACACATCAAATCAACTCTATTTTTGTATTATAAATATATCATAACATAATGTTTCAAATCTTTGCAGAATACTCATGATCGGAGATGCTCAACAAAATCAATAACTAGAGTGTTCAAAGGATTGAGTGTAGAAAAAAAAACTATTGTTGAAACAAATGGGATTCGGTGCACTAGGACATATCCCGGAATTGAATGTCTCTCACAAGCTCTTGAGAGAATTGATTTGTTGCCTTGATATCTATCATGAATGCTTGGATACTCTCTATCGCAAAATCTACATAACCCCTGCCAAGATAAGAGATGCGCTGGGCATAAATTCCGTCAGTATTATATTTTTCATCTTTTACATTTGTATTTTTTCCTTTCTGATATTGTATCTCTTAACTGCCAATATGACTTCCTCCTTTTTTTCAAATTGTTGTTCAATCTCAAATTCATTGGTTGGATCCTCTTCAGGGCCTCCATGGGGAGATGACCAATTCGAAATCATTGCATCGAGGTTTAAGGTGGAAAAGTGATTCGGTCGGTCGTATGGTCGAGAAATGACAGGTTGTGTTAGAGTGATTTGTGTATTACTGTAGAAGTTCATCTCTACTCCATCGTCTCCGTCATCAAGATTAACTTCATATGGATCCATTAGGAAGGTTAACGTTTGATCCCTCTTGACTACCTTTAGGTGGCATATTTAGATTAACCACCGTCCTTCTAATATTTCTTCTAATAGCTCCACTTAACGGACTATCATCCACAATATCCGCAGATGATCCTCGTCTACCTAACTCCACTAGTAACACGAATAATTCCAACAGATGAATATTTATCCATTGGTTGTGCCACGACCTTATCAGACATACATCATCGTCGTCACGTAATCGATACCTAATTCAAAACAACAGAAAAAATTCTCAAAATCATGGTCTAATAAAAATAATAACTAAATAACAAAGACAACTGTAACATACCTTTTTTAAAACAAAGTGCCGTCTATAACAGTTGTCGGATATCTGTAGTAAATTTCTTTCACTCTTTTCGTGTGTTTCTGTCCAACAAAATGCAATATCAAATTTTTCAACACTGTTAGACTGTTAATTTCTGATGTCATGTATGTAATTATTAATTGTCCAAACTTAAAAACGATAGAATTTTCTACATCATATACTATTTCACCATCATAATAAATGGATAACAACAGCTTTGTAGACATTGTAGAAAAATAATTATAAGATAAGAACCAATGAGAAGAATGAAATATTGGTGTTGAGCTCGGTTCTCCACCAAACATGCTTTTATTTGACGATGCCTACGAGAAGTTTGCCGGGGGTGTGGCGAACTTCATATAAATTATGAAGTTCGCCGGAGGGTACGACGAACTTTATGAAAATAATGGAGTTCATCGGGAGTGCGCTGAACTTGCCCTATACTATAATATATATCTATATATATCTTGATATTTAAAATTGAAATAATTTGTTTTTAAAAATAATTTTTTTATTTATTGATAATATTTAAAACCTATACTAAAATTAGTTTTATAATTTTTATTTGATAATAAATTCTTTAAAATAAAAATATATTATCAAATAATAAAAACTCTAATTTTAGTTTTAGTTTTAATGTGACAAAATCTCATCGTTACTATAATCAATAGTTATAGTAAAATTCACGGTAATAAAATCAAATAGAAAGTAATTTAATGCTGCAGCCTGCATGAATAAGAATAACCACATAATTAAACACTTCTAATTACTATATAGACTACGGTTTGAAAAACAAAAAATTGTTGGTAGGGAATGTTGAGGGAGCGGATATTGAGTAATTGAAAAATGTTGAAGGCGTGAATGGGTGGGTAGTGAGCGGTGCCGTCCACCTAACGGTGAGTGAGGGAGTCACAGCGCAACCGTGTTCGGTGTGTGTGCCAGCTACTCACTTCACACTTCACCTTACCCCCCATGTCTCCTGTCCCTCCTTATGCCATTGTTTCCTTCTTCTTTTTTCCCCCTTTAATTTCAACATATTATGCATGTCCCTCCTCACAATCATCAATTTATTATACATATTAAGCATATAAAACTTTATTATCTTTTTTCTTTTATTACAAATTCAATCTACACAAAACATGGTTGACCACAGAGCTTTCTGTAAAATAACTAGATAACATAATCCTGGGAGGAGGAAAATGAAAACTCTTGCTAATTGGGTTTAGAAAGCATTGAAGATGGTGAATTTGATAGATTTTATGATAGTCACATTCTTAAACATAAAAAATTTACATATTGTTCGTGTGTTGTTGTTACAGTATTTTTAGACATTATAATATAGTAAAAATTTACATGCATACGTTGTAGTTATTTTTATATAAAATTAATAATTAAAAATTATTAGATGATAATTCAATTAAATTTATCAAATTATTTAATATTTTAAAAATTAACTTTAGGTAAACACAATTGTATGTGAATATAATTTTTGTTCATACTCTTGCCCAATAACAAAGGCCCAGGACCAAATAAAAGGTCTAGTCCAAAGGATTAAGCCTAGCTAAGTACCGACCTTCACATAAGAAGTCGGTATCAACCACGACTTACTCTAAAGAAGTCGGGCATGAGATTAGCTGGCAGATAAATACTCATTCAAATGAGTAACCGCCCCTAAAATCTCTCTAACCGCTTCATAAAGCCATATCTTAACCTCCCTAAGATAATGGGACGGTTAACACCCTAAAGATACGGCACTACTCCAACGGTGGTTATTGGCTCACCACTATAAATACACTGACACCCCTCAGGTATCTCTAAGCCCAATACTCTCTAGACCTGCTCACACCCTTGCTAACTTAGGCATCGGAGTGTCTTCGCAGGTACCACCCCCCTCTCCTCGTAGAAGCAAGTCGGACGGAGTCCTCCGAGCTGCATACTCATTCGGGAACCTCCTCCTTCACACATTTGGGCCAGCCAACGTCATCCATTCTATTAATCTCCGGTTACCCACCGTAACATTGGCGCCGTTGCCGGGGAACCGAGAGATCATCCATTGATGGCGGACAGATCCCACGAAGAAGGCCACGTGGAGACAGATTCTGAACAAGAGAATCTGGACACAGGCAATAACGATGTGGACTTAGCCCTCCACCAGGAAGTTAACAATCAGCATAGAGAGGGCACCTCCGGGGTAAAAAACCCGAAGGTAAATTCCTCAGATGGGCGCGAATCAGAAAAAGAAGGACCATCCCACGTAACTGAGCTCATGGGGTTAGTCCACAGTCGCCTGGAACAGTTAGAACAAGAGCGGGAGCGGCAAAAAGAAACTGAAAAGTACCTAAAAGAGGAGATGGAACGGCGAAAAGAGTTAGAAAGAAAACTCTTAAAGCTGGAATCCTCCCTCAAGAGTCACAACTCCCGCGACGAACAAGAAGAGCCGCCCTTGGGTGAAGAGGATCCTTTCAGTGAGGACATAATGAGGGCAAAAGTTCCAAGAAACTTCAAAAGCCCGGATATGGACCTCTACGATGGAACCACGGATCCAAAGCATCATCTAAGCAACTTCAAAAGTCGGATGTACCTAGCTGATGCTTCCGATGCTACGCGATGCAAAGCTTTCCCGACCACTTTATCGAAAGCAGCGATGAAGTGGTTCGATAGCCTTCCCCCAAGATCTATCACTAGCTTTGAAGACCTCTCAAGGAAGTTTTTGATGAGGTTCTCAATCCAGAAAGACAAGGTGAAACATGCACCGAGCCTCCTGGGAATAAAACAGGAGGTCGGAGAATCTTTACGAGCCTATATGGAAAGGTTCAACAAAGCATGTTTGGAGATCCAAGACCTGCCCACAGAGGCAGTCATAATGGGGCTAGTCAATGGGCTCAGAGAAGGTCCCTTCTCACAGTCCATATCTAAAAGACACCCCGTTTCTCTAAGTGATGTACAAGAAAGAGCTGAAAAGTACATCAATATGGAGGAAAATGCCAAATTGAGAGACCTGAGTTGGCGACCTGGACCCCCTCACTCAACTAAAGAGAGGGAAAGGGAAGCCAAGAAAAAGGAAGAACTCGGTCTCGAGAGGCCAAGGAAATATCACTCTTATACTCCCCTAAAAGTTTCTATAGTGGATGTATACAGAGAGATCTGCAACACTGAAAGACTGCCACCCCCTAGACCCATTAAAAATAAAAAAGGGGGGAGCCGCAGCGATTACTGCGAGTACCATAAAATATATGGTCACTCCACTAACGACTGTTACGACCTCAAGAATGTGATGGAAAAGCTGGCTAGAGAAGGTCGGCTTGATAGATATCTCATAGAAAGGTCGGACAGTCATGGAAAAAGAAAGCGAGATGATATGGATAGAAGAGACCCACCACCGCAGACTCCAGAGAGGCATATCCACATGATCTCAGGAGGGTTTGCAGGAGGGGGACTTACCAAATCCTCTCGCAAAAGGCATCTCAAAAGAGTATACCAGGTCGGGGAGGAGACACCCGACCTTCCCACCATTTCATTCACAAAAGAAGATGGGCAAGGAATAATCCCTGGACACGATGATCCAGTGGTAATAACTATGATCCTAGCAAATGCCCATCTCCACAGAACCCTAGTAGACCAAGGAAGCTCGACGGACATTCTTTTCAAGCCTGCTTTCGACAAGCTAGGGTTAGACGAGAAAGAGTTAAGAGCCTACCCCGACACCCTATATGGATTAGGGGACACGCCAATAAAACCACTGGGATTTTTACCCCTCCACACCACTTTTGGAAAAGGGGAAAAATCAAAAACTCTGAGCATAGACTTCATAGTCATAGATGTAGGGTCAGCATACAATGCTTTGATCGGCAGAGCTACCCTTAATCGACTCGGAGCAGTGGTATCCACTCCCCACCTCTGCATGAAATTCCCGACCTCAGCGGGAATAGCAACGGTAAGGGGAGATCAAAAGTTGGCAAGAAAATGCTACAACGAAAGCCTAAATCTGAGAGGAAAGGGAAAAGAAGTTCATACAATAGAACTCGGCGGCGCAAGGGCCAGAGAAGAGCTGCGACCACAACCGGGAGGAAGAACCGAGGAGATACAGGTCGGCAACGAGGGAGAAAAAAATACTTATATAGGAGCCAACCTAGGGGAAAATCTAAAAGAAGGGTTGGCTGAACTCCTAAAAGAAAATTCCGACCTCTTCGCCTGGAAGGCCTCTGACATGCCTGGGATTGACCCCGAGCTCATGTCCCACAAACTCTCGGTCTACCCAGGGTCCCGACCTGTACAACAAAGAAGACGCAAGCTCGGCCCAGAACGAGCCCTAATAGTAGAAGAATAAGTACAGGCGCTCCTGGAAGCCGGCTTCATCAGAGAAGTCAAGTACCCAACATGGCTAGCCAATGTAGTGCTAGTCAAAAAACAGAATGGTAAATGGAGAATGTGTGTCGACTATACCGACCTAAATAAGGCATGTCCCAAGGACCCTTATCCACTACCAAGTATTGATACCCTAGTGGACTCCAGCTCGGGGTACCAATACTTGTCATTTATGGACGCCTACTCGGGATATAATCAAATCCCGATGTATGAGCCAGACCAGGAGAAAACATCATTCATCACACCCAGAGCTAACTATTGCTACGTGGTCATGCCATTCGGATTAAAGAATGCAGGAGCCACATATCAAAGGTTGATGAATAAAGTGTTTTCCCCTCACCTGGGGAGCCTAATGGAAGTATACGTCGACGACATGCTAGTAAAAACCAAGAAGGAAGTCGACCTCTTATCCGACCTCTCACAAGTCTTTGATACCATAAGGCTGCATGGGATGAGACTAAATCCCGCAAAGTGCGCCTTCGCGGTGGAGGCAAGGAAATTTCTAGGATTTATGCTAACACAAAGAGGGATTGAGGCCAATCCCGATAAATGTAGAGCCATCCTAGAAATGAAAAGCCCGACCTATTTGAGAGAAGTCCAGCAGCTCAATGGCCGACTTGCAGCCCTCTCCAGATTTTTGGCAGGATCGGCACCAAAATCCCTTCCACTTTTTTCCTTATTAAGAAAGGGATGCCAATTCGAATGGACTCCGGAATGCGAGGAGGCGTTCCAAGAGTTCAAAAAGTTTTTAAGCCAACCTCCTATCCTAACCCGACCAGTACCGGGGAAAGACCTCGTTCTGTACTTATCCGTAGCAAACAGGGCTGTCTCGTCAACCCTGATAAAAGAAGACGAGGTCGGACAACATCCAGTCTACTTCATCAGTAAGGTCCTACAAGGCCCTGAACTAAGGTACCACAAACTATAAAAGTTTGCCTACTCCTTAGTAATAGCCTCACGAAGGCTACGACCTTACTTTCAAGCCCACACAATAAGAGTCCGTACGAATCAGCCCATGAAGCAAATCCTCCAAAAAACGGATATTGCAGGGAGAATGGTTCAATGGGCGATAGAGCTCTCCGAGTTCGACTTAAAGTATGAAACTCGGACGGCGATCAAAGGTCAATGCCTCGCCGACTTCGTGGCAGAATACGCAGGGGATCAAGAGGAAAAGCCGACTACATGGGAACTCTATGTAGACGGATCCTCCAACAAAACAGGGAGCGGCGCAGGCATAATATTGGCAGATGAAAGAGGAACCCAGATAGAGGTTTCTTTAAAATTTGAATTTTCGGCTTCAAATAATCAGGCAGAATATGAAGCCTTGATCGCCGGACTAAAGTTGGCAGAAGAAGTCGGTGCTACAAAGGTGGTGATATACTGCGACTCACAGGTGGTGACCTCCCAAATAAGCGGAGAATATCAGGCAAAGGACCCTAATATGAAGAGGTACTTAGAAAAAACTTTGGAGCACCTTGGGCGCTTTGCAGAGACCGAGGTCAAACATATAACTCGGGATCTAAATAGCAGGGCGGATGCCCTATCCAAGTTAGCAAGTACCAAACCAGGAGGGAACAACAGAAGCCTGATTCAAGAAACCCTCCAAGAGCCCTCGATAGAAAGAACAGAAGACAAGCAAGAGGTACTTGAGGTAATCGGTCTAGACCTCGGATGGATGAACCCCCTAGTCGAATACATGAAATTCGACATCCTCCCTAAAGAGGAAAAAGAAGCTAAAAAGATTCGAAGGGAAGCACAACACTACACCTTGGTGAGAAATATCCTCTACAGAAGGGGGATATCGACACCATTGTTAAAGTGTGTACCGACCTCAAGAACCGCCGAGGTATTGGAGGAAGTACATAGTGGGATCTGCGGAAATCATCTCGGAGCAAGGTCACTCGCCAGGAAAGTAATCCGAGCAGGATTCTATTGGCCGACCTTGCAGAAAGATGCCACAGAATTTGTGAAAAAATGTCAACCGTGTCAGATGCATGCAAATTTCCACGTGGCTCCACCAGAAGAGCTTGTCAGTATCACTTCTCCATGGCCTTTTGCAAAATGGGGAATGGACTTGTTAGGTCCTTTTCCCCAAGCGCCAGGACAAGTCAAATACCTGATCGTGGGAATAGATTATTTCACAAAGTGGATAGAAGCAGAACCGTTGGCTACCATCACCGCCCAAAGAAGTCGGAGGTTCCTCTACAAAAATATCATCACAAGATATGGGATACGTTATTCCATTACTACAGATAATGGGACCCAATTCACCGACGCCACCTTCAGAAGCCTAGTAGCCAGTATGAAAATCAAACACCAGTTTACCTCGGTGGAGCACCCTGACAAATCCCAATTTGACGGTTTGTTTTGTATTGAATTTAGAATATTTTGATAACCTTTTGTCATATTTAGCCTAGGAATTAGCATGGTTTTGTTATCTTTCCCATATTTGTGCTTAAGTGTAAAAACATGCTTTTTAAGCCTTATTTTGATGAATTCTAGTTTCTCTTTGATTCCACAAGATGCCTTGATGTGTTTGCTAGTAATTCCAGGATTGGAATAGGCTAGGCATGGATCAAAGGAAGCAAGGAAGGAAGCATGCAAGTGGAGATAAGCATAAAAAGTCAAAGAAGCAAAGTCAGCCATGCACGCGCACGCGCACAAGGCGCTCGCGCGCACATTGCGAAACAGGCCAAGGACGCGCACGCGTACCGTGCGCGCACGCGTCGGTGATCGCACATGACTCCATTTATGCAACACGTGCCTGGCGATTTTGGAAGGTTTCAGCAACCAACTTTGGCGCCAAAATGCATATAAGAGCCAAGGATTGAAGGGGATAGAGACACACACTTCCATAGACTCATTTTTACATCTTTTGTAAATATTTTTTAGTTAGTTACATTTGTAGAGAGAGAAACTCCAACTTCTCTCTAGGATTCATCTTCATTTTCTCAATTCTCGACCATTCCTTGGTGAGATCCATTGCAACTCTCAATTTACTTTGTTCATGTTGTAGATCCTCTTTTCTAATCTCAATTAGTGTTTGTAATTATTCAATTCTCATAGATCTTAGGTTTAACTTTGTTGTTTTGGATTCTATCAATTCATTGAAGATCTCATTTTCATTGTTGTTCATTGTTGATTCTTGTTGATTTCTGGTGTTGAATTACTTTGATTCTAAATTTCTTCTCAATTTTACTATGTCTTTCATTCTCGCTCTCCAAGTGTTTGAGAAAATGCCAACTTTAGATATGGAGTGGTATCCCCTCACTTGGCCTAGTAGTTGAGTCATTGGAGACACTTGAATAATGGATGTCAATTGTTGATTAAGAATTGAGAATTGCTAATTGACTTGGAGTGCACTAAAGCTAGACTTCCCTAGTGTAAGACTAGGACTTGTAACTCAAGTTAGTTACTTTTACTTGAATTCCCTCTATAATTAGGGGTTAACTAAGTAAAGCAACACTCCTTTGTTATCACACTTGAAGGAAGCTATAGTGATGGAACTTCCAAAGTTCAACCTTGGCCAAGGCTTTTAATATTGATTGATTGTTGTTTTCTTTTATTAGCACTTTTATGCCACACTCTTCAAGCCACAAAAGACCACTTAACCAATAACATGCATCCTTGTAGCATTCCTAGGGAAGAACGACTCGGGACTAATACTCTCGGTTATAGATTGTAGAATTACTTTGATGATGGATTCTGCGTCGGTTTAGACTATACTACGATTGATTACTTGATAATTTCTATACCGGCAAAAATTCATTCGTCAAAATGGCGCCGTTGCCGGGGGATGCGCATGAGTGCCATGTTTTTGGTTAATGTAAATATGTGAATATTGTGAATATGTTTGTCTTTTGTTTGTTTGGTAGCTTTTGTTAGTTTTAGATCTCTATTAGTTTTGTTCCTATTTACCACTATGAATTCTCATCCTTGTGGTTTTGGATATGACTATGACTATTTTGTAGGCAATGAAAACTTGAATGATGGCTCACATCATGGGATAGATGAATTCTCAGGAAGGGAGCCATATCCATATGAGCAATCATCATGGCAACCTTCCCCTTCAAGTTACTATGATGGTAGTCCTTCCTATAATGCATATCATTCCTACGAATATGATGATTCTTATCATGGTTATACCTCTCAACCACCACCATTCTATGCACCATATTCTCAACCCACATCTTATTTCCACCAATTGCCTACATATGATCCAAATCTATATTCCCCCTATGCATACCCTTGTGACGGTTATGAACAAGCAACCCTTGAATCACCACCACTCCAACATTTTTACCCTCCAACCCAAGTCCCCATAAATGATGCACTTGGTATCATTCTTCAAGAGCAAGAAGAGCTCCAAACCACCTTCACTAGTTTCACCTCTACCCTCCAAGAATTTACGTCTCGTATAATGCCACCCTCTACCAATAACCAAAATGACTTCCCACCTCAAAGCTTTGATGAATCTTCTTTCCAACCATATTATGATTCTCCCTCACAAACCTCCATGGAAGTATATCAAGGTCCATTAATCCAAGAGCAATATGATCCTACTTATGTTAGTAAAGCGGAACAAGAATTAAGGGATCGTTTCAAGGAAGAAATGGATCGACTTCAAGCGACCATCCGTCAAAAGATAGATTCCTGGGATTCATATCACAAGCGAAATGAGTTCACCGGATGAGCCCAACCTGACCCACGCGGACGCGCACTACGTGCGTGCGCGCCGTTTATGAGAACGTGGTCATTTGCGCGAACGCGCACCTGCCGCGCCCGCACCGAGTTGCTGCTGCAAATGATTGAAATGATTGAGCCAACTCCTAGAGAGTTGAGCCATTTCTGGGCCAGCTTTAGGCCCCAGGCCCAACTCGATCTGCGCAAGCGCGCACTTGCCGCGTGCGCGCCCATATGCCCAAGAAAGAATGGACGCGAGCGCACGTATCGCGCTAGCGCGCCATATCGTAATTCGTCAATGTACGCGGACGCGCACTTGCCGCGTACGCGTCCTTGCGTGCTGCCACCAATCTAGGCCACGAACCCGCGAGTTGGGCGTGCCTCAAGCCGATTCTAAGCCTCAGGCCCAATCTAATGTACGCGTGCGCGCACTGCACGCGCACGCGCCCCTGCCAAATATGCCATCCCACGTTAGCGCGCATTGCACGCTCGCGCATGATTCTCCATTTTTCCCAATGAGCGCGGACGCGTACATGCCGCGTGCGCGCCGGTCTGGTAGCGCGACTTCCAGGCCAATCTCCAGAGAGTTAGGCCTGAGTTGGGCCAACTCTAAGCCCCTAGCCCAACTCCATGCACGCGTGCGCGCACTGTACGCGCGCGCGTCCTCTCCCATTTTGCTCATCCACGCTTAAGCGCGCTGTACGCGCACGCGTAGGTCCCAAGTTTTCTCGAGGGGCGCGGACGCGCAAGGTGCGCGCGCGCGCCGATTCAAAAATAGGGATAACCCTAATGCGCGACGCACACTGCGCAGTCGCGCACTTTCCCCCAACCTCCATTTCCGCTTCTTCTTCCTCTTCTCTCCCCCAACTTCCGTCGCAGCAGCAGCGCCGGCCGCCGCCGCACTACCTACCTCCATCACCGTCCTTGACCATCATTTCTCTTCCCCTCTCACCACCACCCGTTCTCTCTCTCCCTCTCACTCCTCTCACCCATCTCACCGTGACCAACCCCTCCGCCGCCACCCCGTCATCACTGCCGGCGGCTCGCTCACTGCCGGCGGCTCGCTCCCTCTCTTCCCTTCCCGCCCATTCCCCTCTCATTCTCCTCTTTAACCATCACCGTCCCTCCTCCCCTCAGTTTCTCATTCTTCCGGCCGAACCACCGCGCCGGCCGTCTTCACCGCCACCGTTCACGGCGGTGCCAGTTTCTGTCTCTGCTAGGGGTGTAATCGGTTCGGTTTGGTTCGGTTTTGGACCGAAAACAAACCGAACCGACCTGATCGGTTGAATGCTGATATCAACCATTCGGTTGGTTACTCTCTGGACAACCGAACCGAACCGAACCGAACCAACAGCGGTTTGGTTCGGTCGGTTTTTTCGGTTTTTTATACCTAATAAACAGAATTTAAAATATCATAAAATAAAATTTAAAACCTTCAATAAACCAGAATAACAAGAGTATATCACATCCAAATCCAGTACAAATTCAACTTAATTAAATATAAAACAAAGGCAATTAAAAATGTCCAGCAAAACAACAAAAATTAACACACTTTAAACCACAACAGTCACTTTAAAACAAATAAAAACCAAACAGCCAATCAACCAGCATGCTTAATCTAAATCCACACCAGACTCATCCTCATCTTCTCCGGTTGGTGCAATTTCTACAAAAATAAAACAAAAAAATCAATATAGATTATAAATATAATATAGATTATAGATTATAAACATAAACCATGAAAGGAACTACAAATTTCTTTTTTGCATACCTAATTCAAGTTTCTCAAACTCTTCAATAAGCTCCTCAAAATCAGTTGTCATTGGAGAAGCACGAAGCCAATTTTGTGTGCATATCAATGCCTCAACTGTCTTTGGAGTTAAAGAACTCCTATAGTTGTTATGCACTCTTCCACCAGTGCTAAAAGCTGATTCTGAAGCAACAGTTGAGACCGGCATTGCTAAGACATCTCTAGCTATTTGGGATAAGATAGGATACTTGCTAGAATTTACCTTCCACCAATTCAATATGTCAAAAGTATTTTGATCACCAGGCTTCTCTAAACCATCCATCAAATACAAATCCACCTCATTCTTGTTGATGATTTCATGAAAATGCACCTCCTTAAAAAAATCACCAGCCATGTCGCCATCAGGTACTCCCACATCTGATGCACCATCCATTGTTGTTGAAGTAAAAGATCTTCCCCCATTATTTGCATTCATATAGCATTCAAACATCTTGGAGAAGGTTTCTTTCACTTCTGCACCCAAAAAATCAGCATCATCCTTATCATATAGCTTTTCAAAGCTAAAGTTGACAAATTTCAACTTGTATCTAGGATCAAGAATCACAGCAACAAAAATCATCATGTTGATATTTTTAATGTTACCCCAGTACTTGTCATACTTAAGCTTCATCCTCTCAGCCATACTCCCAAGTAATGGATCTCGACTACCACAAGAAGCTTTGAACACACGCAAAATCTTACAAAACTCATGAAAATATTGAGAAGAAGTCACAAGCAAACTACCAGACACACTCTTTGTAACATCATGAAAAATTTTCAAGAATTCCATAAAGTGTTTTACATTGTCCCAATCAATATTCCTCGGAATACCACCTTGCATTAGAGCATATTCTGTATCTCTCTCCCCTAGCCTCTTGAACGCCTTTTGAAACTTCAAACCACTTTCAAGCATGGTGTATGTAGAGTTCCATCTAGTGGGAACATCGAGTTGGACAGTACACTTGTCTTGTATCCTAGCTTCCTTAATGAAGTTTTTGAACCTATTCATACGACTAGGGGAAGCACGCACATATCTAATAGCATTTCTTATCTTGCTAATAGATTCATGCATCTCTTTCAATCCATCATTAACAACAAGATTAAGAATATGTGCACAACACCTAACATGCAAATGCTCTCCTTTCATAGGATGTAAATTCCAATCCTCCATTCTAGTTCTTAGGTAAGATATTGCAGTATCATTAGAACTAGCGTTATCAACAGTAATTGTGAACACTCTAGATATCCCCCACCCCAAAAGACATCTCTCAATCTTTCTACCAATTGTTTCTCCCTTGTGGTTTTTAATAAGACAAAAATTAATAATCCTCTTTTGCAATTTCCAATCATGATCAATGTAATGAGCAGTGAGACACATATAATTCAGATTTTGCACAGAAGTCCAACAATCAGTAGTTAAACAAACAGATTGATTCGGTTGCTTGAACACAGTTTTCAACCTATTCTTCTCACTAATATAGAGATTCCAACAGTCCTTAGCAACAGTAATCCTTCCCGGAAGTGGAAATCTAGGTTGCACAATACTCATATAGAATCTAAATCCCTCCCCCTCAACAAACTTGAATGGTAGCGCATCAACAATTATCATCCTAG
Source organism: Arachis hypogaea (assembly GCF_003086295.3). Classification (NCBI taxonomy): domain Eukaryota; kingdom Viridiplantae; phylum Streptophyta; class Magnoliopsida; order Fabales; family Fabaceae; genus Arachis; species Arachis hypogaea. The sequence continues at coordinate 106,663,181 of NC_092036.1, read as the reverse complement.
CAAGGGCTTTTCTACACATTTCAGCATCAAAAGTAACTGCAGTAAATACCCCTTCACCCTCTTTTTTTTGTTGGAAGGTAAGGATTGTTTGACTAGGGTCACCCGACTCCCTAGGAAATTTTTTACATTGGTTTAACAAATGATAACGCATATTAGTTGTACCATTTCTATGAGAGTCACATGCATATGATGCACCACACCAATTACATTTAGCCCTAGGATGTGATGGGTTGGACTTAGGATCCCTTGTAAAGTGTTCCCAAGTCCAAGATCTAGGTCTAGAAGGTTTTCTGTTACCTTCATTAGCTTCATCCTTGCTATCCTCTTCATCAGTTTCCACAGTGCTTAGAGATGGATTTGTTGGAGTTGCTCCCGGATTTGCACCCACATTAGTTGAATGAACCTTCCTCTTCTTTGATCTAGGATGGGGCGGGGGTTTGGTAAGCACGCCGCTGTCCGTTGAAGAACGTACCGCGGACTCAACAATTTCACCCCCAACTTCAGGCGTCCGCTCACTGGGCACCTCATTGCTTGTTGGCTGCATATATATAAACAGAATTTAAATTCATTAACAGCTCTAACAGACCACCAAAACAAGCATCATTAACAGCTCTAACAGTCCAACAAAACAAGCATCATTAACAGTCACCAACTGCCATATAATCAACAGAATTTAAATTCATTAACAACTCTAACAGACCACCCAAAAAATAATGCTCGGTGATAATAATGTTTGTGTGAGAGAGGGTGAAGAATGCAGATGTTGAAATGATTCAATATATACATACATATATATAAATATGAAGAGATTAAAATAATATACATAAAATAAAAAGTAAAAAAACCAAATGAAGGTGCATTCTTGAAAGTCCCCAAAAGCAGAAGCCATGACCACAAAACATTCTATGGTCACACTTTAAAACCTTCGCATTGGCCGAGAGATCTTTGCTTCACAAGCAAGTGATGTGTTTCTTGTCACACAGTTAAAAATAAAAACAAAAAAACCTTCAGCAACTTTCACCTTCATGTATGACAACTCATCACTTCTAAGTTCTAAGACTAGTCATTTTTTGTTTCTGCTTCTAATATTGGATAACTTACCTTTCAATACAAGCCAAAACCTGTTCTCAAATCAATCAAAAATAGTACTAGTGTTAAGGTGGTCCATAAATTCAGAATAACAGCACCCTTTTTGGGTCTGAACTTCCCTGCAACACCCTTACACTATTAATTATCTCATATTGGAAATCACTATTAACAGCAAAACTTGATCATACTCAATTGCCATAACACCATCTATAGAATGAATCAAAATTTTGTACAACTTTTTGGCTTTACACCAGAAAACGTGCTTCAACGATAATCATACAATACAAAAACTTATGCTGACACTAGCTAGTGCAAAATAATCCAATGATTTTTTGTTTCTTTTCTTGCCTAATGTTCCAAATATACTACTTCTTGGCTCTATTATCAATGCATAATCCAATTTTCTTTAACAAGCATACATAGTTTAACCTTTAGAACAAGTTCAGATTCATAGGAATTGGTATAAATAAAATTATCAGCAGCAGCAACAACAATAAATAGCTAAATTAGAAGCAACAACAACACTTATAGCAGCTACAATTCAATAATGCACTGCAAAGATTCACTTATAGCAGAAGCAACAACAAATTCATTATCAGCTAAAAGCTAAGAAGCAAAAAAGAGGAAGCAAAATTCAGAATTTCTAAAAAAACATAACCACAAAGGCACAAACAGAATTTCTAAAAATCATAACCACAAACAGAATTTGTAAAAACAATTGTTCAGGTTAAATCAAGCACAATATCACTAAACAGAATCTCTAAAAATAATTGTTCAGAATTTCTAACCTCCGAAGAAGACATTGTGGAGTTGCTTTCTGCAGGAGATGGCTTGGTGACAGGAGTGCTGCTCGGCGCTCGAGTTGGACTGCGACGGCCACTGGAGTCTTTTTTGGCGACTGGACTGCTGCTCGGTGACAGGACAGCTTCTCGGTGAATGGATTGCTCCTCGGCGACGGCAACCCAGCGAGGCAGTGACGGCGACCCAGCGACGGCGACCCTGCGACGGCGATGACTGAAGAGAAGAAGAGAGGAAGAGAAGCTAGGGTTCTCCTTCAGGGTCTCCTTCTCTCGAGCATGGTGGAATCGAAGCTGGAAGTGTGGAACCGTGGAAGAGAAGAACAGCAACAGAGGAAGAAAGCTAGGGCTCCGGATTGTAATTTCGCGTAAAAGAGAGGAAGAAGGCTAGGGTTGTGTGTGAAGTTGCCCTTTTATACCTAGGTTAAAGGGCAACTTAGTAAAAACACACCATTGAACCCTCATTTTTCGGTTCGGTCCGGTTCGGTTCGGTTTCTTCTGAGTCAACCGAAAACCAAACCGAACCGAACCGATCGGTTTACTTCGAAAAAAACCAAAAAAACCGGTTTTTTGGTTTTCTGATCGGTTGTTGTAAAATTCGGTTCGATTCTGCGGTAATTTTCGGTCCGGTTCGGTAATTTTCACCCCTAGTCTCTGCTGCCCCTGCCCTATCCTAGTCCCCCTTACCATTCTCAGTTCTTCCCAGCTCCCAGGTTCCTGCCCCATTTCTGTTATATTTTCTTTTTTTTTTCTATTTTCTGTTTCTCCTTTTTTTTTATTATTCGTTTATGTTAATTACTATAATTGCATGTTAGTTGGTTAAATTCAAATTTTCCATGTTAGGATAGATAGAAATAATTGCGGTTAGGTAGCTAGGGCTGGATAGAGGATTCTAGGCCTGATAATTGCTCCGTATGTGCATATTTGCTGCTTGCTTCCTTAGGTACTGTATGTTGGTTTTGGGTTGTTATTTCATGCGATATGTGTGGCTCAATAATATCTGTTTGCTGCTGTGCGTAATTGATGTTATTTTCTGTGCTGTTTGTGCTAATTTGCTATCCGGGAACGTCCGATTTTAAGCCGGAATGCTGCCCGATTTTCAAAGAAATTAGTTTTATTTTGATCTTTTCAGTTTTGGGCAAATTTCCATTTCCTTTTGACTTCCCGGACTTGCACAATCATTGTGAACATAAACCACAATTTCTCCTTTAATTGCGCCAAAATATCATCATATCACTAATCCACTTTTCTTACTCACTAATTTCTTTACCATCTAACTTCCACTCACCTTTAACCCTCTTTAACAATTCTTTCAAAAATATGATGATATTATTGCCTTTTGAATATGAGTTGTTGACTTTAATGAAGCTTGCATTCTTGGCTTACTCGTTCACTTTTGCATATTCTTTGCAACATCATGATTGATTTTTGCCAATTGTATCCTGAACATGTCTTCTTTGTTACATGTTAAATATTTTATATATTCTATCATATTTTTTCAGGATGTCGGATAAAGGCAAAGCCATAGCCACTGCTTCTAAGAAGAGAAAACACTCTACCCCCTCTATTCCTTCCACCTACAAGCATTATGCCAAGAATCCGTTAAGTGATGAAAAAAAAGAGAATCAGCAGTTGCCTTCTACCAATCCGGACAAATTTCCCAATCTCTACTGTGAGCTTCGGTTTTCTAGATATCGAACAACGAAGCTGAATATTGAGAAGAAGTTGCTCCTACCTAATGATGTGAGACGGTCCATTACCGGTCGGATCCTTGAGTTAGGTATCGATTTTGTTGACCGGGATTTGGGGGATATAAATATATCTTGGGTGAAGGAATTCTACTGCAACTTCTTCCGTCCGACTCTGGATTCGGTTCAGGTGCGGGGTAGAGAGATTATGATCACTGAGACTGCCATTGAGGAGGCATTACATTGCCGACACATTCCGGATGACCTGTGTGCCCATCAGCAGGCTGAGATAGCCATCCATACCATGACTTTTGACTATGAGGCGCTTCGGCGCGTGATTGGGATACCGGATGCGGCATGGGTTATGGATGCAGGCAACACCAAGCCTAAGGGGATGTTGTTTACTCATTTGACTAGGGAGGCCAGGACTTGGCAGATGATATTCGCATGCTATGTCTTACCTACCACCCACTTCTCTGAGATCCCTATGGAGATGCTTCTACTGATTGGGTGTGTCATGGAGGGGAAGGATGTATCTTTCCCTAGACTTATCAGATAGTGTATGTGGCGGACGCATATTCGTGGCCTACTTCCATTTCCTACCTTGGTCACGAGTATGGCGGCCCTAGCTGATGTCCCGTGGCTAGATGATGATGTGCGACCACCGCCCCCTGATGCAGATGACAGGGAGGTTACTATCCCCTGGGTGGTTGGGTGCATGAGAGACCACCTGCTAGACGCCGCTCTCGGGCTAGAGCTGTCGTGGGGACACCTTCACCATCAGCCCCTACAGCTGCCCCATCATCCTCTACAGCCGCAGCTCCCTCATCATCTACAGATCCTCCAGCAGCCCCTGAGCCGACCTATCTCCTGGTCCAGCGTCTTTTCCAGTTTTTAGAGCGCGAGCGACGCCACGTCAGACGCCGTTTAGATCGGATGGACCAGACACTTATTTCTCTGGGTGCTGAGCTACCTCCGCTTCCCGATTCTCCGGCCTCCGATGAGCAGGATCATCAGGAGGAGGATACGGAGGCACCAGTTCAGCAGGATGCCCCTGACACTACAGAGCCACCACAGACTCATGAGGAGCCGGTCCCACAGCCACAGCCAGAGACAGAGCCTATCGTTGTACCTCCCACTGATCCTCCGGTTTAGCATCGAGGACGATGCTTGGTTTTAAGTGTGGGGAGGGCACCGGTAGCATTATTTGGGAACCGGTGAACTTTTCGGCCTAGTATCTTATTTTGCACATCTTTGTATATATTTGATGCATTTCTAGTTTGCTTTGGATACTTTTATTGCTTATTTTGGATTTTAGATATTTTGATGCTTTTGGATATTTTTAGATGTTTTTTATGATAGATTCCGTACTTTTAGTTGGATTTTTCTTTATACATTTTTGTTTATCTTTACTTTTAGTTGTGGTTGTGATTAGAAATCATACTTTAAATTGCAAAATACTTAGTCACCCTTTTTTGCATAAGAAATTGATTTTAAGTAAAAGAAAATGGTGGACTAAGAAAATCTTTGAATTTTCCAATCACAATAATGCTTAGTCAAACATTGAAATTTTCCAAGGAATTTTAAATATAAGGCATCAAACCGATTGATTGAAAGAAAATTTTTGGTGAAACTTGCTTGAATTTCATACCTTGTGAATCATGTATTGAATTAAGAACACAAGCTTGTGAGACTCGAGCCCATTGATGTGGTTACATTTTATAACCACTTATCTTCCATTCTTGTGTGAAATTGCTCTCTTTCCATGATTGTAATCCTTGATTTGCTTGATTCTATATGTCCATTTATCTCTTGTATTTATGCATTTATATGATTGAGGCCATTAGTCTATTAGCCACTTACCCAAATAGCCAACCTTTTATTCTCCATTGTTAGCCAAATTTGAGCCTATGATTAACCCACTTGTTCTTATTTTAGCACAGTACAAGCCTTAAAGCGGAAAACAATGAATATCCCTTATTTGGATCTTTGATTGGCTTAGGCTAGTGTGTGTGAGTGTCATTCAAGAGTGGGAAAACTTTGGGAACATTGGATGGGAAAAAGGGGTAGTACACTTTCATGTTTAGGAATTGGGTACATATTCATGTATTGATTAAATGTAGAGACCTTATGCATTGATGTTCTTGTATATAGTTTGAAAGAAGAAAAAAAAAGAAAAAAAAAGAATATATAAAGAAAAGAAAAAAATGATGATGAAAAAGAAAAAATATATATATATATAATAAAGAGGGGACAAAATGCCCCAAAGTGAGTTCAATAAAAGGGAATCAATGCATAAGTGTTGTGAATCAAATAAGAATGCATGAGTATGTGAGAAAAAGTGAAGAATGGGTAGTTAGAATAGTTTGAACTTGTATAGGTCATTATATAGTTAGGTGGGGAAGTCTATGCTAATCAAAGATTCAAATCCTAGCCCACTTAACCATAAATGATCCTACCTTGACCCTAACCCCATTACAACCTAAATGAAAGACCTCATGATAAATGTATGCTTGCATTGAATAAATGTTGATTGTTAGAGGAAAATCAAATTTTGGAAAACATGAATAGAAGAGAATTGAGTGGATTGACCCTTAAACACTTGAGTGAATAGAGCGGATACACATCCGGTGAGGGTTCAAAAGTTCAATCACATGTGTTCACCCATATTATCTATATTCTTGCAAGTTTGAACTCTTTTTAATAATTCAATACAATTGTGGTTTGGACTTAATCCCTATTGCCTAGCTCTTGTGCTTACACATGCTCTCTTGGCAATTTGATATGTTTGAACTAAGTATTTCCAATTGCTTTAGATAGTTGCATTTAGATAGGACTCATATAGTTTAGTTGCATTCAATAAATGTCATAACCCTTAGTTCCTTCTTAATTTAGCATGAGGACATGCTAAGGCTTAAGTGTGGGGAGGTTGACAAACCCCAATTTGACGGTTTGTTTTGTATTGAATTTAGAATATTTTGATAACCTTTTGTCATATTTAGCCTAGGAATTAGCATGGTTTTGTTATCTTTCCCATATTTGTGCTTAAGTGTAAAAACATGCTTTTTAAGCCTTATTTTGATGAATTCTAGTTTCTCTTTGATTCCACAAGATGCCTTGATGTGTTTGCTAGTAATTCCAGGATTGGAATAGGCTAGGCATGGATCAAAGGAAGCAAGGAAGGAAGCATGCAAGTGGAGATAAGCATAAAAAGTCAAAGAAGCAAAGTCAGCCATGCACGCGCACGCGCACAAGGCGCTCGCGCGCACATTGCGAAACAGGCCAAGGACGCGCACGCGTACCGTGCGCGCACGCGTCGGTGATCGCACATGACTCCATTTATGCAACACGTGCCTGGCGATTTTGGAAGGTTTCAGCAACCAACTTTGGCGCCAAAATGCATATAAGAGCCAAGGATTGAAGGGGATAGAGACACACACTTCCATAGACTCATTTTTACATCTTTTGTAAATATTTTTTAGTTAGTTACATTTGTAGAGAGAGAAACTCCAACTTCTCTCTAGGATTCATCTTCATTTTCTCAATTCTCAACCATTCCTTGGTGAGATCCATTGCAACTCTCAATTTACTTTGTTCATGTTGTAGATCCTCTTTTCTAATCTCAATTAGTGTTTGTAATTGTTCAATTCTCATAGATCTTAGGTTTAACTTTGTTGTTTTGGATTCTATCAATTCATTGAAGATCTCATTTTCATTGTTGTTCATTGTTGATTCTTGTTGATTTCTTGTGTTGAATTACTTTGATTCTAAATTTCTTCTCAATTTTACTATGTCTTTCATTCTCGCTCTCCAAGTGTTTGAGAAAATGCCAACTTTAGATATGGAGTGGTATCCCCTCACTTGGCCTAGTAGTTGAGTCATTGGAGACACTTGAATAATGGATGTCAATTGTTGATTAAGAATTGAGAATTGCTAATTGACTTGGAGTGCACTAAAGCTAGACTTCCCTAGGGTAAGACTAGGACTTGTAACTCAAGTTAGTTACTTTTACTTGACTTCCCTCTATAATTAGGGGTTAACTAAGTAAAGCAACACTCCTTTGTTATCACAATTGAAGGAAGCTATAGTGATGGAACTTCCAATGTTCAACCTTGGCCAAGGCTTTTAATATTGATTGATTGTTGTTTTCTTTTATTAGCACTTTTATGCCACACTCTTCAAGCCACAAAAGACCACTTAACCAATAACATGCATCCTTGTAGCATTCCTAGGGAAGAACGACTCGGGACTAATACTCTCGGTTATAGATTGTAGAATTACTTTGATGATGGATTCTGCGTCGGTTTAGACTATACTACGATTGATTACTTGATAATTTCTATACCGGCAAAAATTCATTCATCACACCCACAAGCCAATGGGCAAGCCGAGGCAGCCAACAAAGTCATACTGGCAGAGCTAAAGAAGAGATTGCAGGAAGCAAAAGGAGCTTGAGCTGAAGAGCTCCCTCAAGTGCTATGGGCTTATAGGACAACCCCCCAATCCGCCACGGGAGAAACACCTTTCCGACTAGTCTATGGCGTAGAAGCCATGATTCCAATAGAAATCAATGATCAAAGCCCAAGGGTAATTTTCCATGACGAGGTCGGAAACATACGGGGACATAAAGAGGAGCTCGACTTGCTCCCCGAAGTCCAAGAAGATGCCCAGATAAGAGAAGCAGCATTGAAACAAAGGATGACTACAAGGTACAACAAAAAAGTCATTCGAAGAACATTCACCCAGGATGACTTGGTCTTAATCAGAAATGACATTGGAGTCAACAAATCAGGAGAAGGAAAGCTCACCGCAAATTGGAAGGGACCATACAAAGTCAATGAAGTTTTAGGAAAGGGTTATTATAAAGTAACCGACCTGAACGACACCGAGTTACCAAGGTCGTGGCATGCTTGTAATATGAAAAGGTACTACAGTTAAAAGCGAACTCTACTCCCTGATGTACTCTTTTCCCAGCTTCATGATTTTTTTTCCCAAAAGGGTTTTTTCTAAAGAAGGGTTTTTAACGAGGCATTACAGTAGAGGTTAAGGGAAAATAGGCTATAAAAACCCTTAGTAGCAAGAAGGTACCTCCCCAATTAATAAAGATCTTTTTCATCTACGATATCTCTTATAAAATCCTTTTTATTTGTTAAGTCTTCCTACGAAACGCACCGACTTAAGCTCGACAAAACGTGAAAATCCCATGAACCGACCTAAATGGTCGTCAGGATAAAACGACGAGGTACAAGTCGGTGTAAAGAGGTTATAAGAAGTCAATCGTAAAAACTCGGGAACAAATCCGACTCATAAGTCGAAACGAGATCCCGAGTAGGAAAGCTCGGGAATACTTCGATCCATAAATTGGAGTGAAGGACTGAGTAAAAGAAAAACGCATCGCAAAAATAACCTAAGTCATAAGAACTCACTAACACAAAGGTGAGCATGAGGAACAACAAAAAGAGATAGGAAAACCTAGGAAGAAGTTTAAAGGCTGTCCCAAAAGTCCTTAAACGAAAAACACGGGAAAACAAACAAGCCAAAAGGAAAGGTTTTCAAGAAAAGGTCAAGGGGAATTCAGAAAATCAAAAAGGCATACGCGCATAAGGTAACTTAAACCCTTATCAAAAAAAAAGGGGTATTTATTTTGTTAAAACCCTTATTAAAAAGGGTACGCATAAAATATTTCGTTTACGGCCTCAAAAGGCCAAAGAAAATTGTTCAAACGCCACCAATAAGAAATAAATAAAGAGTTTAAAAATGGGGGCCCACAGGCCGGACCCATATAGCCACAAATCATTTTTTAGAAAGATCACCACTACCGGAATCAGGAGGAGCACCACCAGAGGTATCCATGGGAGATGAAGAGATAGGAGGAACTACTGAAGAACTCGGAGCATCTTTAGAATAAGGAGGGGACTCAATAATCCTCTGCCCCCGAGTCTTCAATTCTGACTCGGAAACGATTACGGGGGCAGGAGGATCCACGATGGCACCATCAATAACAACTTTGTCAGGATGTAAAGGAGAAAGATCCAAGTCGGGAGCAATTACCCTGACTTGCTCCAAGAAAATCCTCCAAGACTCCTCGGCGCCATCAGCAATTGAGTCCTCCAACTCATCATATGCCTTCCGAGAATTCAACAGATCATTCTTCACAGACACAAGATCTTTGAATAAACTTTGATAGCTGGCCTGCGCTGTCTTCCTCAACTCCATCTCCATGTTATACTGGGCCTGCAAAACCTTCCCTTTCTCCCGGAAGGTATCTCTCTCCTCCCTCAGCTTGGCGATCTCCTTCTTCAACTCTCCCTCATGCTCCTGATATGAGCGAAGCCTTCCCTCCAGCTCCTCGACCTTCGAGGTCGTCCCTAAAGAGCTGAGGGGGGCCTTCTCAAAAATATCCAAGAGCTTGCCACAAACCCCCGCCGCCTTGAGACTCTCCTCGACCATAGTGGTAAGGTGGCTCCGAACAGACATATCATCCATGCCTATACGAACATGGGGATAGATATTCTTTCGAACAAACTCAATAGCATCCGCCTTAACCTCACTAGAAGCACCAGACTCTAAAGTCTTGCGCTTCTTTGGATCAGGGGACGGTCGGACGACGGGGAGCGGCTGAGGGGGAGCTGAAGAAGAAATTACAATGGGCTTGGAAAGAGTCCCAACGTTCCGAGGAGGAGGAGGAGGAGAGATAACCCTGGCACCACCGTCCCGAGCGCGAGACTTAGCCTTGGCCTCCTGGACTCTCTGAAAAGATTCTTGAGCATTTGTCTTAGCCATTTCTGAAAAAGAAAAACAATAGCTAAGGAATCAAACAAGTCGGAATGATCAGTCGATAAGTCGGAAATTAAAAACAAGAAAAAGCTACCTAGCTGCGCCTGGATAAAGGTCGGAGACCCTTGGAGAAACTTCTTAGTATCCAAATATGGGGCCCTCCCCCACACTTCTCGGAGGAACCCCACAATGGCAACCTCTACTTCATCCAGGTCATCCAGACCATATTTCTCACAAGGGGAGGCCTCCAGCCAGTATAAGGGAAAGCGAGGAGAAAAGTTATCATCCAGAAAAAAGGGGTGGTGACCCTCTACAGCTTGCACTTTGAAAAAATAATTTTTGAAGTCATGGAAGGATTCGTCAAAAAGGGTGAAAATCCTCCGACCTTGTATGGCTCGGAAGGATACCCATTGCTGTTTGTTGTTTAGCCCACTAAAGGGCTTAGTCATATGGAAAAGAAAAAAGAAAATCCTCAAAGAAGTCGGGAAGTCCAAAGCTTGACTAATAAATTGATAAATTTTCAGAAAACCCCAAGAGTTGGGGTGAAGTTGGGTAGGGGCAACTCGACAGTGGTGCAAAACAGACATCTCAAAATCCGAAAAAGGAAGAAAAACACCCAGACGGGTGATCATACATTCATACATAAAGAAGAAATGAGAAGACGCCTCATTGGCCCTCCCAAAGCAAACCCGGTCTTCTGGACCCGGGACTACCAACTCATACTTCGGCTCGTCATCCTCAGAAACACAAATCTTGTGGTGAGTACGAAGATGAGTAATAAACTCCGCATCAACCAAAGGTTCCTCTCCTAGGACTGTGACATCAACCCATTGAGAAAGAGCTTCTACAGAAGACATTTTTCTAAAAATACGACGAAAACCTACAAAGGAAAAAGGAAAAAGAATCAAAAACGAAAGTCCCTAAGGGGATACGAAAGGCTACAACGTCACTTCTCCCTCTCCAAAGAATATAAAAGCATGCAATCACAAAGCATGTCATAAAGATAAAGCACTAACCTTTATCCGAAAGCAAAGGTTGAAAGAAGCAGAGGTCTCCGAACGAATGCAGCACGAACAAAGTAAGAAGAAATTTGAAAGATTGCAGAAACGGAAAAATGAAAGAGAGGGAAAGTATTTATAAACATGCTAAGGGGCATAATGGTAAAACCGGAGCAGTCATTAATGAGAGTGCACCGTTACCAAAGCCATCAATCCCTAAGTGCATCCCTAACGGACACGACGCTTGAATAGACGTAACTGTCAGAAACAAAAGGTCGCGAAAATCACGTCGGTTTAAAAACCTGTGTTTTCTCCAAGAAAGTCGGCTACGAACCCGAGTTAAATACTTGAACCCAAGCCCTAAAGAGATCTTGGGCTCAAGTAGGGGCACTGTTCATACCCTGGCCCAATAACAAAGGCCGAGGACCAAATAAAAGGCCTAGTCCAAAGGATTAAGCCTAGCTAAGTACCGACCTTCACATAAGAAGTCGGTATCAACCACGACTTACTCTAAAGAAGTCGGGCATGAGATTAGCTGGCAGATAAATACTCATTCAAATGAGTAACCGCCCCTAAAATCTCTCTAACCGCTTCATAAAGCCATATCTTAACCTCCCTAAGATAATGGGACGGTTAACACCCTAAAGATACGGCACTACTCCAACGGTGGTTATTGGCTCACCACTATAAATACACTGACACCCCTCAGGTATCTCTAAGCCCAATACTCTCTAGACCTGCTCACACCCTTGCTAACTTAGGCATCGGAGTGTCTTTGCAGGTACCACCCCCCTCTCCTCGTAGAAACAAGTCGGACGGAGTCCTCCGAGCTGCATACTCATTCGGGAACCTCCTCCTTCACACATTTGGGCCAGCCAACGTCATCCATTCTATTAATCTCCGGTTACCCACCGTAACAATTTTCATCCATTATACCATTATAATTAGGTAGGATAATTCGTACGTTGTCTAAACCTGTTCAGGAGTCTCACTTTAAAATTTGAAGTGTGGCAGCAATGCGGCATTACATTCTTGAACAAGATTAGCCTATTGTTATATTTCTGGGATTTTTTTGTTTTTTTTGTTTTCTAACTTTTTATTTTTTAATCTTCTGGTGTTGTGGGACTGGATGGTGATGATTAATGATTATATATGGTTAGAGACTTAGAGCAATAGCTCCAAACTCACATGCCATTTGGGGACAACAACCAACAGATATAAATTTTAAAAGATATATGATACTATTATGAGTTTTATTTATTTTTAATATTTACCTAGTAAACTTCGTAAATATATCATATATTCCTGTACATATTATGATATCATAAGTTACTCGGTATATATTTGTTCAAATATCAATATTACTACAACTACATCACAATAATATATGATAACAAATTCTTAAGCGCTATGATAACTTGATTTTAACTCTTTTAAAATAGTGATTTCTTCTTTCTAAAACCAAATTATCAAAATTTATAGAGACTAAAATACTACCAAATTAACATTTTTCTAGAATCCAAATCGTTTTTTGTTGGAGAAAATATTTTTATTTTATTCAGACTTAAATTTTGCTTTATATGAATCAATTTTCTAATGAACTAAAATTACAAAAACTAATTAAATATTTAAATTAAATAAATTTTTATATAAATCAAAACTAAAAAGTAAAAATAATTTTTTTTCATACATACACATAAAATAAAATAAATTTAAACCTAAATAGGTTTACATTTACATTATTTATTGATATAGCTATTATATATTTATCATTCATTCGTTGATATTTTTTAAACATGTGGGTATCTTAATAAAGATTTTATAATTATTTTTATGTAAATTTTTTTTTTTACTTTTGAATGATAAATTGTAGAATTAAATTTTGATATATTATAAAAATACAAATTTTATTTAAAGTGTGATCAAATAAATAAATTATAATTTTATACAAAATATTTTTATAAAAATGTATTTTTGACCTCTTTATTTGAATAGTTTTCTTTTTTAAATTAAAGGTGAATTGATCTGTAATGATTTATTCTACTTTATCACTGGCACTTATCAGGTTATCCCCACCACCATGAGCAGCTCAGCTTTCAGTTTCTTATTTTTGGACTCTAATGTCAACTCCTCATCTTCCACCGTACGATTATTATTATTATGTCTTCCACCCTGCGTTACATAAATTAGTGCTGTACACTATTAACATCTCAACATACGAGTATGTCCTTTTATAGATCTGATATGCAATCTAAAATATCCAAATATTTTAATTTCCGGGGTAGGTCAAGTTAGTTAATATTCTATTAAATACCAGAGAATGTAATAATTTTAATAAGATACAATTTGATTTTCATGAATTGTTAGTATAAAAAACGTTGCACATATAACTAATCATATATTATTAAATTAGTAAAAATAATTATGTTTTAACTTATTATTATTTATTTATTTATTTATTAAATATATAAATTTAAGTAAATAATTGCTTTTTTTATTTTAATCGGTCTATTAAAATTAAATTCTTTTAGTATAAATTTAGTTTCATATTGTGAATTATGATGTTGATATAAGTTATACGGGCTGAGCTTCGCCATATCAGGTAGGATTTGAATATCATCAAACAGAAAATGTTTAAGCAAATTAGATATTTTAATAATGGACCATTTATATAAAACCAAATTCATCGGATTCCCTCCACCAACTAAATCACTTCCATTTTTCATATAATAAAAAGGGTACATGCATAGTACTTAATTAGTTATTTGTGGCTTTTTTTTATTTAAATAAAATAAAGAGAATCTAATATTATCGGATTCTCTTAAACTAATTTTTAATATGTGAATTTTTTATTTTTATTAATGTATAAATTATTTTAAAATTGTGTGTATTAGATAATATAATAAACATTACACCATAAGATCATTTATGCATAAAAATCTTTAAAAAAATTGCACATAAATCATCCCAAGATACTGAACTTTCTAAATAAACATGAATTGTCCTCGCATGTGATAATTTACGCTTTTATCCCTTAACCCACAGCATCCTGAGACGATTTACGTTTAAATCTAAGCCACAACACCTTGTAACAATTCATGTGTTGGAGGCGAACCTTCAAGACCTTGTGACGATTTACGTGCGGATACATAAAGCTCAAGATTCTGGGATGATTTATGAAAATTAAACAATGAACCTATAAATAAATGAGTTTGGTGTATAACAAGCCATACATGAATTGAGAGTTTTTGGGAGAGATGGCTAAGAGTGTGTTTTTGCTAGTTCATCACCAAAAAAAAAAAATTGATGAAAACACAAGTGAGGTATTACATTCTCTAGTAGAAAGCAGATTGATGTGTTTGTAAATCTGTCAATGAGTTTGATGGATTTAAAAAATAGTATCTTACAGAAATTAGGAAAGTACGGCAAAAAACGTGTAAAGCAAGTATTTTTTTCGGATTCCTATCTCACTCAGGCAAGGTTATGTTAAGTTTGGAAGATATGAGATTCTAGACAATAACGACATATAAGTTATATTTCATAGTCAAGCTAGATTTCCAGATTTGGACGCTATGGAGTTGTTTGCAATAATGGTTGATGTAGAGGGTATCTTTGGTGGATCTACTTCGAATCTGCCAATCGGTGTGATATAAGGGAGTTTTAGTGCCATTCTAACTGGTCATGAGGTTACTGCCCATGTTTTGTCTCCATCATTTACAGCAAATTTGTCCGTTTAAACAAATAATGTAGATGAATTGGGTGATGTGCATACCTTCGGAGAGCTTGCAGCTGCAATGAGAGTAGCACATGTATTGGATGATGCACTGGTATTCATGAAGGTCAGAGATAGAGATCCACTTGCCGAGACTATAGGTGATAATGGGTTGGATTCAGAACCACCTATTACTGGTGATGATACCATTGGCAAGGAAGACACAACATGTGTCGGGAGATCGCGAGCTTAGTCAAGCTCTCAAACACAACAGTACCCTCCATACTTCTCTAATTTAGATCTTGAGGCAATGAATCAATATGCATTTCCAAATCAATAGCTCCCTGCTATTCATGGAGACGGGGCTGGTATGCTTGGCATAGACGAGTTTCAAATCGGTCAGTGGTTCCAAAGCAAAGAAGAAGCTGTATTGACAGTGAAGAGTTATAATATTTGTTGGGGTGTTGAGTATAAAGTGTTTGAGTCTAATCAATTGAAGTATCATAGAAGGTGTGTGCAGTTTTGGGAATGGATGTAATTGGCTAATACGTATGACTATGCAGCTGAAAAAAGTCTACTAGAAAGTTAGAAAATACAATGGGCTGTACACATGTCTTGCAACAGATATATCCACTAATCATAGGAAGCTTAATTATCATGTCATCTATGCATCAATTCTATCGTTGGTCATGACAGATGTGTCAGTTTTCGTGAAAGTGTTGCAGAATGCGGTCTCATCAAAATTTGGTTTCAAGCCCAATTACAGGAAGGTGTGAATGGATAAATAGAAGGCAATTGCACAGATATATGAGAATTGGGAGAAGTCTTACAACTTGATTCTAAGGTGGATCATCAGGGTTTAGATATATATGTCTGGCACTACTGCAGTGTTGTGTACTTCACCTGTTAGGGCTGATAATACGGTCGATGGAATGAGGGTGTTTTTTCATTGATTGTTTTGGACGTTTTCTCTATGTGTTAAGGTCTTCAAGTATTGCAAGCCATTGATATCTATCGATAGTACTCATTTATATGGCAAGTATGAAGGTACTTTACTAATGGTAATTGCACAAGATAAAACTCAAGTATTATGACATAAATATAAACAAGGAACCAGTATAATCGTAAGCAAGTAATGAAAGCTTACACTTACATCATCTACACTCAACCTGTCTAGTATATGTCGAGTATCAATGACTTGAGGACCCTTCTCATCTGACGATGGCAGGTACCTACCCCATCTTGAAAACTCATAATGATAAGCATTAAACTTAGAAAAAAGGTATATGAATTAGTGCACTATAAATCTCATTCATGAAATGTACTTGCTTCGATGCAAGTTGCCAGAAAATAGTGTCAAAACTTCTGGGCTTGAATGTGGGAAAACGCCAAAATATCCAAGACTTGCAGTAATGTTAGTGACTCAACTAGGTTCTTAACATTCCAGTTAGCAACTTTGCAAAGACACCTATACAATCAGAATAAAGTGGCCGAACCCCAGCTATATTTTTCGAGTCTGTTGAAGTCTGCAACATATAGAAACTACCGTAAATAAACCAGACTTGTCCCTGAAAAGCATCGTGGACAACAATATCATAATGTAACCACGTGCATAAACCTGTACCGTGGTCTCTGATGCATTAGTTAGCATGACTCTGAACTTGTTTTGAAACCAAAAAAACAACACGATGAACTCATCAATACAATCGTCAGGTGGAAGTTCACCAAATAACTCTTCGAAGCACACCTATACAGGCTTTCCCCCCATCAACTGCTCAAAATCGTTGAGACATCCACTAACTGCAAATCCATCAACAAGGAGGCCGAATTGATACGCCACATCCTGTAAAGTTAATGTGCACTCCCCAAAAGGTATGTGAAATGTGTGAGTTTCGAGATGCCATTGCTCCACAATGCACTAATCGATGGCCCATCAAGCTTAAACCAATAATCATTCAGCCTTGCAATAGGTAGTAATCCGACACTATCTAGGTACGACATTATACGGTCATGCATTATCATCTTCTTTTGCCTGCGAATGCTCCTAACACATCGAATTGACTAATAAAACAAGAATATACAGTTGCAACTCAACCACATAATAACAACAAAAATATATATTAAAAGGGAAATTCACCCCTAACCTTACAACAACCACAACATTCCAAAGCATTTTAAGCCTAAAATATTAAAAAACAACTAATTTACAAACTATATAAATTACATTAAGATAATTACATTAAGAAATTATATTATAATCATTTAATATATTATTGTCATCAACTATATAGATTACAAACAAGTTTGGCAACTGACCTCTTCGTCGATAAATCCCGCAACGTGCGTAATACCATTCAATCGGTACATGTCTCCTTCGTTTCCCGCCATCTTTCACTGAAACTGCTTATCCCCCTACCCTGCCTGACCCTGCTACGAACTTCCCCCCTCCGCCGCCCACCGACGCTTCCATCACCATGATTTGTAGCTGCTGTCGCCGCCCTCTGCCTCTGGCTGCGATGTGCACCTGTACTCACTTGGTCGTGCCTTACTCCGCCATTGATCCCAAGAATTCTTCTTCCTCCTCCGTCGTGGACTGTCTTCTTCCCTGCCTTTCCTTCTCTCCAATACCTTCCTTGCTATTAATGGAGGTTCTCTTTTGCAAACATTACTTGTGGGAAGCTATTGAGGGTTTGATTATATGCATAAATCGTCACAGCTTATTGTGCATTAGCTTGTTGCACGTAAATCATGCTAGGCTGCTGCGTTTTGTGAGATGCATATAAATCGTCACAGCTTATTGTGCATTAGCTTATTGCACATAAATCATGCTAGGCTGCTGCGTTTTATGAGATGCATATAAATCGTCCTATCCTAGTGTGTTTTAGGGCAAAATCGTGTAAACTTGTTTATCCTGGGATGATTTACGTTCATTTTAGGAAGTTCAGTACTTTGAGGCGATTTATGTGCATTTTTTTAAATACTTTCATAAATAAATTATCCTAGGATATAATGTTTAATATATCATCTAATATATACAATCCTGAAATGATTTATATAATAATAAGAATAGGAGATTTTCGTTTTAAAAATTGATTTAGAAAAATATGATAATATTAAATTTTTTTATTTAATTTAAATAAAAAAACCTTAATTTGTAGTTAAAACTTATATGTTAGCACTAGCCACTAACTCTCTGTAATAACCTTTAGCTTTTTAATTAACCCATCAATTATTCATTAAATTTTGTTTAAAACTGAACTATCATTAGTACTACTAAGTACTAACACAAATAAATATAAAAATATTCTGTATATATAAAATTAATTACTAAATCAATTAATTAATTATAATAAATTTATATATATATATATTTTATATTTAATATATAATTTATGTTAATAACTCATATAGTAGTTAAGTTTTATATATACGCACATAATATAGTTAAAATGAATAACAACTTAATTAATTTTATAACCAAAAACTTGCTTGACATTTACGGGTATATTCTATTGGTTATAGTAGCAGTAAAAACTAAAAAGTGAACAGTAGCTCTTGGTAAAGTACCACTACTATACATGTGTCATTAATTGAATATAAATGTATGTAACAACCGTTTTAAAGTTTAATTAAATATAATTAAAAACTATCGCAACACCTTGCAAGAAAAAAAAAGGAATAAGTTTCCTGTCACAAAAAAAAAAAAAAGAAAAGGAATAAGTTGAGACTTGAGAGTTGAAGTCTTGAAGAGTCGAATAATTCTCAAAGCAAGCATGACGATTTTTTGTAAGAAAAAAGGACAATAAACCCGACAGGGTCGAACTAATTGTTTGATTAAAAAATAAATTAAAGGTAAATCATGGGAGATAATGGATTCTTTCTATCACCATAAGCACAAGACATGAAGACAATAATTGATCTAATCTAAAGCCGGGTGTAAAAATGTGAACGCAGCGTGTATAAGGATTCACCATTGATTTCATAGTCTCCTCAGTCAATTCTAAAAGTCAACTACGGATCTTTATTTATTTATTACATTACTACATTCTGGTGCATTAGTGACGATCACAAAAACTAATAGTATAATTGATTAGTAATAACGGAAGTTTTTTTATATATGCTTTTTTAAATTTGAAAATATTGGATAATTTTACAATTTTATTAGAATATGAGAGCGAATACGAAAAGAGAAATTGTTAAAGACGAATTCTATTATTTAAAAAAAAAATCATTTGAGTGCAATTTCTGAATTTTAAAAAAATTAAATAATAAAATTTGAATATTTTTTAAAAAATCCAATTAAATAATGAAACTCACTTGGTGTAATTTCTACACATACACACGCCGTGAGTTGCAAAAAATTGATGCCAATGATTTTTGGCACTCTACTCGGATAATTCACAGCATTAGCTATAATACACATATTTATATATTATATTAAAAATAATTTGCATAACAATATTGTTTTAGGAATATTTAGTGTAATAATGCTGCTTTAAAAATTTTACAAAAAGACAAAATTACATAGTCAATAAATATTATTATTTTTTGTTAGTATTTAATTAGTAATAATTTATATTTATATTTATAAATATTTTACACATAAAATATATATAATTTATATTTATATTTATCAGAATTTTATACATATGATCAATATAATTTACACATATAAATTAGTAAATTTTACTTATTAAAAATAATTTAGTGCTTGTACTAACCACAAATAATAATAAAAAATATTAAAAAATGTTAATTCCAAAATTTTTCGTACAAAAAAAGAATGTTATCAATTGGTACTTAAAAATATTGATTTATAATTTTATTTTATTGAAACAAAATGTAAACAATAAATAATTTTTATCTCTTTTACCAAATAATATACAATTGTATTATGTATAGATAAAAATTAGTTATTAAATTAATTATTTATATAAAATATATTAAAATTAAAATATATATTAAAAATAATTTAAAAATTATGTATATATATATAAACACAAATATATTATGATTAACTTAATAACTGATTTTTTGTTTTTTGAATTTCTATATCGAGATAGTCTATATGGTAGGATTTTTTTATTATAAATAAAAAAATTATTATTTCTCAAAAATAATTAAACAAATTTTAATTTTCAAAATACGTTTTTTTTTAAATGAGTTTGTCGCATCCCCACAAACTTCCTTTAAATTAAAAAAAAAAACATATACTAGTATTTAAAGTTAAAATATATATTTTTTAATTTATTACAGGAAAAAATCCCTCTATGAGTCTATGGTATGTTTGTAGTTGTACGCTAATGTTAATTAAATTGAAATTTAGTTATTAACAAAGGTGAGACTGTGAGGGAGAGAGAGTAGATAGATCATAGATGTTGTTTTTCGTTTCTCCAATCTATCCCTGCTCACTTGATAGTAAAGTGCGCACTTCACCCCCTTGCATAGATCCTCCGGCGCACACTTCCTTATTCTGCGCCGCCCTTTCCCCTTTCCACAAACCTCAAAAACCATTCTCTACACTTCAACTCTGCAACCTCCATCACCTTCTTCACACTCTTCCATGGACTCCAACAACAACAACAGCAACAACAAGCAACAGAAGAAGAAGAAATGGTTCCTACCACTAGTCTTCTCTCTACTCATATCCACCATACTCATACTCCTCACCATCTTCATCTCCTCAGATTCAACCTCCTTACTCTACCTCTACCGTTCACGCCTCAACACTCACCATCAACTTCCCAATTTTGTTGAGTCCAAGCTCAACCTCTCTCCCACATCTTCCATTAACACTGTTCCAAGGATCGCCTACTTGATCTCCGGTTCAATGGGAGACGGTGAAACTTTGAAGAGGACTCTCAAGGCGCTTTACCATCCAAGGAACCAGTACGCTGTTCACCTCGATCTTGAAGCTCCTGCGCACGAAAGACTGGACCTTGCTAAGTTCGTCAGGGAAGAGCCTTTGTTTGCTGCTGTTGGAAACGTCAGGATGGTGGTCAAGGCTAATTTGGTAACTTACAGGGGACCTACCATGGTTACAAACACGCTTCACGCTGCTGCCATTTTGCTCAGAGATGGTGGTGACTGGGACTGGTTCATCAACCTTAGCGCTTCGGATTATCCGTTGGTCACACAAGATGGTAACAACTAACAACTAACAACTTTGTTCAATGTTTTTTTTATGACCCTTTTCGTCGATTGTTCGTTTTTCTTTGTCAAGTTTGTGTCTTGACGACTAAAACGATGTTGGGTTTAAACTTTTTCTTTTTGTTGGTTAGTGTGTTCGCTTTTCTTGGAGTTGATTTGTTTTTTGAAATGAGGCTGGACTGGACAATTTTGTGGAGTTTGGTGTTAATGATTTAAATGATATGCTTTTGTGTTTTGGAATTTGGATGCAGCGGGGAACCTCATCTGATTGTTGTTTCTTAGGGTGTTCTTTTTTTCTTGGTTGTAGCTAATTTTAATCTTAAGATAAATTTGGAGGTTTTTTGAATTTGAATTGGTATGATCTGGTCCCAGTTTGTGTTTTCAAATTGAATTCTGTCTTGTTAGTCTGCTCATCAGCTAGATGTTAAGTGTGACCAATGACCACATTATGCCATGGGAATAGAATGTATTACCAACTGATATTCATAGAACAAAGTTTGAATTCTGGAGAATTTTCATGGTTCTTTTGTTGTTTGAATTTGCTACTACTAGTTCAGTGGTAAGTTCAATTTACTTCATCTATTTTGCTGAACAGATCTGCTACATACACTATCATCTATTCCGAGACATCTAAACTTCATTGAGCACACCAGTGATATTGGTTGGAAAGAGTATGTTGTTGTAAATCCTTTTAAGTTTTCAGTAACATTAACTTCACTTTTAATTGCGTATTATTTTATAACATTTCCTTCTAAAGTAACTTATGATTATGTTAAATGTTAAATGTCAAATGTAACTCTTCGTTATAAGTGAGACTTAATTTTTTTTATTTTTCTTTTTCCTTCCAATAGGGATCAGAGAGCGAAGCCAGTTATAATTGATCCAGCTCTTTATAGCGTCAATAAATCTGATGTGTTTTGGGTGACAGAGAGAAGAAGTGTGCCCACGCAATATAAGCTGTTTACAGGTGAGAAAAACCTGCTATCTGATACATATTAATTTCTGTCAAAATCTCTTTTATTATTTTAAATTTTACAACATTTAAATGGTAATGTGCTATAAAAGACATGTTGGTTGTAATTAGTAATTACAAAATCCAAACAAGCAAGGGGATACGGAAAAAAAATCTAAGTCAAACACTAGTAATAAAAGGAGAGAAAAAATGGAAAACAGAACAATGATGATAGTATCTTGAATCCAATATTCATTAATTGTTGACAGTTCAGAGTAGCCACTAGCCAGTGGTTGAGAATGATTTCTAAGAATTATATAACCTTTCTCCCTTTTGTCCATTCCTTTTTCGTTAGCCTACAATTTCCCACATTTCTCTTCAGCTAAAATTTTCCATGCTCTCAGCCGGTGTTCCTAATATATATAGTACTAGTCCTTTTCAAGCCTTCCCTTATGAACTGTACTATATTCCTTACTCATAAACCATTTAATTCATACATTAGGTATTTAGACCTAATTAGAATATGTTTGTTAAACATGATATCATTTAAACCAGGTTTACTTAAATATGTGAAATACAGCACCTTACCAAATAATAGCTTTCCATAACTAGAAGACTTGAAAAAAATGTGGAGTTACCAACATTGAGTTAGTCTAGCAGCATTTTGAAAGGTAAGGTAAATTGAGGGGCAATGACTAACCCCGAGCCAAATTAGTCGGTCCTCCATAGTAGGGTTTGGATGCTGGTGGGAAACAAAAAGAAAATGTGGACTGAAAACTATCAATTCTAGTTCTCTGCTAAATTTGATGCTATCTTACCTTTTTCAGGCTCTGCTTGGATGATGCTATCGCGCCAATTTGTTGAGTACTGTTTATGGGGATGGGATAACTTGCCTAGAATAGTCTTGATGTATTATGCCAACTTTCTATCTTCCCCTGAAGGCTATTTCCACACTGTCATCTGCAATGCTGACGAATTTCGGAACACCACGGTCAACCATGACCTTCACTTCATATCATGGGACAACCCTCCGAAACAGCATCCGCACTACCTTACAGATAATAACTACCAGAAGATGGTGGAAAGCAATGCTCCTTTTGCTCGGAAATTCGGCCGGAAGGAACCAGTCCTGGATAAGATCGATACTGAACTCTTGGGACGAAATGCGGAAGGTTATGTTCCTGGCAAGTGGTTCAAACAAGTAAATCCTAACACCAGCAAATCATATTCTGACATAAGAAATATCACTGAACTGAGGCCTGGCCCCGGCGCGGAAAGGCTTAAACGCCTTATCAATGGTTTGTTATCATCAGAAGAATTTCTAACCAGGCAGTGTTCTTGAATAATAATCTTGACAACCAGGTTCAACATTCCTGCTATGGTTGCTGTGTTGAGTTGGTCTCACGAAATTGCTTAATACTTAGGAGAAAAATCAAATCAGCAAAGGCAAGAAAAGCAGAACATAAAAGGATTGGTTCTTTTTTCCCTTGGAACTCATATTTCACACTAATTTTAACACGATGGACCACAAGCTAAGATTTGTAGTGAATATGTATCAATTGGGTTCACATGATTTTTTGAATTTTTACTGGATGACAAATGACAAAGTCATCCAATGAGATTGGTGTACACTGTAGAATGTCTTTATTATAATATATATACATAGCAAACCGAGAGAAGAGGCTCAGAAATATAATAATACACGGGTTGTAATGCATGTTATTGGAATATACTGCTGTTAAGTTATATATCCCTTTTTCTAGTTTCAAGTTAATATTAGCACTCATGAACTCTCACGAGTAAAGCAGCAATAATTTGTAATTGGTTTTTCTTTTTGCATTCTGTTATGACAATTGTTATTCCATGCTTCAAGTTAAGCATTGTTGCATGACTTGCATGCATGTTCAATGAGTCATAATTGGATTGCTTACAATGTGAATGGAGCTGTAATCCTTGAACCCTCGTTCCTTGCTGGCAGTCTGACAACACCTGTAAATCAAGCTTTTCTAATTCTTCGTTATTTTCCAAGAAAAATATTCTAATATGATAAACTCACAATCAAATGATCAATAACTAATGTCTAATAGAATAAATTCTACCATTTAAGAGGAAAAAGTCTTTAAAACTATGGGGAAAAAAAGTTTTAGCACACATGTTTCACTAAATTTTAGGCATTTATATGTAAAAGATTTTCTTTTTGTGAAAGATTTTTTTAACAGAATAGTTACCTTTCAAAATATTATCCCAAATAAAAAAGTTTAGGTCAAATACGATCAACTTCAATAAATTTTAACAAGATATGCTACACAATCAAGTATTTTTTCATCCAAGTTTATCCAAATAGGTCCAACACCAACAAAAATCACTCTCATTAAAAGAACGTCATTACACGCGCTTTTTCTTCTTCTTCTCCCCGTGCTTCTTCTCCCCTGCTTCTTCTTCTTCTTTCAAATACACGCATACCTCCTCCTCCTCCCCTTTCGTTATCGTCATCACCAATAACACCAACATTTTGCTAATGGATTATTTTTCAATCGAATTAAATGGAATGCAATTGCTAAATTGAATTGAATGGACGCAAGTGTTCTGAATTGGATTGATCTAAATTGTAGATACAGATGTTTTAAAGTTGATTTTATATAATAGATAATATTCCGTTCATTTAATATTATACAATTGTTTTACCTTAATAACATGTTTGGTTAATTATGAATTGAATTAAATGGACGCAAGTGTTCTGAATTGAATTGAATATCTCTAAATTGTAGACACAGGTATTTTGAATTTTATTTTATATAATGAATAATGTTTTATTCATTTAGTACTATACAATTGTTTCACCTTATAATGTGTTCGGTTCATTATGTAGAAACCTATTTTGAATTTGATTTTATATAATAAATAATATTCCGTTCATTTAGTACTATACAATTGTTTCACTTTAATAATATGTACAGTTCATTATGAATTGAATTGAATTATTTTGAATTGAATGAACACATGTAATTCTAAATTAAATTGATGATCTCTAAGAGGAGGAGGAGAAGGAGGAGGAGAAAAAGAGGAAAGAAAAAAATCTACGTGTACAAATTTAAAAGAAGTAAGAAAGAGGAGGAGAAGAATAAGGAGGAGAAGGAGAAGGGAAGAAAAAGAACCTGCGCGAATTTGGAAGAAAAAGAAGAAGAAATAGGAGGAGGAGGAGAAGGAGAAGAAGAAAGAAAAGGTGCACATGATTTGAAAAGTTGTTACAACAACTTGAATAAACTTAAATACGAATTTTGCTTAGATTTAGAGCTTTATTCAAATTTTAATTACTAAATCAATTTTTAAATTTTTGTTTTGTTACATAAATAAATCTTTTTTTTTGTTTGTCTATATTCTTATCTGTTTAGAGGTTGTTATGTTTTTATTGAACAACAATAAATATTAATTTATCTATTTTCTAAATAAAATTTGACGTAAAAATGATTAGAATTAAAGTGTTTAATTAAAAATTTCTTAAATATTATTTGAGGTATTACTCTGTGTTTTACTAGATATAACATTAAGTTGTTTAAAGCACATATATTGACCAGTAGTTATATGTACCTAATTTTATATTGTAATTTGTAAATTACACCCTCATTCAAAAAATAATTAAAAAATGATCATATCCATTTCAATAATTAAAATACTGACTATAAAGGAGTAGTTTAAAAGATACCTAATTATATTTATTAAATAAACATGTTATATATTCTATGAGAAATATATATAATTATATACTAAAAAAATATTATATAACTAATAATTTTTTTTTAAATAAATTACTAAAATGGTACTTAAAAATTTATATTGCTAATAAAAAGAATTTCAAAAAAATACTAAAAATAGATAAGTCCTTACAAGATTTAAAAATACGACAAAAAATTAGATATTAAATATATATTCTAAAAAAAAGAGACTTTAGAGATAAAACTTTGATGCAATTTTTGCAATTATTATTAAAAATATAAAACCTTTTCATCCTTAAAATTTGATAATTTTACGTCAAATGAATTTTTTTAAAAGTTTTTTTTATTATGAATGACCGTATTTTTTTAAAAAATAAAAAGAAAAATCTAGAAATTAAAGTTTATCTCAAATTTTTTTGTACATCTTCTAAATATTTATTTAAATGTTACTAAAAGATTCAGATCAAATAAATAAGTGGTTTGCTAAATATAAAATTTGTTGTCACTTATAAAAAAATAATAATTATTAGTTATTTTTGTCGTATTTTTAAATTATTTAAGGAATATTGTAAAACCCGGTTAATTAATATATACTTAATCCATAAATTATAATTTATTCTAAAAAAATAAAAAAAATGTGATTTTTAAGGTTTAAAATGATAGAAAAAATTAAAACAAAAATTTTGACACTAATTTTAAAAAATTTGACCTAAGATTAAGTCGAACGGGCCAAACTGATTGAACCGGACTCATATTAGGCCCAAGGTCCAACCCAACATCCATTTAAGTGAAGAGCTTAAGCTCTTCTTCTCCAAACCAAGGGGAATCACTTTGAAGCAATGGGGAATAGGAGAAGAACACAAACCCTCACTCATAATTCAATCCTCCATAACTTTTTTCCTAAGAGCTTCGATTGACGAGTCATCTGTGGTCACGCGTTCGTCTCGAAATTCTCTACAAAGTCCAGTATATTAAAAGGTAAGAAAACTGTATTTCTAGTTTCTGTCCTCTCTTCTCATTTTCAAAAATTTAGTATTTGGGGTTTTGAGATTTTGATGTTTTAATGTGTTTAGGGTCAATCTAACTTGAGGAGATTATTAGGTTATAATCCTATAATATTTGGAGAAGGTAAGAACCCTAGCTCTTGTGAAATTGTCGAGATTTTGAGTTTGGGGATTAATTATAGTGATATATGTGGTTTAGATTGAATATTGTTGAGTTGGAGTACATTCATGATTTTGGAAGCTTGATTGTTGAACCTTGGTGGCTGTGATTTGGTTCAGAAAGGCTTTGGGCTGTGGACTCTCGAGGAATGTTGACCTTGAGGTGTCTTTGGGTTTTACGAGGAATCGACTAAGGTACGGTTTAAGTTTCATTTAAGTAC
The DNA here is from genome assembly GCF_003086295.3 of Arachis hypogaea. Lineage (NCBI taxonomy): Eukaryota > Viridiplantae > Streptophyta > Magnoliopsida > Fabales > Fabaceae > Arachis > Arachis hypogaea. The sequence continues at coordinate 106,635,921 of NC_092036.1, read as the reverse complement.
CATGTAATATGATGTGAATTTCTAGGTTAGGAGACCCTAGGATTAAGCTTGAATGCTATGATTGATTGGTATTATATGTGTAGTGGATGTAATGATAAAGATTGAAATTGGTATTGGATAGTGAATTATGTGGTTGGGTTTATTTGATGAAATATTGGGTTGGAGACCGTGAATTTGGGCCGGAGGCCGGAAAGAGGTAAGAACGGTAAGTGAAGGTTGATGATTGATGATTTTGATGATGACTGATAATAAATTGTGAATGTTGATAATTTGATGGAAAATGTGTTGTATGATGTTGGTTGTGATGAAGATAGAGTAATATAAATAACGTATATGTAATTAAGTAATTGGGTGAGGAAATTGTTGAATGAGTGTGTGAATTGTTGAAGTAAAGATTAATGAATTTGTACTTAAGGATGTCACAATATGAATAAGAGATGATGAGGTATGATTTGGTATGTTTTGATGTTGTTTGTAAGCATGGAATGTTAGAAATGAGTTATGGTTTTTTTGGTAAAATAGAGGTTTATGAACTTTTGTGAAAATATGAATTTTGGCCAAAATTTGGTGAGCCATAAGTCAACTTCTGGACTCCCAAACTGTTTTGAACTTGTTTGATATGAAAGTTAGGTCCGTGAAATTTACGCCGTTCGAAGAACGGATGAAAAATATTTTCAAACGAGAAAATTATAAGCGTCGGAAGTTCAGGATTCAAAACTAAAATTCTGCAGCACTTAACATTTTTACCCACTCTGTAGAACTCGCGTACGCGACCACCAACACGCGACGCGACCAACCCTTTCGGGTTGAGCCCCTCGCGTACGCGAGCAAGGTGCATGCGTACGCGAACAAGAAAAACACGCCCATGCGTACACGTGATCCACACGTACGTGTGACCCCCTAAAATTTGTAAAAAAAAGTTTTGTGTTTTAAAATGTAATTTTGAATCTCTAAACCTCTGTTTTCACCATTTTAGCCCCTTAAACTTTAGTTGTATGTTGAGTGGTGAGAAGAAGGTAAAGGGAGTAGTAACTTGGAGACAAAGAAAGTTTAAGAAGTGGCGAATTATGAATGAAAATGGTAAAAGTGTGATATGTATATGAATGAATGATTTATAACGAAGTTGATAATGAAAATGGTTTTGAGTTTTAAACTGACAAGGTTCGTGATGGTTTACCACTTGTCCAGTGTCGAGAATGTTGTGTGTGGGGTTCGTGGTGGTTTACCGCTCATATGTTTTTAAAAGAGAATGCTTTGTGGGATTTGTGGTGGTGTACTGCCCACATGTTTTTAAAAGAGAATGTTGTGTGGGGTTCGTGGTGGTTTACCGCCCACGTGTGTGTTGTTTTTCAAATTGAAGATCTTGCGAGGTTCGTGGTGGTGTACTGCTTGCAATAGTGGGGTTCGTGGTGGTGTACCGCCCACCGATCTTCAAGAGGATGATATCTGAGTTAGCTACCGGATGTATCGGGTTCTGGCAAAGTAACTGACACGTGAGCTCACGTCCAGTAGGATAGACATACATCATATGCATTTGTTTGAATTGTTTGGGGTCGCTTAATTGCTTTGGATTGCCTAATTGTACATGTTTCCTGAATATTTGCTAATTGTCCTACTTGCCTTACTTGTGTATTAATTGTCTGTATTGTTTGTGATTGATTCGATCCTTGGGTTAGTCGGTTGGGAGGTGAAGAAGTATGAAGGGTTTTGTGTTAGAATTAGAATCTCCTATGATAGTTGCCAAGTTATGGATTAGTGAGAGCTTAGGTTGGATATGACGAGATAAGAAGTTTAAGATGTTTAGTGAATTTATATTATAGTACATTGTATTTATTTGACATTTTTATCGTACTAGGAACCCATGGGTCGGGGGTTCTCATTCCGTCTATATATTTCTATTTTTCAGATGCAGGTCCAGGTGCTCAACAGTGAGCTGTGGTTTATCTGAAAGACGGCGAAGACCTTTGAAATAATCTTATCTAACATTTTCTTAGATTCTCTTCGCTTTTGTTTTGAAAACTTATGCTATGTATTTAATTTTTTAAAACTGGCCTATAGAGGCTGTGATGTATTTTGGGAGAGATAGGAATTCTTGTTGTCAAACTTATTTTCATTCTGTACCCTAGCCGGTCTAAATTTCGCAGGCCACGACTAGCGGCTATTTATCTATATCATACAATTATATTATATCTTTATCTCATTCTGCTTACTTTTTTATTCGTACTTTCGTTTTCTGATCGCGCCTTATTTATATGTTATCGATACATAAGAGTTTCTATTTTCGCGATTTTATTTTACTCCTTTTCAGCCTTCTCGTTTAATATTTTCCTTCAACATATATATAATTACGTAGTATAATCCACCTTGAAAGTCGTACCACTTTAATGTCATTAACTTATGACTCGAGTATAAGGATCTATATATTAGAGTGTTATAGTTATTTCGTCAATAACATCATTTAAAATTTTTTTGTCAATAATTAAATTTTTTAGATACTAAATTAATAGTCAATCTTTTTTTTATATATTTATCTTTTATTTAAATTAATGCTAATGTTTCTCACCAAAAAAATAATAATGCTAATCATCTCTCATTCTTTTTACCAAAAATGTTTGTTGTCTTACGTTCTCAATTTCCCATGTACTAATAAGATGGATATATGGGGAAAGATAACTTTGAAAGTAGCAGCATCAAACATTTAATTAGAGTAAAGTGATAATTACATCTTTAAAAATATTAATTTTAGATTAATTAATTCTTAAAAAAATACTAATTAAAATTTTTAAGATAGTAAATCTTGTCAATAAATAGTATAAAATAAAATAAAATAATTCATATATTTCATTATTTATAGGAGTTATTATTTAAAATAACTACCAAAATTTAACCACCGACTCAATTTGATCCTTTAATTTTTAATTGACTCAATTTATATTCTGAAATTTTAAGGTATGACTCAGATTGGTCATTCTGTCATCGAAATGATGATGTGGCACCCAAACCTCACCATATGCCTCTCCTTCTTCCTCTTACCGTCACCATCACCACCTTCCCTCTGCTAACACCCTCTTTCCCCCAACAAACAACAATATTCACAACCCACCAACACTCACACATTTTCACCACCACTTATGAAGGACTTTTCTATTGTCTGATCCTTTTCTTTCTCACAATCACCATCACCTTCACCATCTTCATTCTACCAACGTCCTTCTTCTCCAACAAACAATATTTACAATCACTAACATTAACAAATTGAAGAAAAATAGAAAAAAAAAAAGAAACACAACACTACATTTTAGATCTCTCTTAATAAGAACACAAAGATGGGTGCAATGGGTGAGGGTGCTTCTAAGGGTGCTTTAAATTTGGAGCAATGGGTGATGTGACCTTGTGATTAATGGTAATATTGACAATGCATTGCTCAACATATATGCTAAATGTAGTTACATGAAAATAGAGTTTAAGATTTTCAACATGATTGTGCATGAGGATGTTATTTCTTAGGGTGCTGTTATTTGCGGCATGGCGATGAATGGTCACGGTAAACAAACATTTTAGCTCTTTTCACAAATGATTGTTTATGGTGTTGTCTCTAACGATGTCACATTCATTGATTTGCTGTCTGCTTGCAGTCATGAAAGAATGGTGAGTGTAGGTGTTATACTCTTCAAAGCTATGGCGGTGAAAATATGCGGGTATTGGTGGATTGTGAATGTTGTTATTTGTTGGAAAGAGAGAATGTTAGTAGAGGGGAGGTGGTGATGGGCTATAGTAAGAGGAAGAAGGAGAGACATGTGGTGAGATTTGGGTGCCATGTCATCATTTTGGTGATGGAGTTTGATGAAAGGGCCAATCTGAGTCACATTTTAAAATTTCAGGATATAAATTGGGTCAATTGAAAATTAGAGGGTCAAATTGAGTAGGTGGTCAAATTTTGGGGGAGTATTAACTCTTATTTAGGGTGGTATATGTATCATTACTGTCACATGAGCATGAAAACGATATAATTTTACACAATGAAACATTTATTATTTTTTAAATTTTCATATACCTTTTATCAATTGTTCTCTATTTATTACAAATCCTATAAAAATAAGTAAAATTTTATTCCAAAAATTATTATCTACATGATTATACTTTTATAAATAGACACATCAGAATAATTAACATAACATATAAATATCAATGTTAAGTTTTACTTGATGAATTAATAGAAAAAAATTATGTATCTACTATTTACTATTTTAAAAAATCAAATTGATATTTTTTTCTTTAGAAACTAATTAATTCAAAGTCAAAATATTTAAAACCTAATTATTACTTTACTCACTTAATTATTTAGATAAAATAAAATAAAATTTTGACCCACAAAAAACATTTATTTAGATCCTGTGCTGCATTTTGCTGACACTCTTGTTCGTCTTCACTACTCACTTGAGTCATCATTGATCAGGTTGAAGCTATCACATTCTCCCGTTCGCAGATCGAAATCTAAAAGATCCCATCTTTCACGAACCTGAATCACATCCATTTTCGTTTCTAATGCCAAATGCCTGGAAAAGAGACAAACCCACGAGGCTACTCTCCCCAAAGTTCCTCTTTTTACTCTTCTCCTCCACACTCATCCTCATCTTCATCTTCCTCTCCTCTTCTCGCCCCTCCAACCCTAACTACTTCGCCCTCAACAATCGCCTCTGCTTCCATGCAATCTCCCCCTTTGACTGCTTCAATTCCCCACAGGCCCACCCTGTTATCGCTAGCACCGTCGAAGGGGTTCGCTACCCATTTCTCTTCTCACTCTCCGATTTCGGAACCCTTCCCGATAAGCCCCACAAGAACATCGTCAGGATCCTCAAAGGTAAGCCCTTTCGGAAGCCCGACATATCCGTGACGGTTCAGGACATTCTGGAGAAGGCCAAGACCGAAGGGAGAGACGGCTTTTTCGTCGACGTGGGTGCCAATGTCGGCATGGCCACCTTCGCCGCTTCGGCTATGGGCTTCCCGGTCTTGGCCTTCGAGCCCATCTTTGAGAACTTGCAGAAGATCTGTGAAGGGATTTTCTTCAACAGGGTGACCAATTTGGTTACATTGTTTGAGGCTGCCGCTTCTGATCGGCTTGGTAACGTTACGGTTCACAAGGTGCTATTTTATTTTTAAATGTAATTTTTGTTGCTTGAATTCAATTTTGGTTCCTGTATTTGGTGTTGATTTATTTATTTATTTGTTTACTTGAGCTATAATTGATGAAGGCTGATACTAATATAAGAGCTTAGAAAATAATCCTTTAGGTGTAGGGTGAATTTTAGAGAGTAGAGTAGGAAATTGCAGCTAATGAGGATAATGTAAGAGCTCAATTGTGTCACATTTACTCTCTAAAAGTGTAAAGTAATTAGAGTGGTTAATGTATATCAGGAGTTAGTTTGAGCTTAGTAACTATTCACATTAATTACTAATGGAAATTGAAAATGCAACTGTGAAGTTTTACATGTTAATCCTATGTCATATGTAATCATAATTAATGGTGATATCTCATTGGGTTGCTTCTAGTTTAGTCATAGGAAGCAATGAGTGATATTTCAGTTATAGTCACTAGTTTATGTTGAAATAGATTGGGAGTTCTGATGAGATCAAATTTTCTTTTACTTGATTCATCAGTTGGTTGGTAGGCTGGACAACAGTGCTATCTCTGCCACAGGTGCAAAGTTGGCATTCAAGTCCAATGAAGAGGTTGCAATTCAAGTAAGGACTGTTCCTCTTGATGAAGTGATTCCGGAATCGGAGCGAGTGCTTCTGCTTAAAATAGATGTCCAAGGCTGGGAATATCATGTCCTCAAAGGAGCAATAAAGTTGCTCTCAAGAAAGGGAAGCCAAGCACCATATCTCATATATGAGGAAGACGAGCGTTTGTTAGAGGCCAGCAATAGCACTTCGAAAGAGATCCGAGACTTCCTAAGTAGTGTGGGTTATAATGATTGCACCAAGCATGGCACGGATGCACACTGCACCAAGAAGGATGTAAGATGATTGATTGTATAATTTTTAGCTTTCAGATTTGCAGCAGCACCTTGATGGAAAACCAAGTCATTGCTTTTTTTCTGGAAAAGCTACTTCTTGAATGGTGAATTTGATTAGAGATGCTGATGGAAAGAAGTTAAGATGGGAGGCAAAACTACGCTGCCAACGGCAAACTCGGTAGTTACTTGAGATCACACGAAAGTATATCTATCTGTAGAAATTGGGAGGGAATATGTTCTAGACATGAAATTCTCTTGTGATTCTTGTGTACATTAATTTATCTGTGGGTGTCTTTGAGGCTTGTATCCTAGATTTTAGTTGTGAGCACTGAGCAGTGATTTCCAGCTACAATTTTTTTTAAATAGAAATTCAAATTTTCATTGAAATATATTTATAACAGGTTCATACATCAGTCTATGAAAAGGATTTAAAAATTAAAATTCATGATATCATTTTTGGTGTCATAAAACAATATGGACGTATAAATTATAGAGTGAACCTATCATCTGTAGCAGCCAACAGAACAGAAACTATATACATAGGTATTGTGTACGTTATTCAATACACCATCTATGATGGCAAATACAATTGATCAATATCAATAGAAACCGAAAGTATCCACATATGTTCCAACAAGACTCCAGAATATTATTGAACGAATTTTATCTTCTTGGTCAACATTGAATGAATTCTTTAGCTTCAATTTGTGTGCAATTTGAATCAACAGAGAGCAATGTGCAGGAGTAACAGGAACTTTTAATATCTGCAATACAAACACCAATATTCTTATCTTCAGAAGCCTTTTTACAAGGACCATACTCACCATAGGATTTCTATGGTTTCCGAGGCATCCTAACTAAAAACATTTACACTTAGGAAATTTTAGAACCCTTTTGGTCTATGGTGTCATGATCAAATAAGCATTTTGTGCAGGCATAGATGCTACATATACAAAAATTCTGTTGATAAATAACATGTTTTACATTTTCACAAGTGCCATGTAACTTGTCGGTTGTGGCAAACCAATTTGGTAACTACAGCTTTGTGGTAATAAATACAGAATATGGGATTGATACCTGAGGATCTAATCACACAGCTAGCTCTTTAGGATTCTTTTGGACCACTAGTTTTTGAAGGTCCAGCTCTTTCCACCATAACATCATAAAGCTGCTTCCCATTCTGCTTGTCATACACAATAAATCATCAAGAAACAGTAAACATGAAGAAAATGTTGAATCTGAAAGTAAATATAAAATTTTAAGTAGCTGGAAATTATTTCCTATATTTATTATACTTACAAAGATTATTGGGAAGAAATGAATTTGTCCCTCAGGCTTTGTTTGTGTCTCCTTGAAGTAGACTAAAATAGGGAAGTTAGGCCACCAGAATTCCCAATTAACAAATGTTGAGTACCTGAACAGCAAAAAAAAGCAGGGTTTTCATTCATGCTACTGCTCTGAAACTCCAATTAGTATGTACAATAAATTTGATTCTTACTTCCAGCGGTTTTTTCCTCCCACAAATGCATTTTCTCCTGATTCCTCAAGCTGGTCACCTATCCTTACTTCCTAAACCATAAATTTTCTCTCTCATATATACATAATAAAGCTACAAAATCAAAAAGCATCAACAATACATTTAAATGAAGACAAGATCACAGAAATAATATGCAGATTAAGTTATACATTATGATTATATTGACTAAAAATGAATGGTTATTTGATTTTGACAGAAGCGAGAGGTGAGAAGGCAACAAACCAGAGCCTCATCATCAAAGACGAATCTCACTCTAGTGGCCTGAGGGAAAGACAAATAATAAAAGAAAAAGTCAGCTGCCAAAAATTGAATGGAAAAGATGATACATATTGTAGTAATCAGAGTGGTAAAAAAGCAGCTAAGAAACTGATACAGCTTCTTTGAAACAAAGTACTTATATCGTTATGCAAGTTTGTGAGATCCTCTTTATTACACCACCATTTACTGATAAATAATAGTTACCTGAACCAAGAGAAGCAATCCAAGAAGGCCAACAGGAACTGCAGGTACCAAATTCTCTGTATAGGCCAACCCACCAGCAACTCCTGATAGTACAATTTTGAGTCAAACAGTAATCTAGGGAGAAATTGAATTGGCTCATTTAAGTAATGGTAAAAGTAGTTTGCAAGATATGCTTCCATTTCATTCCTCTAGATTTTGATCCACCTTGCTTCCAAGAACATATGCACATTCAACTCATTATGCCATGCCAATTTCCACCATAAAATTATGTGCTTAAAACACATACAAATAAAGAATGAGAAGAAGTAACAAGTATCTACCAAGTAGCACAATTGGAATCCTATAATCTGGTTCTGGAACCACAGTTTCTCGGGTCCTAGTCTTCACCCTCCTTCCAAGCTGTCAACGAAAGAAAATTCACCATAGACCACAGCTAGAATTCAATAGTTCATGTTATGTCAATTACATGCAAGAAAATTAACATAAGAGCCATAGAAGGGTGAAGCAGTAACCAGTGAGTTAACAACTAAACGGTTTCCATGGTTGTTAATAGCTAATTGTGTCCCACAAAAACTTGGATTACACAAAACTTGTCCACCAAATGAAGTCCTGAAAGCACTCAACTTTCCAATCTCTTCCCTCCTCCCTGAAACAAACACATAAGACATTTAACTGAAAGGGGAAATGAAATCTTGAAAAACAAACCAGGGATTATGCTTACTATGGATCGGAAGAAAGCTGTGTAGGGACAACAGAGTGCTCGCCATTTGTTTGTGTTTCTCAAAACCGAAGAGGAGCAACAAGAGGAGTGTGTATAAAGTGGGGGGTGAAGTGTGATTACCGTTATGCCCACCATTTTGTGTCATCAAAGTTGTCGTCTTTGGAGGTAAATCAGGTAATTGGAACATGCCCAAGGGCATTGAAGGAATAAAGGAATAAACTTTTACCTTACCCCACGAATTTGAGGGCCTTATCTCAGTTATCTGCTTCAACTCTCTTCTTTCGTTGCCACCAAGAAGTTGAGAACTGAGAAGAACTCACTCTCCTTCTTCGACCTTGAGATTTTGAATGGCGCACTCTCTTTGTTTCGCTCCTATTTGTTCCTTAAAGTCCTCGAACCGACCAGGTACCTTTAACTTTCTCTGTGCTTTCTCGTGTTTTGCTGGTTGTTGCAGTGTTTTATGTAATTGAATGCGACTTCGTTTTACTTGAAATAGGAGTAGTTACTGGAAATTCGGTTGTTCGAAAAGCTTTTCCGATAACAGAAGCATGCCAGAATGCTAAAGCTCGAAGATTTCAGTCTTTGGAGGTTAAGGTGAGATTGAATTCAGTATCCCATTTATAAAGTATGATGCTTTGTCTTTTCATTTGTTTTATATCATAAATGATAATTTGTTCGCAGCAGAGAGAGACCATTGGAGCTGAGCTTATCAGTTATTTGTGTTCAGTATTCAATCTTGTGATAATTAAATTTAACTGGCTGGGAGAAAGAAAACTTATTCAGCATTGAACTTTGTTGTTAGGGACCTTCATGACATTGGGCGGTCAATTTCCATTCTTTGTCAAAATAGTGGAAATTCGTTAATTGTGAAGAAGGGTTGAAGTTCTATGAAAGGACTTTGGTCATTTGAATTTCATAAATTGATTCTTCAGGACATGAGTATATATTTAGTTTTTCTTGAAAATTTTGATGTGGTAGAGCATGTATCAAATGTCACTAGTTTTCTATTTTTTGTGTATTGCAATGCAAACACCTTGAATTGCTTTCTGAGCTTGATTGAATACAGGCTGCGGAAGACAACAGTCAAACCACCACAAAAACAAGGACCATTGTTTGTCCTGACTGTGACGGAAATGGTGAGTGGAAATGTTGGTTTAATTGCCTTTCTATGTTGGTTTTCCACCTTTTTTATAGTTTTTTAATGAGTTCCTTTATCTGGTTTCATATAGCAATTGCTAGTTTAATATATCATCCCTTTTCCTCGACAAGTGTTTGGCAATACTGATGGAAATCTGCACCAAATAATGATATTACCTTACAATGACAATGGTATGCTAGTTCCATTAGGGATCTTGTACATTTGGAAATGTGGTAGTGGCTCAGCCTTTATCATTTCATTCTCCATGTGACAAGGCAATTAATTTGCCTGGACATACCTTCACATAGTATTGGTAATCCATTGCCAATGATAGTCCTCTCCTTTTTGTATTAATGCAGAATATTTATCATTCTTGATGACAAATTATGGTTTCTCACAGTGCCTACTTGATGCCAGCTTCTCTTTCTTTTACTTTATATATATATATATATATATATATATGTTAGTCACAATTAGAACAGATAGTTCTAATTTCTTGATAGGATGAGCTGGCAGATGTTTAAGTTTGTTCTTGATAGCGTTCCATTAGAAATATCTTCATTCATGTATAAATCTTTTGCACTGGTTTATTATGCTTTTGTTCTACTATCAGGTGCAATCTTATGCACTCAATGCAAAGGCACTGGAGTTAACTCAGTAGACCACTTCAATGGACAGTTTAAAGCTGGTGGATTATGTTGGCTATGCAGGTAATTAGATCAAAATTTTCAAGTATGAGCATGTGTTCTGAGCTATTTTTTCTGTGGTATTTGTTTTTTTGCTATGCCATTATGTACTTGTATGTATCAATTTCCAATAGAAATATTGAGTGTATGTATAAATATCATTGTCGTTACCACATCTTGCTTGCATCATGCGATTTCAGCAATACTGTAATTGTGTTGGTATGGATTGCCTGTCCGGCATGACTAATATACTTTTCATATTTGTATGACTTCTCTTCCCCTCTTCATAACATTGTTGAAAATTTGAGTATGAAAAGCACTCAGAATATAATACTTCGTTACAAGTCTATTAAACATAATGGCAAATCTCTTCTTTGTTTGTGATTAGCTACAATGGAATCCTATCAAACATACATGTTTCTTGCAGGGGTAAAAAGGACATCTTGTGTGGAAATTGTAATGGGGCTGGCTTCATTGGTGGATTCATGAGCACATTTGATGATTAGAAGATTGCCTAGATTTAATTTTTGAAGATTCCCCATGGCTAAAGGAAGAGAAAAGCAAGTTGGAATCCGTTTGTTCATTTTCTTTTTTGTTGTATGTGTGATCAATGTTATAGTACTCTGCAGCTGTGACAATAAGATTTTGTTTTGAGTTCATGATTGTTCCATGGTCGATTAAATAATCTTCAGGTTCTGTATAATTAGTATATGCAATTTGGAAGATGTTCAATTGATATTTGATAATCACTTTTCAATGTCAGACTAATAACTAATAGTTTGAAGAAGTTTATTTTTCTTTTAAATAAATTTTTAAGCAAGTTTCAGTTTGGTTGGTACCAACCAAGGGATACTCAGTTGATCATAAAAAAGAACCTCATGTGCATAGTTATAGTTAGCAAACCTATCTCTGCTTGAATTGAAAATTTAATAGCATATGCTTCACAATCATCATAATATAAAGGATATTGTTGTTAGATACATTTCATAAAATGTTCTTAGCTTGCAGGGCAATGAATGCTCATTCTCAAAGTAATGCACCAGACAGACAATATTTAATTATATAATTATAATGACTGTACAACTCCAATATCTGAGTTACATGTTTCTTTTTGATTTCATTGGTATATTATTCCAGGTGAAGATGGATCCCCAGCCAATAGTATGAATTTAAATCCTTAAGATAGTCATTGCATGTATTTACTTTCTGCAAATCGCACCAGATGGAAGCCGCGTGCACTGATGCGTCCTTCATTGTTATTCCGAGAGTGCATAAAGTTTATAAATGAACGCATTATTTACAGAGGTATCATGGCAGCAGCGCCTATGATCGTGACAGTATCAAACGGAGAACCTCGCCTGACATCTTGAATGTTTTCTCCGTTTCAGCAAGACAACGTTTCTTCTCTTCTTCAGTCCATCCCTGAGAAAATCACAAAGGAATCTATCAGAAAAACTGCAAGGCAATGTAGTAAAAGGATTATGAGAGTTAAAGAAACTTACTTCAGTAACTTTGTTCAGCTTGTCCCTCACGTTCTGTAACAACTGGGAAAGGTTGCCATCCCATTTATAAAACTCTAACTCTTTCTTGTTAAGCAACTTTTCAGCTACCTGCATTAGTGAAGATTAAGATGCAAGAAAATCTTGAGTACAGAACAGGTAAACTATCATATATTTTTTCAGTTTTTCTGCCAGATGTTGATAGTTTGAGATAGATTTAAAATGTATAGAAATATTACAACAGCTAAAGCTTTATATGCTGCTGTTATGAAAAGGATCAACCCTGCAGTGGTGGGATACCACACATGCAGAATTTTGTTTAGTCTATTCTTCCTTATTTTAGTTTTAGTCTGCTACGTCTACATCCTTTATAATATACACTGTTTTGACACTAATATTTTCTTAGCAATCAAACATATATTCTCTTTGTTTTGTTAATTAAAAAATAATTTAAATACAAAATGAATTAGTAGCAATCATATTTTTATACGAATATCAAGAATATTTGGTGTATAAATAGATTTTTCTTTCAGTTTGGTCATTAATTGGAAGTGACATCATTTGAACCTTTGCCAACAGGTGAAATAAAAAATGTTGTATATACACCAAAAATCATCTACCAAATCAATCAGTATATATGTGTATAAATACATGTATAGTTTCATTCATTTTTAATTTGTATTTTATATTCCAATATGTATTTCATACGACTATCATGCCTAGTGTATACCTAGCATGGTTGGGTTGAATTTCAAAGGCTAAGTGAAACAACATTCCATCAGTACTATTGATTAATTACCAAGAATATAGCAAAGAATATAACAGAACTATGCAGAGATATCTGCAACATTGACATAAATGGAGTTTTACATGTATCTGATCTGTTACCTTTTTCCCAATCATTCTTCCACCGGCTGAATGTGCGAAGTAGATGTTGTAAAAGTGGCAGATAAAGGCTTGCTCGTCGCTCTCCGACAACTCCTTGAGATACTTGGCATAGTTAAGACCTGGTGAAGAAGGTTCTGGGATGGCATGACCTTCTTCCTTGAACCACTTCAAATCTTTTGCCAAATTTGCACACCTTTCCAACCCTGTGTTCCTGAATTCATCATCTGCACAAGGACATCAAGAGATTCAATCATGTAATAATCATAATCGGTCCTGCTAAGGAAACAATAAGAATGATTTTTTAATTTGAATCATAACGATTGTAACTAACATGAAGGGTAAAAAGCATGTTGGATGATCTTCTCAAGAGTGTCAAAAACAACCATGCTATCCACAAGAAACTTGAGGTATCCATCAATGGTAGGGTCCCATTTGGAAACTGATCGCTCCTCAGGTTGCTTAGGTTGCTTCTCACCATCTCTAGCCTGCTCCCTTGTATGCATCTTCATAGACACAGACTTCAGTTCCTCCACAAACATCTTCCTGGGTGGAGCTTCAGACACACACACAAACTCCATAGACATCCTTAACAATCACAAAGCTTAAAGGATATTTGATTTTCTCTTGTTGAAGAAGTTGCAATGAAATGAAAGAATGAGTGCACGGAACCTTTAAATAAGCCAAGGAATGGAATGTTGCACAAGTAACAGGTTTAATCTTCAACTAATTATATAATAATAATAACATTACTAATAATATAAATGTATTGTAAACCATGTAATATAAAACTGCGTGACGTTGAAATTGTTCTGACTAATGGGTATGTATATTAGCAAAGAATTTTTTAATCAAATATGAATAGAAATTTTTTATTTTATATTTTTGCGACTATGTTGAATATAATTTCTTTTAATTTTGTGCAATCTATATTGGTATCTATGATTGGAGGATCATATTTTATATTCTATATTTTATATCTTTAACTTCATCCTTATCAAGTTATCATGTTTTTCTGCTCTCTATCATCCTTGAGCTTTAAATTTATCCGCTTATTTGTTTTATTTTAAATTTATTTCCTAGAATTTCTTTTCCTTAATTAACTTCGTGAAAATCTGGTGGATTAAAAGGTTTAGGTACTTGTTGCATGTTTAGGTAAGAATATTTATTTGGGAATTGGGACAAAAGTCCTTTTCTTTTTTATTTTATTTTTCCCGACCCTTGAGGCCTTAATGACGTTGGCAACCTGGTTAGTTTCACTTTTTAATTTTGACATGGAGAAGGAAATGGAGTAAGACGATACTATAGCGTGTATGCATACTTTATCTAAATGTGGTGTAAGAAAAGAACAAATCGAACGGAGCGAGTTTAGTGTAGGTAATCGAACGGTCCGATTTAAAGGGTACAAATTGGATGTATCATCTCTGCCACATGTTGTGCATGCCTTGCTCTTCACAGTGGTGCCTCTTATATCAACATAGCCCTTTCTACTCACTCTGGACTTCCAAAATCACTTTCTCCTTTAACCCACTCAGCAGCCTCACTTCTATGAAAAAAATTGTAATACTAAAAAAAATAAAAATGTAAAGATGTTAATCGTATGAAATTTTATATTAAAAATTATTTTTGTCATTCTAATTATGTAAATTTATTTTTTAATTTTTTTATATTTTAGAATTATTATTATCGTTAAAAATTTAAGAATATATGTTTAAATGATATGTTACAGAATTATTATTATTATTGTTAGAAAATGAATTTAGAAATATATATGGTACAAAATTATTATTATTGTTAAAAATTTAGGAATATATATTTAAATAATAGTTAGAAATATATATGTTTAGATGTAGTTAATGAATATTTTAATTAATAATGATATTTGAACTAGACTAATGTGATAGATTAATAAAATATATGTTTAGAATTTTTTGTAATAATTTTAGAAATTATATTTAACTAATTTTAGAGTTACATTAAATTATTGTATAATTTTTTGTATTAATTTTGGAAATTTTGATTAATAATTAGGTTTTGTAAAATATAATATATTTTTGCTCCGGTAATAATTTTTTGTTTATTGTTAGATTTTTAATTGACATAAATATATTATTATAGTTGAGGTTTTAATAAAGTGAAATATTATTAGTTAAATAAGAATTAGATTTATTTATTAGTTATTATTAATAGTATGTTAGTATTTATTGTTAGTGATATAGGAATTATTACTCGGTAAATTATCTATGACTAAATAAATAAATAATTATGTAAGAAACAATTCAATACTCACTTTGAAAAACAGTATGACTAAAATATTTAATATGTATAATAATAAGGTAATTTTTAAAAATTCAAAAAAATTGAAATAATTTCTAGGATTATTAATTAAATTTAGAAGTTAAATTATTATTACTTGAGAGTTTAATAAATTGGATTTAGTAAAATTATTTGTTTTAATTAGATTTAGTAAAATTATCTATGATAGCCGTGTGGTTTTAATTAATATGTATTGTGTAGTTAATTGTGTAAATTTTTTAATAATGATAGCTAATTAATTGGTAGATTAGTTGTATTTATACATACATGATAGTTACTAAATTAGCTAATTAATAGGAAGTTTAACATTAGTTTAATAAATTAGTTATTCTAATTAGAAAATTAACTTTTAGTAGTAAATTAGTAATTATTAATGATTTGACTAATAGTTTATTATATTTTTGTAGAGATTACGAAATTTATCATGTAACTACTTACTACCTTTGGATTTGTATAATCACAATGTGGAGGAACATTTACGATTTACTGATTTTTATCGTGTTTTCTAAATTGAAATAGTTCAATGTCAAAAAGCACTGGTAAATGTTCTAGTAAATCAATACTCACTATATCAATATAAATACTGATTAATAAATATTAATTAATATTTAACTAAATCAATAACTAACTAAAAATATTATTATCTTAAATTTAACTAAATAAATACATAAATAAATGCTAATTAAGTATATTTTCACATGTCACGTAACTATTTGGTCCATTGATTAATATAAATGATGTAATCCTTCATATAAATATAAGCAATTACGTACCTGCATTCATATCTTCTGAAAATTTCGGAGCATGCATGGCTTTTAAATCCAAAACTCGCATGAAAAATGGCTCATCAAATGGATGTTTGTTTGCGAGTGCATTTGCCACGTCTGTCACATTTGGAGCCATAGTGCCATTACCTTGATCTTCGTCTCCGTTTGGACCAACAACTTCGTAATTGATTTCAAACTCTTCTTCATTGTCATTATTGTGATCTTTCCATTCAATATTTCAGTCGGCTTCAAATTGTTCGAATTTAATATACAACTCAATGAACGATATCTGAACGCGACTTTCAATGTACATTGAAAATATCTCTTGCATGCTCGCTTCATTAGTTATATATTTAGTTTGAAATTGAACGAATCCACCAAATACCAGTATGGGATATCTGTATAAAATACATGATATTTTTTTTGACATTTCAGAATCTATCTTCTCACAAATCACACCTTCTAGTTCTTCGAATGAGATTGTGAATGGAATAACAATATCTAATGGATTTTCACAAATAAATATTACTCCTTCAGATGTTTGTAACAAAATCTGACTGAAATAATATATTTTTAATAGGACTCTATCATCTATTTTTCTCACTCACATGAATATGAACTTCACTATCAAATTTTTTTACTTCATACAAAAGAACATAAATAGAGGAATTGAAAGAAGAAAAAAAAGAAGAACAACAAGGAGAGGAGATCTGAAAACTCGTATACGAGTTATACATACTTATATATATATAACAAATCAGATCAACCGATTAGCATTGACGAATTTAAATAAAATATATAATAATTAAATCGGACGATTCAATTAGCTATGCCAAGATTAAAATTCTATCTCCCGCATAAACGAAATAAGACATGTTGCACAAATTAATAAAAATGTTTCAAATAATTTATATCCATAAAAAAATATTTCTTTATTTTATTTATTTTTTTAAATAAATTATTATGTATTTATTATATATATTATTTAATTTATTTTTAAGATATATTTTATATTTAAAATATATTTGATATAAATAATTAATTTGATGTTTGATTTTTTTTATAAGTAACATGACCGTGAATCAAAAAATATATTTTTTCATGTTTAATGATAATTTGGTTGAAATTTTATGTATTATAATACTCGACATCTCTTTCGTATATTTTACTTATTTTTAAACTAAAAATTCATTTTCTAACTTCTGTTACTCTTGATAAATCTTTCTAGATTTTTCATCTTCAATAATTAATAATTTTTTTTCTTGTTTAATTTTTCATTTAAATTAAAAATTTTTATATAAGTATTATTAGAAAACACTAAAAATATATATATATAGAGTTTACACTATTAATATATGGAAATTAAATCTTATGCACGCGTGTGTGACAAGTACAACTAATTAATTTTATAAGTTTAAGTAATTTAAATTAAGTTGTCATTTCAAGGAGCCAAAATTATTTGTCCTTTCGTGAAATCTTACGGGTAACAATGATTATTCTATTTAAGTGATAGCAAGTGATGAGTTGTAAATCTCTCTTAGACATTTTGATGATCAAGATAATATATAGATATATATACACTATCTAAAAGTCTGTTTTAATATAACATAGGGTGAGTTATGAACTTATGATGTCAAGATATATATAGTAGAGATTCCTTTTGGATTAAGTAAAGTGATAGCATGTCACTCAAAATTTATTTGATCCAATTAATATAATTTGATATGATTTTAGTTATATAATAATAATAAAAATAATATAAAGTAACTATCTTGTTTTACAAGTACCTTGGTAGTTTAAATCATAGTAGTGGTCCGAACGAAAACAAATACGAAAAGAGAAAGAAAGAGAAGAAAAAAATTATGCACTTGTATATGGTTTAAATCAGTTTAAAAGGTTCAAAGAATAATGTTGTGAATTATTGGAATAGATGCTTTAACTTGAGCCTTCTTAGTTAGTACAATTTTCGTAAAATTCAAACTTAGAACTTCAATTTAGGAAACGCATATCACATTTTTTTTTTCTCTAAGCTAACAATTGTTTAATAACAATTCATACGTTAAGAATAAGAGTTAATACTCAAATTCATCCCTGAAAGATACTTCGATCTTCATATTAGTTTCCGAAAGATAAAGTTAATTAAAAAAGTCCTTGAAAGATACACGACTGAATCAGGTTCGTCCTTCCGTCAAATCGCTTGATAACTTGGCTAACGTCTGCTGATGTGTGACGTTAACGGCCACGCTGGCAGAGAAGGAAAACGATGCCGTTTTGAGTGAATGCCCTGATGGTCATGATTCGGCGTCGTTTTGTGGGAAGAATGGAGATTTTGTGGTTGGTTGGTTTTAAAATGTGTGAAGTGAAGCAGCGAGAGGAACGTGTGGAGATGGGTAAAGGCAACCCACAGAGAAGAAGCACCGGCGACGAGCTCCATACGGCGGCAAGGTCCGGTGATCTCGTCGCTATTCAGATGATTTTGACTTCAAACCCTTTGGCTGTTAATTCCAGAGACAAGCATTCGAGAACACTGTATCCTCCTCTCATTTATTATCACTACTAATTGCTAAAGGAACCCTAACACTCTGTTCGGTTCCCACGGTAAATTCTCCATTCAATTCGTTTGCTTTGAAGTTTAACTTGTTCTTTCCTGATGATAATTGAATCCATTGCATCGTGATTTTTTTCCCTTTCCTTTTTGACCTATCTGCATCGAATCGTGGATTAGCTTCTCTAATACCATTGTATTGGAATTTCTGTTGACTTATTGTTTATGCTTTCTATCTTTTTGTTGCATGAACAGAGTTATGCTGCATGTTTCATCTGAAAATGATTTGGTATTTTGTTATGTGCTTAATGTGTAATGCCCTATGAACTTGTTATTATGGGGTAGGGTTGTTTTATTGGCGAGTAAAAATGGGACGAAACTTTTCATGAAAGTGTTTGATGACTAAATTTACACATGGACTCATGAAACTCATTAAAGAAAATTTTTACCCAATTTTTTTCCTCTAATTAAAGATACCCTAGGAAGAATTGGAAATAAGTAAGGATATTTTATATAGAATAAAATGAATTTGGTTTGTCTTGAAAATTACAGCATTTCCACTTTGTTCCTTTGACAATTAGCTTTGGACCATAGACTTCATTTAGCAGCATTCGCTGGACATGCATAGATAGTAAGTTATCTGTGCAAGAATAAGGCTAATGTTGGTGCTTCTGCTATGGATGACATGGCCGCAATACACTTTGCTACTCAAAAGAGACATTTGGAAGTTGTTAAGGCTCTAGTTGCAGCTGGTGCATCCATCAAGGTTTGTACTTGCAAAGGCATGAATTCATTACACTACGCAGCTCAAGGTTCCCATCTGGAGCTTGTTAGGTACTTGGCCAAGAAAGGGGCGAGTCTTACTGCCAAGATAAGGGCAAGAAAGACTCCTTTGGATCTTGCTAACAATGAAGAAGTCCGCTCATTTCTGGAGGAATTCGAAAGATCAGCCAAGAACAGAGCATCTAGCAACAAAAATAAAGCTGAACAGTCTGATCCAAAAGCATCCACGTTGGAATCAGAAGATAATTCAAGTGCCAAACAGCCTGCAGTGGCTGTCGATGAAGAAAACGGTGATGGAGAGAAGAGAGAGACTAATGAGGATGACGAAAATAGTGATAGAGAGAAGAGGAAGGCTAACGAAGAGGACGCAAGAGAAGACTCATCACAATCAAAAAGAGCAAAAGTTAAGTTGAGCCATCTCCAAAGTTCAGATGATATCCAAGAAGAAGAAGAAGAAGACATGTAGGTTGGCAGAGGCATAGTGTAGTAGAGCGACACTCCACCACCACGGCCTCCATTTGCTACCTCCATCGTCGCCCCAAACCAGCAATTTCAACACTAACCCAGGCATATGGCCCTCTAATTGTTGAAGACGACGTATTTATTGTCGAAATTAGGATTAGGTTTCAAACAATTAGGGACTGATTTGAACTGTTTTGCCAAACTTACCTTGTCAGCAATCGGTTATGACACGTTGGCCTCTTCCACGTTGGAAGCTAACGAAATACGTCAGCAGACGTTAGCCAGGTCACTAAGAGAGTTGACGGAAGGACAAACATGATTAGCTTGGGTATCTTTCGGGGACTCTTTTGATTAACTTTATTTTTCGGAGACTAATATGGAGATCAGGGTATCTTTCAGGGACGAATTTAAGATTTAACTCTTAAGAATAATTTTCAATAAAAACTAAAAAGTACGAATTTATTTTTTTTCTTTTTAGTAAAGAAAAAAAATAAAAAACATGTGTAATACATACTCTTTCTAAGAATTTAATTGTATCTTTTACTTTTCATCTAAATTCATTCTTCATAGAAGAAATTTCCCTAACAATTTTATAAAGTACTGAATCAGATTTAGTTATTGACAATGCATCAAAACAATCCATTTCTATCTATCCATAAATTGTCCACAAAATATACATCTTTATAAGCATTACATGCATTATGCATTTATACAGCAGAAATAGATAAATTAAAGCATTAAATATAAATTACTTGAACCATTAATAAACAAGTCGCTTTGGCCGAGTGGTTAAGGCGTGTGCCTGCTAAGTACATGGGGTTTCCCCGCGAGAGTTCGAATCTCTCAGGCGACGTATTTTATAATACACAATGCTTATTTGATCTTATTTCATATGCTGATATACACAAACTATATACCGAACACAACCAGAATCATCAGTTAAATTTAGAGCACACTTTTCTAATTTCTCCTTGACTACCAGCCTTCACTTCAATGCTACTCAACTTAATCATGGCCTTAGGAAACTCGAATTCAAATCTTAATCCCAGTATCCCTCTAATGTTCCCAGCATAATTCTGAACTACACTTTTTGTAGCTGGATCTTCCCACAGCCTCTGATCTGACTCTAGAACCCCACTACCATCACGCACGTTCTTGAAGTAACTAACATCAAACTTTACAGGACTATCTTTGTCCAGTGCCACCTTTCTCAAACCATCTCCGTTTTTGGGACACTGAGCTTGAAGCAGCTCCAAGAAAGATTGGTTTATGGTAGGATCAGCGTTCCCTGTGGTCGTGAAATTGTATAAACGGTAACTGAAGAACCTGCAGTCTGTCTGCCCTATGGTGTGTGCACCTGAAAATACATGGTAAAAAGTTATCTAAGATTATGCCAGGTGAATATATATATATATATATATATATATATATATATATATATATATATATATATATATTATAAAAATCAGTCATATATTTGTGTCTCATTTTTAATGTGAATTTTATATTTTAATATGTATTTATATTATGGTTGATTTTGATGTACACCTGATATGAATTTTACACGTCAACTCATTTATCATCTATTATCAGATGAAACAAAATTGTGAAATTTTGAATTAAGTTTTAAAATAGTCCCTGAGATTGACGGCGTGTATTAAAATAATTTTCGAGATCTTAATTGCACCAATTACACTAAAAAACTAACATAGTGCACTTTTGTCAATTCTAGAAACGTAATTAATGTAATTAGGATCCTGAACGCTATTTTAGTGCATGCGACTAATTTACAAAACCACTTTGGGCTCTAATTTGTGAAAGTTTTGTAATTTAATAGACTAATATGATAATAAATCAATAGAATATTTCATACAAGATGATTATTATATCCAACATAAGTTTGTATTTAATAATGTGAAATACAGTGAAACATTGCATACCTAATAAGGTGACAAGGTCATGAACATCTAGACCTTTGGCTGAAAATTTTTGCTTCTGGACAGAAACCGGGTCAAGCGGAGAAGGCATGTTTGAGGCTTGATTTGATGAAGAAATCCTCCCATCTCTTCTTCCTGTTGGTACTAGCCAACTTGGACCACCACTCTGCCATTTTTTCTCAGGTGTTAATTTTATCAGTTCCTTTATAAGAGTCCATTGGTCCATGATAATATAGAGTTCAACATCATTTTACAAAAATGTATTGGGTACTTATTTTGTCTTGTCCTTTGTATCGACTCACACTTTTCTACTATTAGATTATGATGCGTCGGCTTGGTAAACAAAAACAAAAATAAGTACAAATAACACGTCTTATGTTTGTTTTACAAAAATGCTATATGTACGCTAAAAATCAGCTATCAAATCAGTCACTGTGTATTTGTGTACAAATACATGATTTATTGTTTAACTAATTTTTAATATGTATTTTGTATTTCAATATATATTCTATACGGGTGGTTAATTCGCAAGCTGATTTTGATGTACACATAACATGATTAGTTATTTTAATACCAAATGGACTGCATCCCTGGCTGCCAATGCTAGAATGTCAGCACATGAGACAACTCCAGGGCATGTAGCTTCTATCTGTGATTTTGCATCATCAATGACTTCAAAACCTCTTAGACCAATGTTTTGCACTGCATTCCTTTCTGCAGAAGAGTCTGCAATCAAAATTGAACCATCGCACCCCTATGGAAGAAGATATTTCCAATGACTTGTTAATCAAGCTTAAACAATGCTATGTAGTGAATGAATAAGGTTGAGACAGCATAGAAGAACAGATAGCAATAAGATAGCATTACCTGTACAAAGCAATCATGGAAATGAAGCCTGAGAAGGCCAGGAGCAATGGTAGGATCTTTATTGAAGTGAGATTCAACAGTGGACCGTATAATGGCCTCAGCACTTGGGCATGAACTAGAATAAAACCCTGTTCTTAGTTGGGCTTGAACTACTGCCAAAGTCATCATCATAAACATAACTAGGTAGCTCAATATGGCATCCATTTTGCACCAACAATGATACCAGAAATTGAAGAAACTAATATTCCTATAGAAACTTGAATTTGTTTTTAATTACTTGATGGTTTCTCTCCTTCAGGCACTTATATAAGGGTTTGTCCCATGCAAAAATAAATAAGTCTGAAGCTTTTCTTAATCTACTCTACTTTATTCGGCCAATCACTAAGGTTTTGGCCCATAAGTCAATGACACTTTGATAAAAGTGGGACATACACGGAGAAATTAAAAGATGGTTTCCCATATAAGTTTTCTTAAGCAAATGTTGTGTTAGAGAATGGAAGATGGAGTTCACAGAGTGGATTGCACAATGGAAAGGTCATTTCACCACACTCTTGTTCTTGTCTTTGATGCCTCTGCTTTATTCCTCTACGCGTTTATGCTTTATATATGACTTATTTTTGGCCCAGCAACACTCATCTTTTAGCTTTAGTTAGTTCACTTGTTTTTCTTTTGTTCACATTAGCTACTTCCTGCTAATCAACTTAAACTTAGTAAATTACCATTCACAAGCCTGTTTATCAAGTGAAAAAAATTTACAGTATGAGTACTTGAACTGCACCATACAGTTTGTGCCAACTCCAAAGAACCTTAGTGATATGAGTAATATTATGCCATTGAATCAAACTAAATCTATGCCTTAAAGACTGGTATTGACTTACATAACTTAAAGCTGCATTCACCATTCTATAAGGCAAGAGGAAAAGTAAAAGACTGATACATATTTGTTAAAATTGAATGTTTGGAGTTTGAATTAGTCTCAAATAGCTAGATAGACATGGCTTCTAAATCCCCCATTCTCATTGTTCTGCTCTTTCTGTCTTCTATTCTACTGCTACACTCATCACTTGCAGATGCAGGTGATGGAATAACCAAGATTGAGTTGGGTCATTCCCTCTCTCCAAAAGGAAACCAATCTTCATCATGGTTATCAAGTTCTGGACATTTTGCATTTGGATTTTACCCTCATGCTCAAGGCTATGGCTATGCTGTTGGTATATGGCTGCTTGGTGAGCCTGACATCACTCTAGTATGGACTGCTAACCGCAACGATCCGCCGCTACCTTCTTCCTCCACCTTACTTTTGACCATTGATGGCTTGGTTCTTCAACAAGGACAAAAGATTACTAATAATGTCACAGGGGCTTCTATGGCATCCATGCTGGATTCCGGAAACTTTGTAATCTATGATGATTCACATGTTGTTGTGTGGCAAAGCTTTGATCATCCAACCGATACCATTTTAGGAGGTCAGAACTTAACTGCAGCAAACAGATTGGTGTCTAGTTTGTCCAAAACAGATCATTCCACTGGACTTTTCTATCTTATCATGCAAGAATCGGATAGCAACCTTGTTGCTTATCCCCTCAAAACCTTACCATACGCTGAGGATCACTACTGGGCTGAGATTGACAATGCTACTACCGGGTAAGTCACCCAATTCACCCCATTATTCACTTCACTTCATTTCTAGTTTTCCATCTAGAAGGTTTAACTTAACACATTTTTCTTTTTTTGGTTTAGTTCGGTGCAGCTGAGTCTTAACACGGAAGGATTTCTTTGCCTAAGAGAGCATCAATGTTTTGTCAACAACACAAACTTGTTGAAAAATAGCAATTCTCAGAAACAGAACACAACCTCAATATACCGGGCAACATTTGATTTTGATGGGGTTTTCAGATTGTATGAGCACCAATTTGATGGTGAGGGAAATAGAAGGCAATTAAGTGTTCAAATTAGGTGGGAAGCCTTGCATGATAAATGCCAAATCAATGGTTTTTGTGGCTTCAACAGTTACTGCTCCAACACCAATATGTGTCACTGTTATCCTGGTTTCGTCCCCATCAGCAACAATGGCATGTTTCTGGAATGCAAACTGAACTACAGCAAAGACGAATGTCAATCTAATCCTGACCCATCTTCGCTGTACGATGTTACTCTTTTGGAGCACATGTCATGGAGTGATTTCCCATATTTGGTTAAAAAAGAAACAACAATGGAAGCATGTGAGGAATCTTGCAAGGAAGATTGTGATTGTGGGGGAGCATTGTATGCAAATAATGGTGGTATCTGCAGCATATACAGGCTTCCACTCAGATATGGCAGAAAGGTTCCAAATGCATCAGACACAGCCACAGCCATTTTCAAAGTTCCTTATCATTCAGGATTTCTAATTAACCAAACACATCTAGACCCGGATTCCCATGTTGTTGTTGATAACAAGAGAAGCCTAATACTGATTCTATCCTCTTCTTTGGGTTCTGTTACTTTGCTCTGTGTGATCATTGCTGTCTCGGTTTTCTTCAATTATAGGCATCATGTTTATAGTTATGCAAAGTTGTCTGCAAGCTCAAACCTGGGAATCACCAAGGAATGTTCATTGCGCTCGTTTTCCTTTGACGAACTTGTGGAAGCAACTAGTGGCTTCACGGAAGAGATAGGAAGAGGGTCTTATGGAGCAGTTTATAAAGGAACAATAACAGGTGATGGTAGTAACAAAACCGTTGCTGTGAAGAGACTAGAGAGGATTGCTGATGATGAAGGAGAGAGGGAATTCCGAGCTGAAGTTACTGCCATTGCTCGAACTCACCATAGGAATCTGGTTAAGCTTGTTGGGTATTGTATTGAAGGGTCAAGGAAGCTTCTTGTTTATGAATATGTTAGCAATGGCTGCCTCGCGAATCTTCTGTTTAAGGGTAAGAATCATCATCATCATCATCATGATCAGGCACTTCCATGGAAAGAGAGGATTAAAATTGCATTGGATGTAGCCAGAGGAGTGCAGTATCTGCATGAAGAGTGCGGGGTTCGAATCGTCCATTGCAATCTTAAGCCACAAAATATACTGATTGATGAAGCATGGACAGCAAAGATATCTGATTTTGGATTAGCACGGCTTTTGAAGCAGCCTCAACAACCAGAGTTTCTTACTGATGATGAGGTAAGAAGCAGTTACTTGGCACCTGAATGGAAGAATGAGGCATCACCATCTTTATCTTCATGTTCATCTCCATTGGTGTCTGTGAAAGTTGATATTTACAGCTATGGGGTTGTGGTGTTGGAGATAGTGTGCCGCAGAAGAAGTATAGATGTAAACGTGAAGTGTCCAGAGGAGGTTCTTCTTTCAAGTTGGGTGTATCAGTGTTATGCAGAAGGAGAGTTGAGGAAGCTTGTTGTTAATGAATCAGAAGAAGAGGATACAGATTGGAAGACATTAGAGAGAATGGTGAAGGTGGGGTTGTGGTGTGTGCAGGATGATCCATCACTGCGTCCTTCAATGAAGAATGTTATCTTGATGTTGGAAGGTTGGAAACCTATTCCAACTCCTCCATCTCCTCTTGCTTCAACTTAATTTAGCAATCTTACTAATGCATATTACAGCATTGTTGTTCCTTCAGTTTCTTATATACATTATTCTTATTTATGTTTTTCTTACATTATTGTAATTGTATGTTTAGAAAGGTTAGTAGCTTCCATGAGTGGGAGTTTGTTCATGAAATAAATAAATTACTTCTAAAATTGAATGAGCTTTTGTAATTATTAGTATAATTTTTTGAAAGAAATAGTTTAATGACAGAGTATCGGAGTTTATAAGTCTTCCAAAAAGTATAGAATTCAATTTTTATGGATTCGAATAAGAGAAGAATTTCGGAAGAAAATAAATAAAAAATTTAATACAAAATTCACGTAAATTTAAAAATATAAAAAGAATTTTTATGTGAGAGAAAATATTAAAAAAAAATTTATTTTAGAGTAAAGTACTAAATTAGTCCCTTACGTTTAGACATAATCCTATTTGAATCCAAAAAAGTTTCATTTAGTTTCAATTTAGTTCCACCTTTGGATCAAAGTTAAATAATTAATGAAATAAACAGTACAAGAACACGATCGATAATTTGAAAAATAAATACAAACTCTAGAGACACAAAATCAACTGTGAATACATCAATACATTTATTTATCATTTTTTTTAGTTTTATAGAAAATATTTTATTTAAATTATAAAAAAATGATAAATAAATGTATTTAATGCATCCACGGTTGATTTTGTGTCTCTGAAACTTGTACTTATTTTTTAAATTATCGACCTTGTATGTTCTTGTACTGTTGTTATGTAGGACATTTCGTTAATTATTTAATTTTGACATCACAGTGAGACTACATTGAACCTAAATAAAATTTTTTTAAATTCAAATAAGATACTTTAAATTTTAAGAATCAAAATAGGATTACATGACTAATTTAGTACTTTACTCTTTATTTTATCTTCTACCTTATAAATTAAGTTAGATGAGTATGTTTAGAAGGTCTTTTCTATAACATCTAAATTTTGTTCAAAGAATTAAAAAATAAAAGAGTAAATTTTATTTTATTCTATCTCTATTTTTAAGACAAATTAGATTCATAGACACCAAAGGAATAAATAAGTTTGGAAGTAAGGAAAAAAAAGTAAATCTTAAAAAATATTTTGAGAGTTATCATAATATGAACGCACGCTGCTACTAAAGAAATTGTTTAGTTTCAACGTAGATATGTGAACATGCATGTATAATAAGTTTAAGTATTCCCCCAATATGACTTGGTTATAATGGTAAGTGTTGGGTTTTTTAACTCCTTTTTTATGTGGAGAAAAAGGATAAATGTTAGTATCCAAATTCATGAATAGTTGAAATAGTTGAGATGAGTTAGGGTTGAGTGATAGGGATTTGGATCCTTTAAAGTTTGAATTTCGCTTTAGAAAATAAAATGTGATCTCTCACCATTGATTTTATAGGTGGGACCAAGAATAAATATAAAAGAGAAACTATTCAATAGTAGAAGATCATACTTTACTCTCTAAAGTAAAATTCAAACTTTAGAGGATTCAAATCCGAGTGATAGAGGTTATTTTGAAAGGAGAACACCAAACACTAGAAAGAAAGGGAGAAAATTATTTTCGCACAAACACAAATTTGTCTCTGTAAATTGGTTGTTGCAAATTCGTTAACCGTTTGATTGAGCTCAAATTTGAACAGTGTGTTCTACACATCTGGTTCTTTGATTTCACCGTTCGGATCTTTGATTAGATGTCTATAGCTAGAGATATTGGCCACGCACAGTAGCTCTGTTTTTGTGGTATTTTCATCTTCTTGTTCTTGTTTTGAAAGCTTTGAAGCTTGGATTGTTTGGCTTGTTGTATGCACATTTTGTGCAGTAATTTGTGACTCTCTTGTACCCTATTTTTTATTATAGTGAAGCTATTTCATGGTCTTGGTGACTCGTGGTTTTTACTTCTCGCATTGAGTAGGTTTTTCACGTTAAAAATCTTGGTGTGTTAGCTTGTCTCTAATTTCTGGTTTATGTGATTTTTCTGCTGCTATTGGGTATTATGGTGCTGGTGTTAATACTTGTTGTGAGTGGATATTGTTGCTCCTCTAATTCTTGTAAGTAGGAAATTATGTGTTTTATTCCTATCAATTGGCATCAGAGCTCAGTTTTGGGTATTTGGTTATAACTTGCTGGAAAAATGAAGGAAAATAATTCTACTAGGATGATAAGTTTGAATGGCACTAATTACCATCTATGGAAGGAAAAAATAAAAGATTTGTTATTTGTCAAAAATCTACATTTACCCATATTTTCTACACAAAAACCAGAATCTAAAACAGATGAAGAATGGGAGTTTGAACACCAACAAGTTTGTGATTTTATTAAGCAATGGGTGGATGATAATGTTTACAATCACATTGCTAATGAGACTCATACTAAAGCTTTGTGGAATCAAATTAAATCCTTGTATGCTTCTGTTCCGGGGGTTACCTGAAACTGTAGGTCGATCTGGGACGAGATCTTCTGTGCTGGTCGGGGCTGTTGTATCCGACTTGGTGATGGTGCTGATCCTTTGTCCCTGGAGGGTGGGGGTACCTGCAAGGGACTCCGATGCTTAAGTTAGCAAGGATATTAAGCAGGTATTGAGTAGAATCAGAGTATGAGTTATACCTGGGTGCTCTAGTGTATTTATAATAGTGTAGAGTGATCTCTTTAGATGAGATAAGTTAGTTATCTTATCTTATCTTTATCTTATCTTTGACTGGGGTCCTCGTATCTTCAAGGAAACCGCCTTTATCTTTACAGGCTTGGGCTGCCCTTGGATTCGGGACGTGTTCCTCTATTTGGGCCCTTTGTTGGGCTTTCCTGTGACTTGGCCGAGCTCTTTGAGAAGAGGTCGGGTCATCCTGACCTGAAGAGGTCGGTCGCTTTGTCTGTAGAACATCTCGGGTCGGACAGCTGGACCCAAGGTATGAACAGTGCCCCTGCTCGAGCTCGGTCTTCTTTTTTAGGTCGAGTCTTTAGTTTTAGGACTTCGATCCTTCTTTGGTGAAGCCGAACTCGAGCATTTTGTCGATTTCTTTTTGTAGAGTTCTCCTTTTTTTGAATGCGGAATGTTTCTGTTCCGTTTCCTCTGAAAGCGCGCGCTTTTGTGTTTAGTGCCCTGGCCTTGGGAATGCGCGAGGGTTTTTAATGCCCATTAAATGGTTTTCAATGCCCTGTTTCTCTTGCTTCTTTTATTTTGAACTTCACAGACGAAGACGGTTTTTTCTCCTTTCTGTAACTTCCCCTTTTCCTTCTCACTTTTGTTTTCCCCTGAAAGCTTACGTTTCTTGGTGTTCTCAACGTGGTTTTGGCGATCATGAGTGCTTCCGACGGCAGCTTCTGGCCTCTTCGTCTTCAACCCTCTTCCGCATTCTTCTCCTTTTTCAGGTTGGTTTTTCTTTGTCTTCCATCGTCTATTTTGCTGCTCCGTATCTGTTTTTTTTTTTAAGTTCTGACTGAGTGCACGTTGGAAAGCTTGGATCTTTGTATATTATCACGTTCGGTTTATCACTGTGATGCATGCCTTCTGGTCTTCTTATTGCCTTTATGTATGCTTCTGGGTGTTTTCTCCTGATTTTTGCTTTTTAGGGCTTCATATGCTACTCCTGTTTTGCTGAACTTTGTTTATTTTGAGGGAGTTTGCTCCTTTTGATGGCTTTTTTGATCTTCTTCGCGTTTGTTTTTCTTGGAAAGGGTTTTTGCTGAGACATTAGTCATGTGGATTTGAAAGGGTTTTTTTTTTGAGACATTAGTCATATGGATTTTCCTGAATCTTTATTCCCTGATTGCCTCCAAAGGATGCCCCTGGACTCTGGGTTGTGTTCTGGGGTTTTCCTTTTTGTCTGTACCGCGCTGGAATGTACTGTCCGAGTTGTTTTGATTTCGTCTGGAATGTCTTTACCTTTTTTAGTAACCCAATCTTTTTCTTGCTTTGTAGGATTAGTTGGCCATGTCTTCCCGAAAAAATATTGTCGAGACGTCTTCTGAGGTTCCCGAAGGGATGTCTGATTGGCTGGACTCTCTTGTGTTGCTGTGTGTTTCTTTAGTCGATTCAGAATTTTGTGCGATGCTTAGAAAGCATCATCGTGTCTGTAGTAGTGCAGATCAGGAGGGCAATTATGAGTTGGTAGCACCTGATTCTGGCGATAGAGTTTGCTTCCCAGTCCTGATCCAGGGGGAGCATCCCTTCTTCTATACTTATGACTTCTTTTTTAGCCAAATGAACATCACCTTTCCTTTTACTTCTTTTGAAACTGACCTGTTATGGTCTTGTAATGTAGCCCCTTCGCAGCTCCATCCGAATTCATGGGGCTTCATCAAGATTTTTCAGCTTGTTTGCCAAGAATTTGGTGTTACGCCTTCTCAAACTCTTTTTCTGTATCTTTTTGTGTTGACCAAACCTGGGACTATGACGTTGGGATTTTTGCCAGTAAAGAATTTCATTAAAACAGTTGCGTTGTAGATATAGTCTCTAAACCAACAGAAATCCCTTCGTACAAACGTTTTGGTTGTCACAAGTAACAAACTCCTTTAAAATTGATAACCGAGTATTTAAACCTCGGGTCGTCTTCTCAAGGAATTGCAGGGAGGTATATTCTTATTATTGGTTATGAAAAAGTATGTTTGGGGTTTTGGATTAAGGTAAAAGGTTAGTTGGGCAATGGGCACAGATATATTTTCAAAGCAATAAAAGTAAATGAATGACTGTAAAATAAACTTTTGGCAAGATGTAAGAACTGGAAGTCCTATCCTAGTTATCCTTATCAATTGTGATGAGAATTGGATTTTTCTCCCACCTTGTTAACCTCTAACTATGAAGGTAAGTTAAGTGGATGAATTAATTCTGATTCCTCAGGTCCTAATCTTTCCTTGGGAAAGGCTAGAGTTATTGGAATATGAATTAATGAAATGAAGAAATCCAATTTTCAATCAACAATGAGTTGATAACTCTAGAGTCACCAATTAAACCAAAGCCAAAAGGAAAACAGGAAAATCCAAATTATTTATATAAATAAAAGACAGCAATCATCAATCTGAAATATATCAAATAACATTAATTAAGGAGATCGATCTAAACATGAAACAATTCATAAATTTGATTGGAAAAATAAATAAAAAGGAACATTGAACCTGAATCGAGATTCACTCTTAAAAACCAAGAGAAGTCCTAAATCCTAGTTTCTAAAAATCCTAATTTCTAATCCTAATCCTAATCCTAAGAGAGAGAGGAAAGAACCTCTCTCACTAAAAACTACATCTAAAAATATGAAAAGTGAATTATGAGTGCATGATCTGAATGGATGCAATCCCTCTACTTTATAGCCTCTAATGTGAGTTTTCTGGGCCAAAAATTGGGTCGAAAACAGCCCAGAAATCGCTGGAGAAGAAATCTGCCACGCTGGTTTTTCGTCACTGCGATGCGGCCGCATGGAGCACGCGGTCGCGTCGCCTAGCGTCAGGGCCACTATGACATATTATATATCAAATCGAAGCCCCGGACGTTAGCTTTCCAACGCAACTGGAACCGCGTCATTTGGACTTCTGTAGCTCAAGTTATGGTCGTTTTAGTGCAAGAGGGTCAGGCTGACAGCTTTGCAATTTCTCCAACTTCTTGTATTCCTTCCACTTTTGCATGCTTCCTTTCCATCCTCCAAGCCATTCCTGCCCTATAATATCTGAAAATACTTAACACACATATCAAGGCATCTAATGATCATAAGAGATGATTAATAATAAGCAAATATAAGATCAAAAAAACATGTTTTCAATCATAGCACAAAATCAGGAAAGAAAATGTAAAACATGCGAATTGTATGAATAAGTGAGTAAAGAGTTGATAAAAACTACTCAATTGAGCATAAGATAAACCATAAAATAGTGGTTTATCAGACTACCAAGAAGAAAGCTTCCTGGATTTCTTTTAGGTTTGCCCAGGGGCACAAGGTTTTTTCCATGTATGGCGAATCTTTCCGGGATTTTAAGAACTACTTCTTTAAGGTCCGGACTGTTGAAGGAGCCCGGCCTTTCTTTCTGGATGAAAATAATGAGCCCTGCTTTCCATTAGAGTGGCAGAGGAACGTAGTGGTATCCTGGTATACTTGGGAGATGTTGAGCGAGGTCGAGCAGGCCTTTGTGAGTGTTTTGGAGGATATTTGGGGAGAACCTCCTCACTTGGATACAAAAAAGTCTTTGGGAGATCCGTCCCTTATTCGAACTGCTTTGGGTACTGCCTTGATATATCTTGTTATCTTGTTTTTCTCCTGCTTTCTTCCTGGTGTGATAAATTGTTGTTTTTTATTTTGCAGAGATGGCCAAGAATAATGATGCAATGAAGGCCTTCAAGAAGGCGAGAAAAGCTATTGCGGCTCAAAACATCTCGGCCCGGGCTGATGTTGAAGGAACTTCCCAAGCTCCTTTGAAGCCATTCGTGCCGAGCTCTCCTGGCCCGAGGAGAATGATCCCTACACCTCGGGTCTGTTTAGTGGATCCCCCTCAATCTTCTACTGCTGCTGTGGTTTCTTCTTCGGCCGCCCCTCCTTCAAAAAGACCTCGAACTGTTGAACCTTTCAATCTAGATGCCCCGGATTTTGATCCTATTGGTTTTGTGGACCAGCAGATCACACCTTATGGTGCTCTTTCAATGGATGATATATCTCTCCTTCATCATTTGGATTTTATAACTCGGAGTAGTGTTAAGATGGCTCATATGGGAGCTGCTTTGTATCGCACTGCCCAAAATCTACCTCTGCATGCTACCAAAGCTTTTATGGAGGAAGCTAAGCGAGAATTTGATCGGATGAAGGGTCTCAAGGAGGAGTTTGAAGCGGAGGTGACTAAACTGAAGAAGGAGCTGGAAGGGAAGAAGGCCAGCTCTCTTGCCCTGGCGGCCTCTGTGTGATTGGCTGAGGATGTCACCTTGAAGCACAAAGAAAGCTATGTCACGTCCTACCGAGAAGTGATGCGTCTTCGGGGGGAGCTAGAGTCGGTCCGGGTTGATTATTTCGAGCTCCATGGTCATCTTGTGGGCAGCGTAACTCCTGCCTATGAGAACCTGAAGGAACATGTTCGGGTTATTGCCCCGGATGCGGACCTTGCCTTGTTTAGCTTGGATAATATTGTGAAGGATGGCAAAATCGTTCCCGAGGACCCTGATGATGATGATGTTGAGCCCCCTCCTGTTCCTTCAACCAAAGTCTCTGTTGTGCCGCCTTCTTCTTCTCAGGCAGCTGAAGTCGTTCAGCCTGAGTCCGATCCTGATGTTCAGATCCTGAACCGGGATGATGGGACGGTAGATGCAGTGCCTCTTCAGACTCATTCTCCTTCACCCTGGGATGCTGCTACTGGGAAACCTTTGGACTCTCTTTGATTATTCCTGATGTATTTGTGTATAGCCCGGCCTGTGGGCTTTGAACTCTTTTATTTTGTAAATGGTATTTTGTTGACTGTTGATACTTCTGTTGCTTGTTTAGCAACTTTGTTTTGAAAAACAAAGTAGTTTTCGAGATTCCTGGGCTGATTTAGGTGGCCTCTGAAGCTTGCTATTACCATAACTTAGTAGTTTTTATATCCTGTCTGCTTTGCACTCGTCTTGGAACCTTCGTAGGTTTTTGTCTGACATGATCAGCTTGAGTCTTTGGCCTGACGCTGCTCTCATCAACCTTAAACTGTCGTTTATCATGATACTGAGACCTACCGATTTTTCAACTTGGTTTTTGTTTGTAGCCCTTCTTTTTTGGACCTTACTTAAGGTCTTTTCCAAGGGTAGCTTTATCGTGTCGGTTCCTGTCAATTTACTCGGTAATCCTCTTTCTTGGACTTTGTTCAGGGCTCTTTCAGGGATTACCTTTGTAGCTTTGTATCTTAGACCGACTTCGTCATGTCGGGCTTTGTCGAGTTACTTGATAATCCTCTTTCTTGGACCTTGTTCAGGTCTCTTTCAGGGATTTATCTTTTGTAACTTTATCTTTCCGGGCCGACTTTGTCACGTCGGGCCCTGTTGAGTTACTTGATAATCCTCTTTCTTGGACCTTGTTCGGGTCTCTTTCAGGGATTTATCTTTTGTAACTTTATCTTTCCGGGCCGACTTTGTCACGTCGAGCCCTGTCGAGTTACTTGATAATCCTCTTTCTTGGACCTTGTTCAGGTCTCTTTCAGGGATTTATCTTTTGTAACT
This sequence comes from Arachis hypogaea, assembly GCF_003086295.3. Taxonomy (NCBI): domain Eukaryota; kingdom Viridiplantae; phylum Streptophyta; class Magnoliopsida; order Fabales; family Fabaceae; genus Arachis; species Arachis hypogaea. Next base: position 106,601,556 of record NC_092036.1, on the reverse strand, counting down.
TTATCTCTTTCTGGGCCGACTTTGTCACGTCGGACCCTGTCGAGTTACTTGATAATCCTCTTTCTTGGACCTTGTTCAGGTCTCTTTCAGGGATTATCTTTTGTAACTTTTTTGTAGGAGTCCGACTTCCTCATGTCGGGCTCTTCGAAGTTATAGTAATCCTCTTTTACAGGGTTGGCCAGACCTCTTTCCAAGGCTTTACTTATAACTTAGGTTGTTGTGGCTGGTCCGACTTTTTGTGCCGGCCAGTCTTTAAGTTATTTTATAGCAATCCATTTTATTAGGACCTCGTCAGGTCCTTTCTATGGATCACTTTCTATAACTTCTTGCATTATTCTATTTTCATCTTTGCCGATTTTGTAGAATTTAGGTTTTTAGCCCTCGTTTTTATCGTGATCGCGCAGTAAATTCGGTTTTCACTTTCTGTCGATCTGTATCTTTACAATCGGGCGATGAATGTTTTCAGAATAATACAACTTGAACGTTTGTAGAGAATCTGAAAAAATTTTATTAAAAGAAAATGCAAATATACATGAGGAGTTAATTTCCTAAATCAGGTGATTTGTAGGTCTTGGCAGGGTGCCTCGTTAAAAAACCTTTTTCAAGAAAAAGAGTGTGCCTTTTCCAAGATCTTTTATCATCCCTAACTATAGTACCTTCTTAGGTTGCAGGCGTGCCATGATCTAGGAAGCTCTCGCCCGTCGAGTTCGGAAAGCCTGTAGTAACCCTTTCCCAGTACTTCTATGACTCGGAAGGGTCCTTTCCAGTTTGCTGCCAGCTTTCCTTCCCCAAGTCGAGTTGTTCCTATATCGTTTCGGATTAGGATGAGGTCATTTTCAGCAAAGGCCCGCTGTATTACTTTTCGGTTGTATCTGGAGGCCATTCGTCATTTCAGCGCCTCTTCCCTTATCCGAGCTTTTTCTCGGATTTCTGGAAGTAAGTCGAGCTCTTCCCTTTGAAGTTGGGAATTGGCTTTTTCGCTAAAGTGGATCACTCTGGGTGATCCTTCTTCGACCTCCACTGGGATCATTGCCTCCATTCCGATATGCCATAGGACTTGCGGGAGCTCTTCAGCCCAGGCTCCCTTTGCATCCTGTAATCTCCGTTTTAACCCTGCTAATATAACTTTGTTAGCAGCTTCAGCTTGCCCATTGGCTTAGGGGTGCTCAATAGAGGTGAATTTTTGTTTTATATTCAGGTCGGCCGCTAGTTTTCTGAAGCCTGCGTCTGTGAACTGGGTACCATTGTCTGTAGTGATGGAGTATGGAACTCCGAACCTTGTGACGATATTTCTATATAGGAATTTCCTATTTCTTTGAGCTGTGGCATTGGCTAGGGGTTTTGCCTCGATCCATTTTGTGAAGTAGTCTATTCCTACTATGAGGAATTTGACTTGTCCTGATCCTTGAGGAAAAGGTCCGAGGAGATCGAGTCCCCATTTTGCGAATGGCCAAGGTGAGGTTACACTGATGAGTTCCTCTGGCGGAGCGGTGTGGAAATTGGCATGATTTTGACATAGGGAACATGTCCTTACAAACTCTGTGGCTTCTTTTTGTAAAGTTGGCCAATAGAATCCTGCCCGAAGTACTTTTTTGGCGAGTGCTTGCGCTCCGAGGTGATTGCCAAAGGTGATTGCCACAAATGCCACTGTGTACTTCTTCTAGAATATCCTTAGTGTTGGAAGTCGGCACGCATTTTAGCAATGGTGTTGAAATCCCTTTTTTTGTATAAAATATTATTTATGATGGTGTAGTATTGTGCTTCCCGTTTTAACTTCTTTGCCTCTTTCTCATCTGTAGGGAGGGCTTCTGCTGTGAGGTAATTAATTATGGGGGTCATCCATCCCTGATCGCGACCTGTTATGGCTAGGACCTTTTCTTCTTCTGAGATTGATGGATTTTGTAGAATTTCTTGGATAAGGCTTCTATTGTTGCCTCCTGGTTTGGTGCTGGCTAGTTTTGAGAGTGCATCGGCCCGGGCATTCTATTCTCGGGGTATGTGTTGAATCTCATACTCTCCGAGTTGTCTGAGTTGTTCCCTGGTTTTGTCCAAATACTTTTTAATAGTGGGATCTTTGGCTTGGTAGCTTCTTGTTATTTGTGAAGTGACTACCTGTGAGCCGCTGAAGATGATAAGTTTTTGAGCTCCAACCTCCCTAGCCAGCTTCAAACCAGCTAGTAGTGCCTCATATTCCGCTTGATTATTTGAAGTAGGGAACTCAAATTTGAGGGAGAGTTTAATTTGGGTCCCCTGGTCGCTTTCAATTATTATGCATGCGCCACTTCCCGTTTTATTTGAGAAGCCGTCCACATATAGATTCCATTCTGCGGGGATTTCTGGTGTTTCCGTAAATTCCGCAATGAAGTCAGCCAGATATTAAGATTTGATGGCCGTCCGAGCTTCGTATTGAAGGTCGAATTCGGACAACTCGACTGCCCATTGCAAGATTTTGCCTACCAAGTTTGTTTTCTGTAAGATTCCTTTTATGAGCTGGTTGATCCGAACTTTAATGGTGTGAGACTAGAAATATGGGCGAAGTCGTCGAGATGTCATTATGAGAGCGTAAGCGAACTTTTCTATTTTCTGGTAGTTCTGCTCGGACCCTTGTAACGCTTTGCTGATAAAGTATATGGGTTGTTGCCCACTGTTGTCTTCTCGGACCAGTGCTGAGGCTATTGCCCGATTTCCCACTGCAAGGTACAAGATGAGTGGTTCTCCTTCCCGTGGCCGACTTAATATAGGTGGCCGTCCCAGAAAATTTTTAAAGTCTTGGAAGGCTTGCTCGCACTCAGCTGTCCATTCAAACTCCTTTCCCTTCCTTAGAGTGGCGTAGAAGGGGAGAGATCTTATTGCTGATCCAGCCAGGAATCTGGACAAGGCTGCCAACCGCCCGTTTGGTTGTTGTACCTCTTCGATACAAGTCGGACTTTTCATGTCGAGTACGGCCCTGCACTTGTCCGGGTTTGCCTCGATTCCTCTCTGTGTGATCATAAAACCCAAGAATTTACCAGCTTCCACTGCGAAGGTACATTTCGTGGGATTGAGTCGCATGTCGTGTCGTCTTATGGTGTTGAATACTTGTGTCAGGTCGGATAATAACATCTCTTCGTTTTGTGTCTTCACTAGCATGTCGTCTACGTAGACCTCCATGATCTTTCTGATGTGATCCGAAAAAATTTTGTTCATTAATCTTTGGTAAGTGGCTTCCGCATTTTTGAGACCGAATGGCATAACAATGTAACAGTAATTTGCCTTTGGGGTTAAGAAAGAGGTTTTTTCTTGGTCGGGTGGGTACATTGGGATTTGGTTATATCCCGAGTACGCATCCATAAAGGAGAGGTATTTGTATCCGGAGGAGGCATCTACTAGTGCGTCAATGTTTGAGGGCGGATAAGGATCTTTCGGGCAAGCTTTGTTGAGATCGGTATAGTCGGTGCACATTCTCCACTTCCCATTTGACTTTTTTACCAAAACGACATTAGCAAGCCATAGCGGGTATTTGACTTCTCTTATGAAGCCTGCCTCCAGTAGAGCTCGTACCTGTTTTTCCACCGCTTGAGAGCGTTCTAGTCCTAGCTTTCTGCGCCTTTGTTGTACCGGTGAAGAGAGAACTTTTGCGTGGTCTAGAATTCAGAATAAATTCCCGTTGCAAGTATAGCTTCTAAACTAACAAAAGTCCTTTCTTACAAATGTTTTGGTTGTCACAAGTAACAAACCCCTAAATAAATTGATAACCGAAGTATTTAAACCTCGGGTCGTCTTCTCAAGGAATTGCAGGGAGGTTTGTTCTTATTATTGGTTATGAAGATTGTAAATTGGGGTTTTTAAAGACGAGGAACAAGTAATTTAAATTGCAGTTAAAATAGATAAATATCTGTAAAATAAACTTTTGGCAAGGTATGAGAAATTGGAAGTCCTATCTTAGTTATCCTTATCAATGATGATGAAAATCGAATCTTAATTCCACTTAATTAACCTTTGCTAATGCAAGGGAAGGTCAGGTGACTAATTAAGTTGATCTTCAAATCCTAGTTAATTCCTAGAAAAAGATTGGGATTATTGAAGTTCAAGCTAATTAGCAAAGATAACAATTATCGATCACATTGAGTCTAATAACTCCTGAGTTACTGATTTCCTAACCAAGACCAAAAGGAGAAAAGTAAGTCTACTGGAATAAAAATGTCTTCAGATTGGAAGCAACAGTAACGTAAATAAAAGGGAGCAATAATAAACTGAAATACCTCAAATAACATTAATTCAAAGCAGTCAAATCTAACATGGAAAAGTTCATAAGCCAAATAGGCAACATAAGTAATACAAGCATCAAAATATCTGAAAGTGAAAGAGAAACAAAAAGTAAAAGGAATATTGAACCTGTGATGAAGAAGAAAAATTGGGAGTTGAAATAATAAAAATTCCTAATTTCTAAAAATCCTAATCATAATCCTAAGAGAGAGGAAAGAACCTCTCTCACTAAAAAATACATCTAAAATTTCAAATTATGAGCTGATCCTTCTGAATGAATGGATTTCCCCACTTTATAGCCTCTAATCTGTTTTTCTGGGCCGCAAACTGGGTCGAAAACAGCCCAGAAATCGCTGGAGAAGAAATCTGTCACGCTGATTTTCGTCACTGCGACGCGTCCGCGTGGAGCACGCATTCGCGTCGCCTATCTGTACGGCCACTATGGCAAATTATATATCAAATCGAAGCCCGGACGTTAGCTTTCCAACGCAAGTGGAACCGCATCATTTGGACTTCTGTAGCTCAAGTTATGATCGTTTTAGTACGAGAGGGTCAGGCTGACAGCTTTGCAGTTCCTTCAACTTCTTGTATTCCTTCCACTTTTGCATGCTTCCTTTCCATCCTCGAAGCCATTCCTGCCCTATAATCTCTGAAAACACTTAACACACATATGAAGGCATCTAATGGTAATAAGAGAGGATTGAAGTTAGTAATTTAAAGGTCAAAGAAGCATGTTTTCAATCATAGCACAAAATCAGGAAGGAAAACGTAAAACATGCGAATAATATGAATAAGTGGGTGAAGAGTTGATAAAAACCACTCAATTGAGCACAAGATAAACCATGAAATAGTGGTTTATCAACCTCCCCACACTTAAACATTAGCATGTTCTCATGCTAAGCCCAAGAGAAGCTATAAAAGTGAAGAGGAATGGTAGAATGCATGAAATGCAACCTATGAATGTAACTACATGCTAAATGCTTTTACTTACTTGGTTAAGAGTAAATAAGTTCTTCAAGACAAAAGTAATTCAAATTCCACTAATTCAAATCATACAATAAAAAGCAAGTAAACTTGTAAGAAGATAGCTCATGAAAAGCAGGGGACATAGAATCAAGCATTGAACCCTCACTGGTAGTGTATATGCACTCTAATCTCTCAAGTGTATAGGGTAATTCACTCTACTATTCTCTAATCATGCTTTCTAAACCTTGTTCTTCATCTAACCAATCAACAAGTATTTAATGTACCAATGCAAACATCATGAGGTCTTTTCAAGGTTGTAATGGGGCTAAGGTAAGGGTGAGGACATATGTATGGCCAAGTGAGCTATAATATGAATTTTTAATTAACCTAAACTTCCACCTAACATACGTATACTCTATATAATTCTAATTCATGCTTAGCTACCCATAATTTTCCCACTTTTGCATATTTCACATACTCATGTATTAACTTTTCTCTTAACTTGTATCACATATGCATTGATTTTTCATTAGACTTAATATTGGGGTAATTTTATCCCCTTATTTATTTATTTATTTATTGAATATATTTTTTTCTCTCTCTCTCTCTCTTTTTTTGAAAAGTAAAAACTGAAATATCATATCAATGCATATGGAATTTTTTTGATTTTCTGTTTTACATGAGTAGGTTCCCAAATTTCTCAATCTTCAAAATTAGCAACATGATACATTCCCTTTATTAACCCATGTTCCCACAATTTCCCCACACTTAGTTGATACATAATCTCTATCTTAAGCTAACCAAAAATTCAATTTGGGATTTTTACTTTTGTTTTTCTGCTTAAGGCTAATGATGTGGTTATAGAACAGAAGGGGATTAAAAGGCTCAAGGTGGCTAACAAGGGTGATGTAAAGGGTAGGCTTATTTGGGATAAGTGAGCTAAAATCAAATAATGGCCTCAATCATATGCAAACATGTAAATACACTAAATATTGGACATATAGAATGGAACAAAATAAAGATTGTAATTATAGAGAAGAAAAACACACAAGAATAAAATTTTATGGTTAAATAATGTAACCATACAATTAAGCTCAAAATCTCACAGGTTATGTGTTCTTTGGCTGAAAAACCATGTTTCAAATACAACTTCAAACAAATTTAACATGAAAAATTTTGATTTTAAATTAGTGAAATTTTTTCAAAAATTGGGTCTTAAAAAGAAATTTATTATTTCTCAACCAAGTAGAATATGCATAAAATCAAACAAATATGCAATTAAACATGCAAATGCAACAATGAACTAACAAATAAAATAAAACATTGGTGTTGAGAAGAGAATAGCTAACCCATGGAGATTGGTATCGACCTCCCCACACTTAAAGATTGCACCGTCCTCGGTGCATGCTGAGATGTGCAGGTGGACGGGCGGTTCCAACTGGCGCCTTTCTCCAAAGATCGTGCAGATGGACTTGTCTGTCTCCCCGTGTAAACGTCTTCCAGTTCCCTTCCGGGTGGCCATCCTGAAAGAAAAGGGAAGAAAAGTAACCCAGGAATAAAGATAAGAAAATAAATAAAGTATGGGTGGGTTAATGCCAATTGATAAGGGTCTCATTTACATGGAAGCTTCAACATGTAAGTGATAAAACAGTAGAAGCACATGGCAAATCAAGAGTACAAAAATTTGCAACATAGGGGAAGAGTGTGGGTAATGAAAGACAGTATAAATTCATGTCAATGCAAAATTAATACAAGTATCGTAAAAGATTAACATTGATTTAAATAATATTACCCAACAGTGTAAAACAAGTCACTGAGCACCAAAATAATACCAGAAAAGACACAACAGTTGAATATGAACAAGTAACACCGATGGAAAAATAATAAATTTAGAAAAGAAAAGAAAAATATGCACAAAATTAAAATACAATGAATGAAATATGCAAATAAATTAAGAAAAATAGAATGAAGGTGAAAAAGAATGAGAAGTGAAAGAACTAAAGTAAGAAAGAAAGAGGAAAAGATAGAAGAAATCAGGATTAGAAAAGAAAAGATAAGATAATTGGCACTGATCTGGATAAGCTGTGCATCGCATGTGACGTGGACGCATGAGTGACGCGGTTGCGTGGTGCGTGATAAGGTCAGGTGACGCGGACGCGTGGATCACGCGATCCCGTGACCTGATTTGTGCGATTGGCGCGAGGGCAGCCTCGCGTTCGCACAACTCTCTGTTCAAAATTCATTATTGCCAAATTCCAGGGTGACGCGATCGCGTGGTCGATGCGATCGCGTGAGTGGCCATTATAGGGATCTGACGCGGACGCGTCAGCCATGCGTCCGCGTGGTAAGGCTTGTGCTTCTAGCACGAGTCCAGCCACGATCCAGCTCAACTTTTGGCCATACACCCTTTTTACGTCGATTTACAAGGCACGCATTCGCGTGGGTGACGCGGACGCGTAGGAGGCATTTTTCCCACATGACGCAGACGCGTCAGCGACGCGGTCGCGTGGGTCAAATTTGTGCCAAAGGCACGCCTCTAGCCACGCTCTCGCGTGACTTTCTGTTCACTTTTCGTTTCTCCCTGAAGCACCTGCGACGCGGACGCGTCGCGTGCGAATTTTTTTTATAATGCAGTATGCAGAATACAATGCTTAATATGAATGCTATTCAAGTATGCATGATTCCAGGTTCAATCAAAACTCAAAAACAAACAAAACAGACTAGAATTAAAACTGAAAAGGGAACGATCATACCATGGTAGGTTGTCTCCCACCTAGCACTTTTAGTTAAAGTCCTTAAGTTGGACATTTGGCGAGCTCCTTGTTATGGCGGCTTGTGCTTGAACTCATCCTGAAACTTCCACCAATACTTGGTCTTCCAATAAGCTCTATCCATACTAAGTAAATTCCTCAAGCTTTGATGGAGTTCTTGACAAGCTTTGAGCTCCCAAAATTGATCCTCATATATTCCCGGATCCCAAATCTTGTTTCTACACCCGTCTTCAAGTTGATCATCATTGTTCCAGCCGGGTGGCTCAGCTTTAGAATTCTCACTGTCGGGTGCTTCCTCCTTTTCTGCGATGTGATACACGTCTTTGAGATGTCTTTTGCGGGATGATTTGGAGATTTCTCCCCCGGCGAATCCGTCGTGTATCATGTGGACATGTCTTTCTGGTGTCCGGGATGATCGCGCAGTTGGTCCGGCATCTTCTGCTCTTCTTCTTTTCCTTTGTTCATCCTCATGGGTGGCCAGGTATCGATCTAGCTTTCCTTCTCGTACGAGCTTTTCTATGATATTTTTTAAGTCAAAACACTCATTGGTGGAATGCCCGCGGATCCGATGGTATTCACAATATTCAACCCGGTTTCCTCCTCCTTTTTTGCCTTTGAGTGGTTGAGCTGGTAGTATTTTTTCTGTGTTGCAAACCTCTCTGTAGACATCCACAAGAGACACCCGAAGAGGGGTGTAATTGTGGTATTTTTTGATTTTCTCTCCATGGCGATCTTCCTTCTTTCTGGAATCTTTGTTTTTATCCCGAGAGGTGAACCCGGCCTTTGAGGTCTCTCCTAATCGGGAATTTTCTTCCATGTTGATGTACTTTTCCGCTCGTTCTTGCACCTCGTTTAGAGACGTGGGGTACTTCTTTGATATAAATTGACTAAAAGGCCCTTCTCGCAGGCCATTAATGAGGACCATGATGGCGGCTTCTGTTGGCAGGTTTTGTAAATCCATGCATGTCTTGTTGAATCTCTCCATGTAGTTGCGCAGGGTTTCCCTTTCTCCTTGTCTGATTTCCAGTAAGCTCGGCGTGTGTTTAGCTTTGTCCTTTTGGATGGAGAATCTGGCCAGGAATTTCTTGGCCATGTCGTCGAAACTCAAGATGGATCTAGGAGGGAGGTTGTCAAACCATCTAATTGTTGTTTTTGTTAAAGTAGTTGGAAAGGATTTGCAACGAACTGCATCTGAGGCGTCTGTGAGATACATTCAGCTCCTGAAGTTGCTGAGATGATGGCTGAGATCCTTAGTGCCATCGTACAAGGTCATGTCTGGGAGTTTAAAGACTTTTGGGATTCTTGTCTTCATGATCTCCTTGGTGAATGGATCTTGCTCCTTGCGGGTGCTATCTTCGGGAGTTGATCGGCTGGCTTTAGTCTTGACATCGGCTTCAAGTTTTAGGAGTTTGTTCTCCAATTCCCGGCGTCGCCTTATTTCTCTTTGTAGATCCTTCTCGGCCTCTCGTTGACGTAGAGCGTCTTCCTCAAGTTATTTTAACCGTTCTTGAAATGCATCCAGGGCTCCCTCATTTGGGGAGTTCTTATTGTTGATTTGGGGAGTATCTTTTTGGTGTGGAGTCCGCATTTTTATGCAGCGTTCTTTCTTCTAGATCTAAGGTGTGATCGTTGTCATGATCATCCGCCATGGTAATGGGATGACTTCCGGGTCCCCAGCAACGGCGCCAATGTTTCGGGGGTTACCTGAAACTGTAGGTCGATCTGGGACGAGATCTTCTGTGCTGGTCGGGGCTGTTGTATCCGACTTGGTGATGGTGCTGATCCTTTGTCCCCGGAGGGTGGGGGGTACCTGCAAGGGACTCCGATGCTTAAGTTAGCAAGGGTATTAAGCAGGTATTGAGTAGAATCAGAGTATGAGTTATACCTGGGTGCTCTAGTGTATTTATAATGGTGTAGAGTGACCTCTTTAGATGAGATAAGTTAGTTATCTTATCTTATCTTTATCTTATCTTTATCTTATCTTTGATTGGGGTCCTCGTATCTTCAAGGAAACCGCCTTTATCTCTACGGGCTTGGGCTGCCCTTGGATTTGGGACGTGTTCCTCTATTTGGGCCCTTTGTTGGGCTTTCCTATGACTTGGCCGAGCTCTTTGAGAAGAGGTCGGTCGCTTTGTCTGTAGAACATCTCGGGTCGGACAGCTCGATCTAGGGTATGAACAGCTTCTAAGTCTGACAATAATAAATTATACTTGTTGAATATGTTGTAGAATTTAAGATACAATGAGGGGTCACAAGTATTAGATCACTTGAATGAATTTCAAGGGGTTCTGGATCAGTTGTCAAGCATGAGAATCAAGTTTGAAGATGAGGTTCAAGGATTGTGGTTGCTAAATACTCTACCAGATTCTTGGGAGGCATTACGTATCTCTCTTACTAATTATGATCCGAATGGTAAAGTGAGCATGCAACTTGTTAAAGGTGGCATTTTAAATGAAGAAATGAGAACGAAGACGCAGAATTCTTCGTCACACTCTTAAATGTTAGTCACTGAAACTAGGGGGAGAAATCAGAATAGAGTTCAAAAGGGTAGAGGTAAAAGCAGGAGCAAATCCAAGGGAAGATACAAAAATGTTGAGTGTCACTACTGTCACAAAATGGGTCACGTTAAAAAATATTACTTTCTTTGGAAAAAGAAAAACAAAGGTAAGCAAGAAAAGAAGGATGATAGTGGTAATGATCGTGTATCTTCTATTTCAGATGATCTTCTTACTGTTGATATTGCTGATTATGAGTACAAGGTCAATCAAGGTTGTCAAACTCGCGAGTCTAGGTAAACTCGTGGAGCTGACCTAGACTCGACTCATAGACTCGTACAAGTTTACCTGTTATACATTTTTCATAATATATATATATATATATATATATATATATATATATATATATATATATATATATATATATATATATATATATATATATATATACTCAGATATAGACATTCAAACTTAACAACTTCAACATAAAACACATAATAAATTAACATAATACATTAATACTACAATTACAAGTTACAACAAGTACTCTGGATCACACATTTAAATCCTTCACAAGTATGTATCTAATTCAACATAAAACACACAATCACACAATCAAAGCTTCATAAGACACAACCAAAACACAAAAGAAAACAACATTGAAAGGAATAGAACTTGTATAGAAAAATATGGCACATTGTTGATCACATTGTTCCTTTAGATCCTTCTTCATTATTTGATTTATTGTTGATTGAACTTGAGCCCCTTTTCCTTTTGTGACAAAGTTGCGAATATCTTTCTCCTTTTGTTGAGAATTGTCCTTCTCCTTTTCTGTTTGTTCAGGATAATCCTCATCATCACCGAATCTTCTCTTTTTCAATGATGCTTCTTTAGCCTCCACACAGACTTTCAACATCACAGCCTTAACTTCTTCAGGTACTGAAGCACAAGGCTCTGAATCCTCTTTAGTACTGGCAAGATGATGCTTGAATCTATAAATTTCTCCGCTTATAGTCTTTGAGCAATAATTACACTTCACTTTTTTACCATTGCCTTGAACATCAATCCCATGTTTCCATCCTATATCACTTCTATTTCCAATTGCATTTTTCCTCCTAGAAACAGCAGGTGTAGGTCTAGAAATACTAGGAAGCGAAGACCCTGTCCCTGAACCAATATTCTTAGACATTTTGTATTTTTATCCCTAAAAATCAACAACCCAGATAACAAATTCAGATTCAGATTATCTACTAACAAATTCAGATTCAGATTATCCACTAACTAAATTAATAACTAACAGTAAATAAACTAACATAGTAGCACTAACATTTCAGACTTCAGAGTCTCAGTCAGATATTCAGACAAATTAACAAAAATCAAATGCAGATCAAGGCAGAACCAAAATTTAATTTATCCACTAACTAAATGCAGATCAGGGCAGACACATTAACAACATCAGTTTATTTTTTTTCAACATATCAAACGCAGATCAGGGCAGAACCAAAATTTAATTTATCCACTAATCCACTAACTAAATACAGATAAGGGCAGACACATTAAGTCATTAACATCATCAGTTTAATTTTTTTCAACATATCAAACGCAGATCAGGGCAGAACCAAAATTTAATTTATCCACTAACTAAATGTAGATCAGGGCAGACACATTAAGTCATTAACAGCATCAGTTTAATTTTTTTTCAACATAACAAACACAGATAAGGGAAGAACCAAAATTGCAGAATTGATACCAAAATTGTTAATATTTGAATTTGTTTACAAAAATTACCTTGGAGATTGGCAGAATTGAAGCAGATCGGCAGTGAAGAACAACTGAACAAGGGCAACGAACAGGGGAGGGGAGGCAAACGCAGTGAAGCAGAACACGGAGGACTGCGACGGCCGACGACCACAGAACAGGGGGCGGTGAACCTTCACTGCGTGGTGGTGGGCTCTGCGACTCTGCGTGGCCTCTGCGTGGTGGTGGGGTGGTGTCGACGAGGAAGGAGGAACCTTCACTGTGTGGTGGACGGTGGTGGCCTGGTGGGCTCTGCGACTCTGCGTGAGATGAGGGATGAGGGATGAAGCGAGGCGACAGGCGAGGGATGAGGAATCCGTCCGGCGTTCGGCCACTGCGTGGCGGCGCAGACAACTTTGCAGACAATGGTGGCGATTCAGCGCCGTTGGAGAAGAAGAAGAGAGTGAGGCTTGGTGAGGGCTTCGAGTTCGTGGAGTCACTGGAGTGTGAGGGTTTCGAATTAGGGCTGGGTTACTGGGTATGGGTTAGCTATAGGTTTTTTTGGCCCAAAACGACGCCGTTTTGGCGAAAATGGGCACCGCTATCAAACTCGCTGACTCGCTAGCAAACTCGCGAGTTTGAGCGATTTTGTTCGAGTCTAGCCGAGTCAACCCGAGTCTACCCAAAAACGAGTTTGTGTCCGAGTCAACTCGATTCTACTACCTAAACTTGTAAACTCGTACGAGTTTAGGGTTAACTCGCGAGTTTGACAACCATGAGGTCAATCTTGTTTCTGATGATGAGTTCAGCTAGGTAATTGATAGTGGCGCCTCAATACATGTTACACCGAATAAGGAGTTTTTCACTTCTTATACTACTCCAGGTAATTTTGGAGTGCTTAAAATGGGTAATGATGGCTTGGCCAAGGTTGTTGGTGTAGGAGATGTTTGTCTTGAGACTAATATAGAAATGAAGTTGTTACTCAAAGATGTTAGACACGCTCCAGATGTTCGCTTGAATTTGATTTCAGATAAAAGGCTTGATAATAAAGGCTTTGTTAACACTTTTGGCTTTGGACAATGGAAGCTTATTAAAGGTAACTTAATGGTGGCTCGAGAAAAAAGTACTTCAAATTTGTATGTGATGCATGCCATAATTGCAAAAGGTAGTGTGAAAGCGATTGAAAGTAAAGAAGTTTGTAGCTTGTGGCACAGACGACTTGGTTATATTAGTGAAAAAGAACTTAACTATTTAGCTTGAAAGGACGCTCTTTCAGGTTTGAAGAATACAGAGTTGGAAAAATGTTCTCATTGCATGACTGGCAAACAAAGAAGATTATTCTTCAAGAAGCATCAACCTTCAAGAAAATCAGACTTCTTGGAATTGGTGCACTCCGATATTTGTGATTCTTTGAAAGTACAGTCTTTTAGTGAAGCTATTTACTTTATTACTTTTATTAATGATCATTCAAAAAAGTTCTGGACTTATGCTTTGAAAACAAAGAACTAAGCTTTGAAAAAGTTCAAACAATTCCAAGCTTTGGTTGAGAGGCAAACAGGTAAAAAGTTTAAATGTATTCGCACTGATAATGGTGGTGAGTATTGTGAACCATTTGATGAGTATTGCAAGTAGCAAGACATTAGGCATAAAAAGACACCTCCTAAAATACCTCAGTTGAATAGTTTGACAAAAAGAATGAATAGAACACTGATTGAAAGAGTTAGGTATATGCTATGTATTATAAATAATAAAGTGACATCTACCATAATATGTTTACATGGCAAAATTATAAACAATCTATGTATTATCATTTGAATGTAGAATGACTTTGTATCAACTTTTAAAAAATATTAGAGTGAAATTCTTGTGATGTGTGAAAATGTAAATTAATTATACTGTATAATATATTCTAATAAGTACTATATTATTTAGAAATTGATTAGATAATGGTAAACTAATATTAAATTTGAATTATTTGGTAGTAAAAATAGTACAGTTTGCAAAATATTTATTTAATAATTTGTATATAATTTCATATAATTATTCAACTATAATATAATATAAATTAAAATATAATTTATTAATTTAAAAATTTGAATTTATTTATTAAAAAAAGGCATACACCTTTTATATTAGTGATGTAAAAAATTAAATCTTTATTTGTTGCTTTTATTTTTATATTTTGTTTTAGTTGTTCTACTTTGTCTTTTTATATGATGTTCATTGGGTTGTAAATAATTAAAGAAAAATTAAAAAAAATGAATAAGAACGAGAAACACCAAAAATATAAATTAGTTTTATAACCATGATATATTTGAATATAGCTAATAAGGATGTCAAATTTAAACTTACTTGGGTTTAGAAAAATGAATGAGAATGAAAAATACAAAAAATATAAATATAAAATTATGAATTAATTTTATAATCATGATATATTTAAATGTATTTAGTAAAAAAATATGGTAATTTTAAACATACTTAAAAGAGTTTTCGCTAATTGATATGAGAGATTAAGAAATAAAGAATAGTAGAGTATTATGTAACATTCATAAGTAAACCAAATAATATAGTAATAAGAGTATTAATATATATAAGTTTTAGAATTTTAATATTTATAACTGAAATTTTTTATAATTATTATGATACTTTTGATATATATTTATTATATTTAATTAGTACTTTATGTTTTATATTGAATAACAATAGATAAATAATTTTTTTTACTTTTTAAAAATTTTTTACTAAAAGATGATTTATTTATTTTTAAGTTTTACTAATTTTTTATAAAATATGTGTTATACTTATATATAAGGTGCAGATAGAATAAGACAGGATATGATAGGATAACTCTAAACTCGGATGAATTGGCAGTCCTAGTCCCTTCCAATTACCAGTCAATACGACATGTTGGAGTGGGACCCTCTCCTTAATTGATGGAAATTAATTTAGTTTAAGAGTGAACATGTTCATGCTCATGCTAATTCTCAAGCTGCTCATGGCTACCATTTCCATCATTCTTGTTCTGTTCTTGCTGCTAATACTAATAGCAAATGAAGCCACAGCTGTTGAGAGTATCATTGGGTTGGGCAAATCACTCTCTCCCAAAGGTAATAATAGTAATAGCAACAATCCATGTTCATGGTCATCAAGTCCTGGCAATTTTGCATTTGGTTTTTATCCTCACCGTTATGGCTACGCTCTTGGAATATGGCTTCTCGACACCGACAACACGGTGGTCTGGACCGCTAACCGCGACGGTTCGCCACTTCCCTCTACCTCCACCTTGCAGCTAACCACACAGGGCTTGCTTCTTCGCCAAGAAGAAGAAGCAGCACTCAATATCACTAACTTTTCATTTTCAAACCTTGGAGAAGAAGCAGCTTCAGCTTCCATGCTGGATGACGGTAACTTTGTGATCTATAATGCTTTCAATGGTGTCGTATGGTAGAGCTTTGATCACCCAAGTGACACCATTTTAGGAGGACAAAGGTTGATCAATGAAAACAAATTGATCTCTGATGTCTCCAAAACAGACCATTCATCAATTGGGCTTTTCTATCTCATCATGCAGAGACATAACAACCTTGTCTCTTACCCTCTCCAAAGCCTCCCTTACCCTTCTGATGCTTACTTTGTCACCGGCACCAGCACCAGTGCTTCTTGCACCTTCACCTATCATCTTTACCTCAACCATACAACAGGCTCTCTACTTATTAGGAACGACACTAATTTGATGCCCATTCGGAGTCTTTTTGTTGCTGCTGAGAATGAGAACAAGAACAAGAACACAATTATTTATCGTGCAACTCTGGATTTTGATGGAGTTTTTCGACTCTATGCTCATGACATGGCTAACAAAGTCATCAGCATAGTAAAAACATGGCCTGATAATTCTTGTTCTGTGAAGGGCTTCTGCGGCTTCAACAGTTACTGTGCACTGGCTGATGAGAATCCATTTTGCTATTGTCTTCCGGGATTTGATTACCTTGATCCGAACCAGAACAGTCTTGGCTGCAAAAGAAACTTCTCAGAAGACAAGTGTAGTGAGGAAGAGTTTTACAGGATGGTTTCTTTGGATAAATTGGCCTGGCATGGTGACCGGTCTTATTTTCAGGCACAGATGGCAGATGAGGAACATTGCTCTTCTTCTTGTTTTATAGATTGCAATTGTTGGGCTGCTTCTTATGATCAGAGTAGCAAGATTTGTATGAAGCAGCAAACCCCTCTCAGATATGCAAGAAGGGTACAGTTGAACGAAGAAGTACCCTCCTTGAAATTCTTCAAGGTAGGAAACTTGAACTTGATTCATGTTAGTAGTGAGCCTGTGCCTGAGACTCCACTTTCTCATAAGATCATCAAGAATACTAGTAACAAAGCAATTCTGCATATTGTTTTTGTTACCTCCATTTTCACTCTGATTTTCTGCTCCACTATTGGGATACCTTGCCATTTGATGTCGAAGATTCGAGTTCTCAAGTACAGGAGGCTCTTGGAGATTGGGGACTTGGGCCTGAATGAGGAAGTGGCTTTGAGGAGATTTTCATACACTGAGCTCAAGAGAGCAACCAATGGTTTCAAGCAAGAATTGGGAAAGGGATCTTTTGGAGCAGTTTACAAAGGGGTTTTATACAAGGCGGGAAGAAGTAGGAGATTCATTGCGGTGAAGAGACTTGAGAAGTTGGTTGAAGATGGAGAAAGAGAGTTCCAAGCAGAGGTGAGAGCCATTGGAAAAACACACCACAGGAACCTTGTTCGCTTGCTTGGCTTCTGTGCCGAGGGTCCCAAAAGGCTTCTGGTCTATGAATACATGAGCAATGGTTCCCTTGGGAAGCTTCTCTTTGGCGATGAAAGGCTTCCAGATTGGGATGAAAGAGTCAGAATAGCTCTCGATATTGCAAGAGGGATCCTCTACCTGCATGAAGAATGTGAGGCACCCATCATCCATTGCGACATAAAGCCTCAAAATATCTTGATGGATGAGTTCTGGACTGCCAAAATATCTGATTTCGGGCTAGCAAAGCTTCTCATGCCGGACCAAACAAGAACCTTCACAGGGGTTAGAGGGACAAGAGGGTACTTGGCCCCTGAATGGAACAGGAACACACCAATAACAGTGAAGGCTGATATCTACAGCTATGGGATAGTGCTTCTTGAGACAGTGTGTTGCAGAAGAAACCTAGATGTTAATGTGTAAGAGCCAAATGAGATTCATCTGTCTGGTTGGGCCTATAAGTGCTTTGTTGCTGGAGAGGTGCATAAGCTAGTTCATTGGGAAGAAGTGGATAAGAATGTTGTGGAAAATATGGTGAAGGTGGCACTGTGGTGTATCCAACATGAACCTGTTCTCCGGCCTTCAATGAAGAGTGTTGTGCTCATGCTTGAAGGGGTTACTGATGTGCCAGTTCCTCCTTCCCCAACTTCTAATTCCATGTGACAAAAAATGTTAATGTTGCTGCCTCCCCTGAGTTGATTTATTAAATATAGTTATGTGCATTGTTGCTGCATTCTTTACTTTCAAAGAGCCTAGCAACCAATGTAAGATTTGATTCATGTCTTAGTTCGCTTCTTGTCTGGATTAAGTCTCTAATGAAGCAAAGATTAATGATTATGCATGGCCAAAACTTGAAGAAAACAATACTTCATGGGAATGCAACTTCAATTTGGTATTTACATGATCAAGGCTAAAAAAGAGTCAGTAATAGTTGGATTTAATCCTTTTTAGTTTTTAAGCATGTCAAAAGAATACAATTCGTTGCAATATTGTACCAGATATTTATGCTTTGTAATAAGATATTACATTTATTTCACTGTCTGAAATTTCTAACCATTAGTTAGTTAGTTAGCTTCCATTGATTGAGTGCTAATGTCACATGTTCACATCATTATTTGACATTGCCATACATAGCAGCTGGATATATAATAGTATATACTACAGTAAATTTAATTAGGTAGACACTACAATGAAGACTTTATAATTGTCTTTTTGTGAAAAAAAAAATTTATCTTTAGATGATGAATTATATAATTAGATTTTGATATTATATAAAAATATTGTCTTTGTTTAAAGTGTGACTAAATAAATAAATCACACTTTTAAATAAAACATCTTTATAAAAAAAATGTTTTTGCCATTTTCATTTTGAATAGTTGCCATTTAATTATACTCAGATATTACGGGACCACAAAGTAAGATCTTTAAAGTTTAAACTGCAGAAAATAATCTTAATGCAGTGTTCTTGTCTAGTAATTTTTTTTTTGGTTTACAAACGAGGCCTAAGGCCTAAAGGAAAAAAACACTAAACAGTTACACTACGGGGTACCAAGACCCCTCTTGCATCATTAGCCAAAAGCTGACCCACTTCTCTTGGAAAGTTATCCAAAAAATGAAGATGCATATAGTATAGAACATAGTCAACACAACAAAAATAAGATCAGCATTTTAATAATTTAATTTCTTTTTTTTTTCTTAACAAAAAGTCCAAAAATAAACTTGTCAACAAAATGTTGCTGGTCCAAATCAGATCCAAAAGTCCAGAAAAAAAGAATTAATACAGACCCAATGCCAAAAAAAAAAAACATTAAAGGGGGAAAGAAAACCAACACAAAAATAATGAAAGAAAATGCCAATGAGCCTTTGCTCAAGTAGTACAAATTTTCCTTTCTTACTAAGAGGTCTTAGATTCGAGCTTCATTTTATCCAAACTTGACCAAAAAAAGGGGATATTATGTGTGTGAGTGTGTAATCTTAGGATTGGAGGTTGTCCAATTCATCGACCAAAATAAAAAAAATGAAAGAAAATAATCAACTTATATTAGTCTAGTAGATAAATAGATATTAAACCTTAAAAAAAGAGGATATTATGTGTGTGGGTGTGGTGTGTGTGAGTATGTAACCTTAAGATTGGAGGTTATCCAATTCATGACTAAAATGAAAGAAAATAATCAACTTATATTAGTCTAGTGAATAAATAGATATTAAACAGATTTTCTTAGTTTAGTTTATTATCGATCAGAATCAAAATATTTGAAATCTAAATCATAAAAACCATAATGCAAATTAGTTACATCCGTTTATCTAAGAATAGTTTCATAAAATAATATTCAAAATAGCGGAAAAAGGGTGACAATAAAATAACAGAAAGATGATAAAATTGAGAAGATGGATTATTGCTTAGTTATAGTAAGAGATATGAATGAATGATATGTATGCCGTGTTCTTCATTCATCCTATGGCTATGGCGCGTTGCTGAACTAACTGTATTATCAAGTGTCATGTGTCGAAGCAAGAATAACAAGCCCGTTTAGTTGGTTGAAATATCTTAGGTTGATTTCACTATCAAATACCAATATTAGAGCAGGACCAATTATTTTCTGCAATCTTCATTTTCCTCACAAACGTCACTGTTTATATATTTTGTGGAAGAATGTCAGTCAGTATGTAAAAGACTAAGATTATTATTATAATAAACCAATAAATAATCAAATCACCCATAAATCCATGAACACAAAAAATCAGGCACTGAGTTATGCCGTGTTCTACACTTGAAAGAGCCCTTCAATTACTCCTATGGCTATGATGCAATGCTTAAGTCAAATTCTATATCAGTCTTGGTTTCTTCTATTCTTTGCTTTTTGATATTAACAAAGTAAACAGTAAAATGACATGTTCTATTTTACTTTATTATTTCATATAAAAATGAGTTCATTATAATAAATTAATAACAATGCTTTTTTCCTTTTAAAGGGTCGTTTAGGCCTGTTTAATACTTGCAATTCTGGTAAATTAAATATTTGTGATTATGATGCATATAAAAATATTAATTCATATATCACATAGTCTGTTGTCTTCAACTAATAACACAAACGTAATCAAGTCATGAACCGTGTCATGCAGGGAATAATATAGAGATTTGGTTCTATATCTTGGAGACAAAATTATGAGTCCTTTAAACATTAACTTTGCCTTTACACATTGTTGACTTAAGCTAATAATTATTTTCTTAGCATATTATACTTACAACTCCAGATTTGCCTTAAGTTATGAAATACCCTTAGATGGATAGCTGAGGTGAATAAAATTGAAACGGTGTCGTTCTTTTTTGTTCTAAATATTCTTTTATTACCCAGTAAATTGTTGATAAAATTGAATTTTTATAGTACAGAATACTGAGAATAGTGAACAGTAAAGATTGTCATGTATTCTCTGTAAATTTAGTCATCATCTTTTGTTTTTCATTCAATTTAACTCTGCACATAAAAAAGAATAAAAGAAAAACCCTCCCAAACCAAAAAGCTACCGGGACTCTGGGAGTTTAACAAGTTTGATTTTATTTACAAAAGCACAAATAGCATTCATTCATGCATGTATGTGGAAGATAATTCACCAAGTTAAAATTTGATTAGTAACCACAAAACTGTTGAATAACGAAGGAAAGCAACATACATTGGTTACTACTTACTACCCTCCTGCTTTATTTTACCTCAATCTTCACTGCTGCTTTACAAAAGAGCAAAAACAATAACAAAAATAAATAAACTCGAAACCACATGAAGGCAGCAACAATAATATTTATTTTTCACATGGAAATAGAAGTTGGGGAAGGAGGAACTGGCACATCAGTAACCCCTTCAAGCATGAGCACCACACTCTTCATTGAAGGTCGGAGAACAGGTTCATCTTGGATACACCACAGTGCCACCTTCACCATATTTTCCACAACATTCTTATCCACTTCTTCCCAATGAACTAGCTTATGCACCTCTCCAGCAACAAAGCACTTATAGGCCCAACCAGACAGAAGAATCTCATTTGGCTCTGACACATTAACATCTAGGTTTCTCCTGCAGCACACTGTCTCAAGAAGCACTATCCCATAGCTGTAGATATCAGCCTTCACTGTTATTGGTGTGTTCTTGTTCCATTCAGGGGCCAAGTACCCTCTTGTCCCTCTAACCCCTGTGAAGGTTCTTGTTTGATCCGGCATGAGAAGCTTTGCTAGCCCGAAATCAGATATTTTGGCAGTCCAGAACTCATCCATCAAGATATTTTGAGGCTTTATGTCGCAATGGATGATGGGTGCCTCACATTCTTCATGCAGGTAGAGGATCCCTCTTGCAATATCGAGAGCTATTCTGACTCTTTCATCCCAATCTGGAAGCCTTTCATCGCCAAAGAGAAGCTTCCCAAGGGAACCATTGCTCATGTATTCATAGACCAGAAGCCTTTTGGGACCCTCGGCACAGAAGCCAAGCAAGCGAACAAGGTTCCTATGGTGTGTTTTTCCAATGGCTCTCACCTCTGCTTGGAACTCTTTTTCTCCATCTTCAACCAACTTCTCAAGTCTCTTCACCGCAATGAATCTCCTACTTCTTCCCGCCTTGTATAAAACCCCTTTGTAAACTGCTCCAAAAGAGCCCTTTCCCAATTCTTGCTTGAAACCATTGGTTGCTCTCTTGAGCTCAGTGTATGAAAATCTCCTCAAAGCCACTTCCTCATTCAGCCCCAAGTCCCCAATCTCCAAGAGCCTCTTGTACTTGAGAACTCGAATCTTCGACATCAAATGGCAAGATATCCCAATAGTGGAGCAGAAAATCAGAGTGAAAATGGAGGTAACGAGAATAATACGTAGAATTGCTTTGTTACTGGTACTACTCTTTTGAGGTGGTTGATCAGGCACAGGCATAGGAGAATTGAGCGTCATGTTTCCGACCTTCAAGAACGCGGAGGAGTGTTCGTCTTGCACCGTGGATCTAGCATACCTGAGAGGGGGCTCTTGCCTGATGCAGAGCCCGTTGGTATAAAGAGCAGCCCAGCACTTGCAATCCACCAAACAAGAGAATGCGCATTCTTCTTTCTGCGACTTCTTGGCCGCGGCGTAATAAGGACGATCAGCCCACACCAAATTCGGCTCTGGAACCATGTTATAGAACCCTATGTAATCTTTGCCAGAGCAGTTTGGTTGGGAAATGTTTCTTCTGCAACCAATATAATGTTGCTTGGGATCAACATAGTCGAATCCAGGAAGACATTTACAGTGTGGCTTCTTGCCATCGAATTCGCAGATGCTGTTGTGGCCACAGATACCCTTTACCGAACAAGAATTGTTGCCTTCTGGCCACGCCCCGAGAGTGGCGAGGTTGGCATTGTTGATATCATGCGCATACAACCGGAAGAATCCATCAGTATCCAACGTAGCACGATATATTATGATTCCTCTTCCCGACAAAGATGAACCAGAATAAAGAAAGGTGCGGTTGGATTTGTCCTTGATGAGCAGGGAGCCATGGTTAGCATCAAGGTACAGATGCTTGTAACTGGGAATGTAGGAAGTTCCAGATGACCAATACGAATCGATGGGTTTTTTTGCCGTGTCTCCTGGATAAAGAACAAGATTGCCATCAAACTGCATGGCGAGAATAAATCGTCTACTTGCTGACGAGCCAAAACCAGAGAGTAGTTGAGCTTCATAGCCTAGAGATTGGCCACCCAAGATTGTGTCGGTTGGGTAGTCAAAACTCTGCCATATGATGGTGGAATTCTGGTCGTAGAGAACAAAGTTTCCAGAATCAAGCATGGAGGCAGAGTAAGCAGTTTCACTGGTATTAACAATAAGATGATTACTCTCTTGTGTCTGCAGGACAAGCTTACCTTGTTTGGTTAGTTCGAGTTTTGCATTTGGGGTGAGTGGCGGATCATCATTGCTTGTTGCAGTCCATACCACTGTGTTTTTGCTTCTGTTTCCGTCAACCAACCAAATCCCAAGGGCAAAATCGCCATTATGATTGGCCTGCTGCTGCTGGAAAAAGCCAAATGCAAAGAGGCCAGAAGGGGAAAGCCATGAAGTGGGCTGAGTAGTTGGGTAAAGAGCTGAGCCAAGTGGTATCTGATTATGATGTGGGTCTTGCGATGAGGACGAAATGGTCGTGATGAGAAGAAGGAGCGCCACTGTTGCCGCTGCAACATTAGCACCCATCATGATAATGATAATAATATTTGTTTTATTGTTTATGATCCAATATTGCCAACGTCCGTTGTATACTTATATGCCTAGTTCATATAACAGTTTAGCTAACTAATGAACAGTATTTTTGTCAATCAACTTATAACTATGTTTAATAAAAATATTTTTTTTATAGTTGTGTTTAATAAAAATATCTTTATAAATATATTTTTTGAATATTTTTTTATATATATTTAAAATATAATAATTAATTATTATTGATAATAAATTAACAAATAATATGTTGATACTCTATATTTTTTCTTCCTATAATTCATTCATTCATATTAATAAATTAATAAAGGAAAGGAAATTACTTCGAAAGTGTTTAGCAAAGCAAGACTTTCCGAAGTCTTCCTGGAAGTGGGGACACATATAAATCCCAACTTAGAATTCATAAAGAGAAAATATAGGGAGTTTGGCCAACATTTTAACTAATAAAAAAAATAAATAATTTTATACTATAAAATAAAATTTTATATTATTAAAATATTAATAATAACTAATTAATAATTATAAATTATAAAATTTATTAATTTTCTACATTTTTTTTAAAAATATATTTGTAATAAAAATTAATTTAAAATATTTATATAATTTTAAATTATTTATTTATGTGAATTATTCTAATAGATAATTGCCAAAAACCAAGAAACGAAAAAGTTTGATTCAACAATAACATTATGGAAAGAAAGGAATAGTATCTTTATTTTATGCAAGCCCCAAGTCCCGACCGGACATCTATCAGGCTGGGGTTGTTCTAGAGTCTGAGACTCACGTTAGTATTATATTTAATAATTAAAATCTGAAATTAAAATTTATTTTATTTGACATAATTTTAATTTCTTTAATATTTTTGAAAAATAAATATATAAGAGATTAAAATTTTTAAAAATTAAAATTAAAATTTTAAAATTATTTATTTTTAAAAATATTTTTATTTAATTTTTAAAATTTTAAATATAAATTCTTTGTGTAAACAAATTAACTTATGAAAAAAATACAAATTACCATACATTACGAGGGAAGAAGCCTAATTTCTAATTTAGTGACTAGCTGAAACGTAGCAAGCAATTAAGATCAGAAGTTTTCGATTCAAATATATATTTAATAGTTAAATTTTAAAAAAAATTAAGATTAATTTAATAATAATATTTTACAATTAAAAATTAATGACATAATTTATTGTGTCGGACTTATTTGTGTTAAAAATTATCTTTGTAAAATTATTGAATTATTTTTAAATATTTTAAAAAATTAACAGTCACGTATACCTTTATTATAAATATAATGCTCTTAGAACAAAATTAAAACCAAAAAATACATAGCAATACTTTTGAATTTTTGACAAATTTTATATATAAAAAATATATTTTATTCAAATTAATTATATTATATAGTATACATTTAAAAATATTATGTTGTTTAGTAATTAATTAGATAATATATAAATTAATATTAAATATAATTTGTAAAAAATATTTACAACTTTTATATAATTCAATATAATTATTCAACAAAAAAAAAAAAGAAAATATACAATAACAATAAAACTTCTGAAGTCTCTTTTTTAAATATTGACTTGTGTGCATTTTCTAGTATCTTTATATAATATAAAATTTTCTTATATATTTTATTATGAATTTGGATCTTTTAAAATGAGAAAATTGATAAAGTAATAAAATAAGAGATTAATCATTGTTGATTTTGTAATTTTTATAAAATATGTGTCTAACTATTTTAATTTAAAAATAATTAATTTTTTATTTTGTCACTTTATCAACTTTTTTATTTTAAAAAATTTTGATAAAAAACGAATTATATTTATTTGCTTATATTTTTTCGTGAACGCATGTTGTATAATGTAATTTTGAGGGGTTTTTTTTAGTGTATTTGGAGATAAGTAAAAAAATTATAAAAAATAATTAAGAATGAAAATACAAAAAATATAATACAAATTTATAAATAAATTTTAGGGATAAGTATTTTTTTCGTCCCCAAAGTCTGGGGTCGAAATTAAAATCGTTCCCGACCTTTTTTTTTTATTAAAATCATCCTTAATCTTTAAAAACGCTTTAAAATCATCATTCCCCGAATCTTTAGACCAAAATACCCTTATCATCATCATTCTCCTCCTCACCTTCCTCACCACCATCAACAACACCACCACCACCACCACCACCAAACAGCAACAACACCCTCACCCCACTCCCTCACTGTAACTCCCCTCCCATCCCTCACCCCACTCTCTCACCGTAACCCCCCCCCCCTTCCACCTCTCACCCCCTCACCCCTCACCCCACTCCCTCATCATCATCATCATCAACAACAAATTTTATCAAAAATTCAAATTTTAGCAACAACAAATTTTATCAACAACAACAAATTTCATCAAGAATCCAGTTTATAGAAAAAGAAGAAAAAGAATAAAAAGAAGCAGAAGGCAGAAAGCAAAAACAGGGGTGGCAACGGGCTGGATGCGGGGGCGGTGGCGGGCTGGACGCTGGGCGGCGGCGGAACACGGGGCTGCTGCGGGTTGGGGGTGATGGAGGGAGGGTTTAGGGTGGGTGTAGGAGGAAGGAAAATTGGGGGGGGGGGGGGAGGAGAGAGACGAAGAAATGCTGATCGGTGGGTGGCGGGGGGAGGGGATGGGTGGGGTTTTATTTTTTTAATATTATTTTTAATTTTTATTAATAGTTAAGAGTAATTTGGTCTAAAAAAATAGAAAATGACGATTTTATAACGTTTTGTGACGTTGAAGATGATTTTAATAACAAAAAAAGATTGGAGACGATTTTGATTTTGACCCCAGACCTTGGAAACGAAAAAAGTACTTATCCCTACATTTTATTAATTATGATATAAAGAAATGTATACTTTATAAGCATATGTTATTGTATCATAGTTAAATGTGTTCGGAGATATTTTAGGAAATTCATTTGAGAGATTATAAAAGAGAATAATAGTAACAAGGGAGAGTTATTAAAAATGTTTAAATAGTATATACTTTAAGAAAATTAATTTATTTCAACTAATATCAAAATTTTTTTAATTATTTTATTTATTTTAAATTTTAAATTTTAAATTTAAAAAATAAAATTTTTAAAATAAAAAATTAGCTAATATTGATTCACTAAAAATTTGGTTTCTTCTGTTTTTTCTTTGAATAATGTTATATGATTAATAATTATTATTATTTTTTGTTATTTGGCTAATAATAATTTATATCCATATTTATAGAAATTTTATACTCAAAAAATAAAAAATATTATTCTTACATTAAAATTAATCACTAAAATTAGCTACTAATATATTTGTATATAAATATATATATATATATATAGTTTAATTTATTTTTAATATATATTTATATTTAAAATATATATTTTATACTAATTGCTAACTTTAATGTATACATAACATAATCCACAAAAATATATATAATTTATTTCTATATTTATTAAAATTTTACACATATAAATTAATATCGTTTATATTTATATTTTTTAAAATTTATATATATAAATTAATAAAATTTATTTATTAAAAATAATTTAGTATTTATGTTCACTAAATAATAGTCAAAACTGCTAAAAACGTGATTACCTAAAAACGTGTTGGTTCGCAAGAGTGTCTCTTTTCTTTTCTTAAAAAAACGTGATTACCTATATTTCGTGGGATATTTGGCTGCTTTTTTATTTAAGTGAAAATTTAGGTATAATTAATTTTATGTAAAGGTAATAATTAAAAATGGTTAGATAAAAATTTAATTTAATTAATTAAATTATTTAATAACTTTTAATTTTCATGTGAAGTGATTGCACCTGCAACCCACTATCTATTGCTTTTGATATTAGCAAAAGTTCATAGTCAGTATCCAAGGAATTTCTCTCTAAATTAAAAAGGTGAAAAAGAATGCATAAGTAGTGAAGAATTTTTAGCGATAGAAAATTGTAGTGAATGCCTGAATGGATGGAACACCTTGCCCCACACGGTATATGAAGAGAAAAACCATTGACTTAATATTTTACCAGTCAAGAGTGACAATACTTGTTTCTAAAATACTAATGAGTGCCCTTGGTGATTAAGAGAAGCTTCTTGATCTATCCCATTTCCATGGCTTCAAACCGCATTCATGTTCTGTTCTTATGGCTGCCCTTTTGTGTGGCCCTGGCAGCTGAAGCTGCAGTTGAGAAAAGTATTTGGTCGGGTGATCTTCTTTCTCCTCCTGACAGTAACACTACAAACCCATCTTCTTGGGTATCAAGTTCTGGTCACTTTGCATTCGGCTTTTACCGTCACGGTAACGGCCACGGCTACGCCATTGGAATATGGCTAATAGCTGGAACCAACGAGACGGTTGTGTGGACCGCTAACCGTGACGACCCTCCAATCTCATCTAACTCCACCTTGCAATTAACCGTGGATGGCCTACTTCTGAAGCAAGGTAGTGATGCCCAAGGACAGGTCTATGTGGCTTCAGAGCCAGCAGGTTCCGCATCCATGCTTGATTCCGGTAACTTTGTGATCTATAGTCAAGAAAGTTCTTCCTTTGTTGTGTGGCAAAGCTTTCATCACCCAACTGACACCATATTAGGAGGCCAGAATTTAACTATTCTGAACCAGCTAGTCTCTAGCAGGTCCACTTCAGACCGTTCCACTGGACACTACTATCTTGCCTATCAGCGTGATAACAACCTTGTTGCTTATCCCGTCAATAGCTCCTCACAGCCTCTTGATGCTTACTGGGCTTCCATGGATTACTTCCCGTATATGATTGGGTAAGAGTATGACATAATGTGATGTTTATTTCTTCTAATCAATGGTTGCTTGGTTCATAGTTTTTCACTGAAGAACAAGTTACCTGTTTACAATTTTGCTTTAGGGTGGAACAGTTGAGTCTTGACACTAAAGGCAATCTTTGCTTCATTGCCCCTACTCAATGCCTGGCTACTAACACTCACCACCAAAACAAGCCGCAGAACACTAGCTCAATCTACCGCGCAACTCTTGATGTTGATGGAAACCTGAGATTGTATGAGCACCTATTTGAGGATGTGGAGGGGAGTACAATTACAAACTCACCATCATCATCATCACTTGTTCATACGTTGTGGCAAGCCTTCACAGATGAATGCCAAATCAAGGGGTTTTGCGGCTCCAACAGTTTCTGCTCCAACATAAGAGGCAATGCTAGATGCCAGTGTTATCCTGGTTTCGTCCCCTACAACACCAAAACCAGTTATAGTAATGCCATGTTTCTGGAGTGCAAACTGAACTACACCAAAGATGATTGCGAAAGAAGTGGTGGCCGAAACTATTTGTTGTATAACACTGTTTCCTTGGAGGAGATGCGGTGGGATGACTGCCCATATTGGGCTAAACCAATGAGCATGGAAGCTTGTAACAAGTCTTGCAAGGAGGATTGTGATTGTGGAGCAGCATTATACACAAATGGCCAATGCAACAAATATAGTCTTCCAGTCAGATATGGCAGAAAGGTTCCAAATGCATCAGACACAGGCATGGCACTCTTCAAGGTTCCTTCGGGATATGTCATCGGGAAAAACACAACCACCTCATCTCCCAAGAATCCTAATGCCATTGTTAATAACCAGAGAGGTCTGATACTGATTCTAGCCTCTACTTTGGGTTCCATTTCATTTCTCTGTGTGGTCTTTGTTGTGTCTATTTTCTTCATTTATAGGAGCCAAGTTCATAGATTTACAAAGCTCTCTGCAAGTTCAAATCTTGGATTCACCGAGGAATGTTCGCTACGCTCGTTTTCCTTTGATGAACTTGTCAAAGCAACTAGTGGCTTCACAGAGGAGGTAGGCAGAGGATCCTTCGGAGCAGTTTATAGAGGCACAATAGGAGAGAATAGCAAAAGGATTGCCGTCAAGAGAATAGAGAAGTTTGTTGATGAAGGGGAGAGGGAATTCCGAGCCGAAATCACTGCCATTTCTAGAACTCATCATAGGAATCTGGTTAAGCTCATTGGCTTCTGTATTGAGGGGTCAAGGAAGCTTCTTGTCTATGAATATGTCAGCAATGGATCTCTTGCGAATCTTCTCTTCAAGACTAAGAAGCATCTGCCATGGAAAGAGAAACTCAAAATTGCATTGGATGTGGCCAGAGGAGTCCAGTATCTACATGAAGAGTGTGAAGTTCGTATTGTCCATTGTAATCTGAAGCCTCACAATATACTAATGGATGAACTATTGACGGCTAAGATATCAGATTTCGGATTGGCAAGGCTATCAAAGCCGGAACTTTCGAGTATTAGACCGGACAAGAACGAGGTTAGAACCGGGTACTTAGCACCTGAATGGCAAAAGGAGGCATTGGCATCGGTTAAAGCTGATGTTTTCAGTTATGGGATAGTACTGTTGGAGATTGTATGCCGCAGAAGGAGTATAGAAGTAAATGTTCCATCACCGGAGGAGGTGCTTCTTTCTAGTTGGGCATATCATTGCTTTGCGACTGAGCAGTTACATAAACTTGTTGCTTACAATGAGGATGAAAAGCAAGACATGGATTGGAAAACACTGGAAAGAATGGTGAAGGTGGGGCTGCTGTGTGTTCAAGATGACCCATCTCTGCGTCCTTCAATGAGGAATGTCATTTTGATGTTGGAAGGATGGAAAGATGTTCCAATTCCCCCATCCCCATCCTGTTAGGCTTCTTAGTTCTTAATAAGTTTATAATAGATTAATATCTATCTGTGTAATACATACTAAGTTCTTTGTATTAGCTTCCATGCATGGGACTTGTGCCAAATAAAGGTGCTATTTCTTTCTTTCCATACATGACTAAGTATTCTTTAAATTTATTTTTTAAACCGTTTTTTATTACACTAATTTAAAAAATTAAAATAAATACATTTAAATAAATTTAATATTTTTTAATTTAAAATATAAATTAAAAAAACAGTTTGAATAAACCTAAAATTTAATAATTCAATTTTAAATTTTCTAAAATCTTAATACATTTTAAAATATCCTTTAAATATCTCAAAATATATATTTCACTCCATTAAACTTTTTAGCCGGTTGTAAAATCTAAGATCTGCAGCGCCTCACACTCCTCTTCTGTTGCCGCGTTTCTGCCCTGTACCGCGCTCCTTCCATGCCCTACGCTCCTCACAATCTTGCACTCTTCCCATGCCGTGCTCCTCCGTCGCGCAGTACTTTTTTCCGTCCCATACTCCTATCGTCTTTGTCACGCTCTTATCCTCTGTCGAAATTTGAACGTATAATGCATTCTTTATTTTTGTCGCCTCCTTTAGTAAAAAATTCTACCTTTTTAATATATGTTTTTGTTTGTATTTAAAGGAGAAAGTTTCATTCTTGTAAGAATAACTTTGAAATTATCATAACTAAGTAAATATAATAATTGTTATCTTCACATTCATCTTTTTATGATTTTTAATAATTTTATGTGTTTACAAAATATTTGATTTGTTATTTATTATTTTAGATGTGCTTACTTAAATTTACTCAAAAAATTTATATTATATATATTTTATTTTATTTATTATTTATCATTTTGGATGTGTCTTGAATATAATTAAAAATTATATCATAAATCAAATCACTTTTTTTAGAAGATGCCATTAAAAAAATTATAAATAATGTTTTTCGACTTCCTAACGGTAAACGATTCTATCTTTTTAAATTTTATGTTTTTATTTATATTTGGGGGAGAAAGATTCATTCTTGTAAGAATAATTTTAAAATTATCATAACTAAATAAATATAATAATTATTATCTTTATACTTGATAGTATCTATTTTTTTATAATTTTTGATAAGTTTAGATGTGTTTACAAAATATTTAGTTTGTTATTTATTATTTTAGATGTGATGTGTTTACTTAATTTTACTAAAAGAATTATATTATATATATTTTCGGATATGTTTTAAAAATATTTTATTGATTATTTATTATTTTAGATGTGTACCTAACAATACTTAATAAAAAACAAATAAATAAATAAAAAGAGAATTTTATAAAGTCAAATGCATATAAGAAGATTGATGTCTATATTTAATTGGTTTAGAATATTTTTTTAAATGTGTTTCTTACGTTCTAAAATAAAATAACTAACAAGAGCTTAATAGTATAAAAAGTTTAAAAATAAAAAAAAATTAATAAATATAAAAGCTAATTTTTTAAAAAATAAAAAAATTTAATAATTAAAAAATTATTATAATTAAATAATTAAATTTAAAAATTATTTAAAAATAATATTTTAATGAATGAATAGCATTTTTCCCACCCCCATCATGTTAATTAAGTTAATTTTGGGTTGAATTTTCTACAAAATTTGTTGTTTTTCGGTTTTTGGAAACTATCTATCACGAAGTTGTTCAAGTCGTTGTCTCCCCTATAATAAGTAATAACTCGTTTTAGTTGCAGGTTCATTTGTCCCTACTTCAGGAAGACTTCCGAAAGTCTTGCTGTGCTGTCTGTACAAAACACTATCGAAGTAATTACCTTTCCTTTATTAATTTACTTAGAATTAATTACTTTTTTTATATTTATAATTTTACTAAATTTATAATTATAATTTTATAATTTTTTTAATTGAATTTTTATACTGTTTTTAACTTTATAATTAAGTTTTTTCTGTTCAAAAACATGTGGTCAAATATCTAATTTAATTTTTAATTATCAGTACTTTTAATTTATAAAAAATATTTTATTAATTTTAATATTTTTATATTAACAAAAACTTAATTATAAAATTTAAAATAATATAAAAATTAATTAAAAAATATAAAAACTTAATTATAAATTTAATAAAATCATGAGAACTAATAAAGTAATTAAATTATTTATTAATATGAATGAAAGATGTTCCAATTCCCCGTCCCCGTCCCCATCCTGCTAGGCTTCTTAAATAAGTTTATAAATATTTACCAAGTTCTTTGTATTAGCTTCCATGCATGGGACTTGCGCAAAATAAAGATACTATTTCTTTCTTTCCATGATGTTAGCTAAGTTAATTTTGGGTTGAATTTTCTACAAACTTTTTTTGTGTTTTGGTTTTTGGCAATTATCTAACACACGGTTGTTAAGTCGTTATCTCCCCTAAGCTGGAATTTAGTGATCTGTGTCCCCACTTGCAGGGAGACTTTCCAAAGTCTTGCTTTGCTAAACACTTTCGAAGTAATTTCCTTTTCTTTATTAATTTATTAACATAAATGAATAAATCATATGAACTAGGCATATAACGGACATAGGCAATATTGGATCATAAACAACAAAACAGATTATTACTGATGTGGCAATTTAGGGGGTACATTGCCGGACTACACCGAATTTGACTTAATTCAGACCCGATCCAAAATATAAATCGGGTCTAATTTTTAGACCTTAATCCGTTCTTGGATCCGATAAAATTTACGCACCTTCGGGTTGGGTGAAAATCGGGTAAAAATTAGGTGAAAATCGAGTTTTTAGCATGTAAAAATCACCTAATCTCCAACCATTATTTCACAATTTACATAGTAAAATTCACTTAAAAAAATATAACAAGAACCAACCATTCTCTAAAATTAAAACATAACCATAATCAATACTAATATTGTCTAATAACACTAAATATTTAAATCAATACAAATAACACTATTATGCATTAGTTTAAAGTCTTATGCATTTTAAATATAAAACATTAACTTATAATTTTATAATGACTAATAACAAAAAATATTAAGGTTTACAATATTTAAATTCCACATAAGAATAGCCATCATCCATCACTTATAATACAAAATATTAATTGTGCATGATGACCGGGCCATCGAATCGAGTTCGGGTGACCCGAGCTATGGTCCGAACCCGAACCAAAACAATGACCAGATCTATTTTAGAGACCATTACCCGACTCTAAACCCGATAAAATTACACTAAATTAGTCCCTAAAAATATTTGGGTCAGATCAAATCTTTAGACCGAACTGAACCATGTACACCCCTATGACAATTCCTTCTTGCCCAACTTCTAATTCCATGTGAAAAGAAAAATGTTAATGTTGCTGTCTCCCTGAGTTGATTAATTATATATGGTTATGTGCATTTTTTCTGTATTACTTTACTTCCAAAGAGGCTAGCAACCAATGTAAGATTTGATTCATGTCTTAGCTTGCTTCTTGTCTGAATAAGTTTAGACTCTAATGAAACAAAAACAAACGAGTATGCATGGCTCAAAACTAGAATAGAACAATACTTCTGTCACGACTCACAACAGGCGCTCAAAAAAACAATCTTATAGTAAATCTAACATACTCAAATATAAATTGAATAAATAAGTTATAAATATTTTATAAATTTTAAAATAAATAGTTATATATTTTAACCAAAAAAAATTTAAAATAACTAAGAATGGCTAGATCCTACCTGTAACATATAGAGCATATATTTCTAGAAATTCGATAAAAAAAAAGTATTCATTGCAACCGTTACTCTTGAATAGAAAGTCTCACAAAGTCAAATATTTATTTTCTAAAAAATATTTTAGAAAAATAAGGTGAGTTTTACAACTCAATGACTAGACAATACATCTATAATTGACATGAGACTATATAAACATTATCATCAAAGTAATTTTAATTAGAAAATAATAGTTGATAATAATAAGTGAATCAATAAGGGAGTTTTCATACAGAAATCAAAACAAAAGTCCACACTTGAGCGGCTCCACCTCTATGGATAGCCATTTCCTCTAGTGTGTCCGTACAAAATAACAGATCCAACGTGTGGCCTACACGTTAGGCTAGCAATGCCCCTGCTAGCTGAGGTCTGAGTCAGATGCATCTAGGTTAACGTCATAACCGCCGTTAACTACGGTTTTCTAATACGAGCCTCCCAAACCAATTAAAAACATATAATTTCAAATATAACAAATTCTTCAATCTTCAAACATATAATGTATCAAATCAAATCAAATAATATTTTTTCATCCAAATCCTTTTCAATCATATTGTCTCAATCTTAAGGCATTTCAAATATATTTCACAATTTCAAAATAAGTGAGTAACAACAAATACTTCAATGCTTCAAAAATACATATTCGAATAAAATCAAATATTTTAAAATAATATAAACCTTCATCAAACATGCATATAGCCTCATAAAAACATATAGTCTCATGTGCATATTAAAATAAACTTAACAAAGATAAATATTTAGTTCTAATAAATCGATTATTCAATCTAATTTAAAATCCTTTGATAATAATATTTGTAATTATAATTATAAGTTCAAAGCAACGTATATCAAAATAATTATAAATACAAAGCCAACCAATTATAAATGTAAAGCATACTCATAATGTAGTCCCAAGGGACCGAAGATACCAAATCCGGAGTGCCAAATTCAAGGTGAGGAGGATTGAAGTAGAATAAAATGAATGAGCACAGAATTTGGACCGGAGTAGCGACAAGATGGAGCTGGCGATAGTTATGAGAATCTAAAACAGGCAAAACTAAAATCGAATTAAAACAATGACATGATAGATTAAATGGTGGCATAATAGAACATGAAAGCTAGAGCGAAATCAAGGTAAAAGGCTGAACCAGGATAATGACAGGAACGGTTCAGCTACTGCAACACCAACAACTCCGGCGGCAAGGACGATGGTTTAGTTCAGGTACATCCGAACGGCAACAGGAACAGCGTAGCAGCGGATGGTCCCTCCTCCTTGGCATTTCACTCTCTCTGGGAACTCCTATCTTTTTGAAGCTCTAAATCTGCAACAACGACAATGACGGCGAGGCTGGCTTCGACTGCAGCGGCTAGGCGTTTCTTAGCGGCAGAGGCGCGGCGGCCATGGCAATAGCAGCAGTGGAGTTCCAACGGTGGCGGAACCTCCATGCGACCCCTTCTTTATCCACGCGCATTCTGTTTCTCTCCCGGCGACGGTGACAGATCTGGCGGCGCGAAACGGAGGCACGAATAGCGACAATGGTGGCTAGGCTTGACGACGATGACCCTTCCCGCGGCGGCTCTGGGTAGAATGGTGTGTCTTCCCTCTGTTCGCGAACCTCCATGGACGGCGATGATGAAGACCTCGACAGTGACGACGGCGACGCGGGCTCCACGGGACAGTGACACCTCCTTCTCCTCGCGCGGCTCTCTCTCTCTCTCTCTCTCTCTCTCTCTCTCTCTCTCTCTCTCTCTCTCTCTCTCGGTTTTGGCCTTCTTCGTGACGACATGACAGCGGCAACGATGGCAATGATGCCCACCGGTGCCACCTCCCTTCCTTCCTCTTCTCTTCCCTCTCCGGTTCTCCCCATCTTCTCATTTCCCTTTCTGTTCTTTTGTTTCACTGTTGGATAAGGGGTAAGGGCGGCTAGGGTTTTGATGAGTGTATGTGAGGGAGTATGTTATGTCAAAATTAGGGTTAGGATTTTGGTTTGGAAAAAAGAGAAGTAAGGATATTTTAGAAATTTTACAACTTCAAAGGGATGCAACTTCAACTTGCCATTTACTTGATCAAGGCTAATAAAAGAGTCAATAATAGTGAGATTTAATCTTTTTTTAAGTATATCACAAGAATACAATTCGTTAGTTAGTTAGTTTTCTGTTGATTGAGTGTTGTTGAGTTTAGAGAACTAAACTATGATTAAGATAATGACTAAACATTATTGGATTATTTGTTTGTATGATTTTGTTGTGTTTGTGTGCAGAAAATTAATTAATCCACATTGGCTCAAGAAGCATGAAAAATAAGCCCATATTACATCTGGCCCAATATGATTTAAACAAAGCACTTATATCATATGATGAATGGCTATGAAAGCAAGCAATCTGAACAAGGAAGATAAGAAAAGAAATATGGCCCAGTATCAAGTTCAGCTTGAACAAACTATTCATTACAACAATCTTGATCCAAAGATTGAATGGCTAAACTATGAGGAAGAAAGAAAACAAATAAGTCCAAGAACGTAAGCAAGCGCATAATCAAACCAAAGTTCAACGGTGGTCAACATTCAAATATACTCATTCACTTAGACAGGAACTAAGTTATTCAAATTCCATTTCATTGGAACCATCACATGACATTACTTCATTTCAATTGAATTAATTATATTCACTTCATCCACCGAAAAGTCAAACTCTCTCTTCTCTCTCCTCTTTCTTTACTTCGGTCACATCACTCACTTAGCAAGAAAGAAAGAAAGAAAAGGAAAGTGTAGAAGCTATGGAGTTCTGAAGGAAAAAATGATTGTTGCCAAAATGAAGCAAGAAGGAAGGGATACAACCAAGAAGCTAGTCACTCATGGCCAGACCATATTAAAAAGGTAATTTTTCCATTTGTGCTTCATCAAGGATTATTGAAGAAATCAAATGGGTCACAAGCACCATTCTGGAAAATATGAAGAAGGTGAAGTCAATGGTGCTCTGCTTGGAATTTATGATCAATAAACAAACTTGGAGCCAAAGTAAGAATGCACGGCTCAAATTCAAGATTCTTGAAGAAAAATGTTGAAAGAGCAGATTGAAGGTATGGTTGCATGTCACTGCTTCTATCCTCTCTCCCCTCTGTTAATGCCGCTGCTGTATCTATGTATTGGGAGAAGAAAACCAACATGTGCTGAAGAAGTTTTCAAGTCCTGGAAGGTTCACTCCTCTATAATAGGGGTGAATGGTCAAGGATTGAAGCAAGGAGTGAGAGCACACGTTTGGGTTCCCATAGCTCTTTGAGCTGTTTATTCTTCTCCTTCATGGCTATCATTGAATATTTTTTTTCTTAGTTTAATCTGTTTGTGTTTCATTGGTAAAAGAAAAAATATAAAGTTTAGTAAGAAAAAGCCAATGAGTGAAAAAAGGGAGAGAGTTAAAGAAAAATCCATAGTTATCTCAGAAATTCTTTGTATGTATTTCTGTTTTGTTGTCATGATCCTGAGGGGATTCCCTTGGTTAGCAGTTTGCTATTGAAAGCTAGGGTGAGTCCTAGTCAAGTTTAGGTTGGGTTAGTATCTGGACTTGTCGCAGATAGGATTGGGGTAGATCCTAGGGAGAATTGGTGAATGTAATCTTGTTGAAGGATAGTGAAATTCCGTCACTGTTGTGATGGAGACTAGATGTAGGCTACATTGCACAAGGTAGCTGAACCAGGATACATCTGGGTGTCACTTCTTCTTCTCTACTTCAGTTCTGTTTTTGTTATTCAGGAGACAAAATGAAAATGTCTCTCAACTCGATATGAGACAAAAGTAAAAATATCTCCAAAGTTTTTTTGAAAAAGCAAAAGTAATATTTAGCAGAAAAAGAGGCTAAGATTCAACCCCCTTCTCTTAGTCACTGATAACCATCAATTGGTATCAGAGCTTGGTCTCAAAGAGATCAAGCTTCACAGCTTGGAGGAAAGATCCTAATGGCGAACAACATGGGTTCCAACATAGTGGCTTATACTCTGACAGAAGGACAGTTCAACAACAGACCTCCACTCTTCAATGGAAAAAATTATAACTATTGAAAAGAATAAATGAAGATCTTTGTTCAGTCAGTGGATTACAACCTGTAGAAGATAATAATACATGGTACTCAAATCCCTACAAAAACTGGCGCTGATGGTGTTGTCACTCACAAAGCTGAAACGGAATGAAGGTGACACAAAAAAAGTGAAATTAAATGCCTAGGTTGTCAACATGCTGAACCGTGCAATCAGCTTTGAGAAATACTGGAAGGTTTTAAGAAGCAAAACAGCAAAGGAAATCTGGGATAAGCTCCAAGTCACTCATGAGGGCACCACACAAGTAAAAAAAAAACCATAGTTGACATGCTGAGCAAAGAGTATGAGATGCTCTCTATGAAGGAAGGAGAATCAATCGATGACATGTTCAAGAGATTCTCTATCATCATTAATAGCTTAGATGCTATGGGAATTACTCATTCCAAACAGATGCTAGTGAGGAAAGTCTTGAGAAGCTTGACAAGAGAGTGGAAAACTAAGGCTACTGTTATCTTTGAAAGCAGTAACCTTAGTCAAATGACCTATGATGAGCTGAGAGAAAAGTTACTAGCATATGAAATCACTTACATAAAAAAAATGACACAAAAAAGAAAAGATTGGCTCTTAAATCGTGCACTGAATCATTGGATGATGAATCCAGTGACTGTTTATCAGATGACGAGTTTGTATTTTTTGCTAGAAAACTTAGAAGGATGATGATACTCAAAGGAAGAAGCAGAGATGGGAACTCAAACAAACCAAAGAAGGGATGGCTTCTTGGGAGGATCTCTAGATTGACTCAGATAAGAAAGAAGACTCCGAAGATGAAGCACGAATCTGTTTCATGGCTGGTGAAGATCAACAAGAAGAGGTAAATTACTTATCTCTTGATGATGTGCATGTTACTATTGATGATCTCACTCACCATTTTGAAAAATTGTTGAATAAATACAACAAATGCAAATCTGAAAATGAGTTTTTTGAAAGAAAAGGTGAAGGAGACCGAATGTGCCTTTGATTTCATTGAAGAAAATAGATTTTTAAAATCTAAAATTAAAAAGTTCAAAGGAATGCACATTATTGATCTCTCTCAAGAACTTGTTGTTGAAAATAAAAGATTAAACAAAATGATCAAAAGTTTGAATAGTGATTTAGCAAAATTTGCACATAGTTCAAGCAACTTGGACAAATTTCTTGCTAATCAAAGATCTTTGTTTGAAAAATCAGGTTTAGAGTATGTAACAAAAAGGGATAAGTATTGTTTTGGTCCCTAACGTTTAGGGTCAGAATCGAAACTGTCCCCATCGTAATTTTTTATCTAAAATCATCCTTAACGTTTTTTCGTATTAAAATCGTCCTTTTTAATAAAATTTTTTACTTTATTAATAAATTACCCTTATTAATAAAAATATTATAAAATTAAAAAAAAGAAAACACGAGAGGGGGTAGGGGAGAAGGAAAAAGGGGAAGGGCGAGGGCCGAGGGGGCAGGGGAGAAGGGAAAAGGGAGAGGGGGAAGGGGGAGGGGGGACAGTGCCGGCGAAGGGGGAGCTTTCTGCTTCTGCTTGAGCTTCAGCTTCTGCTTCTGTGACTGCTGCGACGCTGGGAAGGGGAGCCCGACACGAGGAGGGTGGCGCGCGAAGGAGAGAGAGGGATCTAAGGCTGAGCTGGGTTCCTACCACCGCCGATCTGCCCAGCCGACGTCGCTCCGTCGCCCACGAGCTGCCAGTGGTTCAGCTTCGTCTACTGCTTCTGCTTCTTCTTTTGCATCTGCTTCTTCTTCTTCTTCTACTGATTTTGCTTCTTCTTCTTCTGCATCTGCTTCTTCTTCTTCTACTACTTTTAATTTCCTATTTTTGATGATTTGTTTTAGGCTACTGGACCAATGATGCATTGTGCAAATGGGAATTTGGTTCAAATATGATACAGCAAAGCAACCAAATGTCATCCATGTACACAAAGTTTGCAGCGATTGGTATGATAACTTAAGAATGTGTTATGTGATTACTATAGCTTCTTGGCATATATATTGTCTAACTGGACTTGTAGGTCAGCTTAACAAAATATATTAATTCTGACTGATTATGGATTGGTTCAAATATTTTGTTTTCTTATTTTATTTTTTCTTTCTTGTATGCATTTTTTAGCATTTTGATTATTGTATATTTTGTATTAGCTTTTTGTTAGTATTTAGACAATAAACATATATAAACATTGGGAATCTAGGGCACCACAAGTTTATTTTGTTGGTGAAACTCTTAAGAATTTGAAGACAGAATTGTCAAGGGCAGCAAAGCTTAAATGCAGCAAATGTGGCCTAAAAGGAGCTGCACTTGGATGCTATGTCAAATCCTACAAAAGAACTTATCATGCTCCTTGTGCAATGAATGTCTCAAATGCTCCTTGATTTTATTTCTGATTAAAAGCAAGAAAGCAAAAACAGAAGCAGAATTGAGAATCGGGAAGCAAGAAGCAAGAAGTAGAAGCAGCAGAAGCAAGAAAGCAAGAAGCAGAAGCAAGAAGCAAAATCAGGAAAGCAAGAAAGCAGAAGCAAGATGCAGAAGCAGAATCAAGAAGCAAGAAGCAGAAGGAGAAATGGGAAGGTGCAGCAGCGAGGCGGCGAGGGGCGAGGTGCAGATGAAGCGGCTAGGTGGCGAGGCGGTGCGACGGCCACGACGACGACGACGGCGGCTCCAAGCTTCACCGCGGCCGTCCCCCTCCCCCTCTCCCCTCCCCCACCCACCCCCACGTCCTTTCCCCTTTACTTTCTCCCCCCCCCCCAACGCGTTCTTTTGTTTTATTTTTTAATTTTATAATTTTTTATTAGAGTAGGGGTCATTTTGGAATAAAATTAAAAATTTTATTAAAAATGACGATTTTAATACGAAAAAAATGTTAAGGATGATTCTAAATAAAAAATTACGATGGGGATGGTTTCGATTCTGATCCTAAACGTTAGGGACCAACACAATACTTATCCCTAACAAAAATGATGCAATTTTTGAAAAAAAATCACTTGCAAAATTCACAGCATCATCTTCAAAAATAAAATCATCTTTTGATAAATCTGGTCTTGGATATTCATCTAACATTGATGCTGACTTTGAAAAGTCATATTTTGATAAAAATGTATCTTATTCAAAATCTGAACCTGCTTCAAATAACTCTGGTCTATGTTACATCTCTAACAATGAGGACGTTTTTAGAAAATCCTTCTTTCACAAAAGAGCCTCACGTTCTAGAAATCCATATGTGTCAAGAAATTCTGGTTTAAGATATTTTGCAAGAGGAGGTACTAATGTTAGAGATGGATCTTTCGAAAGCAATGCACTCTTTTCAAATATCAGAAAATTCAAATCTTTTAATTACCATCAGCATCATACCTTAAATTGTTTTTAGCAACATGCTCACATAAATCACTGTTTTAATTGCAATAAACCTGGTCACTCTTCTTCACAATGCTTTATTGGCAAAAGAAGAGTAGTAAACAAAACATACAAGCTTGTTTGTGATTTTAATGCACTTGGACAACTAAGAATGACTAATTTCAAAGGATCCAAATTAGTTTGAATATCTAAGGTCACTTAAAAGCTTTGTACAATTTTGTCTAGCATCCAAGAAGAAGAAAGACATGTGATATTTGGATAGTAGATGCTCTAGGCACATGACCGAAAAGTTCACATTCTTCGTCAAGCTTGATAAATACGATGGAGGCTTTGTGACTTTTGGTGACAATGGTAAAGGAAAAGTTGTGGCCATAGGTAATGTTGGTAAGAGTTTCTCAACTTTCATTAATGATGTATTTTTTAGTTGATGGATTGAAACACAATCTTCTAAGCATTAGTCAATTGTATGATTTATGTTATTTGGTTATTTTCAAAAAATTGGAATGCTTGGTGGTGTGTGAAAAAAAATCGAAAATATTATTTGAAGCTAAAAGATACTATAATGTGTATGGACAAACTTTAGAGGAATTAAAAGAACAAAATGTAGCTTGTTTTACTTCCATGAAATCTGAAAATTGGTTATGGCACAAGAAATTGGGACATGAAAGCATGTTTTAAATTTCTAAGCGTGTGAAAAAGAATTTGGTTAGAGGTCTTCCTAAAATAAAATTTGACAAAGACATCACTTGTGATGCATGTCAATTGGGTGAACAAACTAAAAATTATTTCAAACCCAAGGATGACATCTCAACCAAAAGACCATTAGAAATGCTACATATTGATCTTTTTAGTCCTACAAGGACTCAAAGTCTTGGTGGTAAGCACTATAGCTTAGTGGTGTTTGATGACTATACTAAGTTTGGATGGATTCATTTCTTGGCTCATAAAAATATTGCTTTCATTGCTTTTTCAACTCTATGCAAAAAGATTCAAAATGAAAAAATTTGAAAATTATTTCCACAAGAAGTGACCATGAAAAAGAATTTTGAAATTCAAGACTTTGAATCATTTTGTAATGAATTTGAAATTTTACATAATTTTTTATATCCTAAAATACCTCAACAAAATGGAGTTGTTGAAAGGAGAAATCGAAGCCTTCAAGAAATGGCTAGGGCTATGCTTTGTGAAAATGAAATTCCTAAATTCCTTTGGGATGAAGCTATAAACATAGCTTGTTACATTTTGAATCAAACTATCATTAGAAATTTTTTAAAGAAAACGCCATATGAGCTTTGGAAAGGAGTACCACCCAATCTTAGGTACTTTTATACTTTTGGATGCAAATGTTTTGTGTTAAAAACTAAAGATAATCTTGAAACTTTTGATCCAAAATCTTATGAAGATGTCTTTGTTGGACAATCAACCACTAATAAAGCTTATAGAGTTTACATCAAGGAATATAGAATAATTGAGGAGTCCATATATGCCACTTTTTGTAATTCTAACTCCATTTCAAGTGTTGCTGAGAAAATTGATGCAGGAACTGAGATTGTCCAAAATTCAGATAGAACTAAAAAAAAACTGAA
Source organism: Arachis hypogaea (assembly GCF_003086295.3). Classification (NCBI taxonomy): domain Eukaryota; kingdom Viridiplantae; phylum Streptophyta; class Magnoliopsida; order Fabales; family Fabaceae; genus Arachis; species Arachis hypogaea. Next base: position 106,558,908 of record NC_092036.1, on the reverse strand, counting down.
CTTACAATGGAAGATGCTGCTCACGATTCTATAGACCAGAATTCAGGAGACGATTCTATTTTGTCTCCTCCTCATATAGAGATTTCTGAAAATCTCAACAAAATTGATCTTATTCGTACTCAACCTGAGATCACCTCACCAAAGCCAAAAGAATGAAAGTTCTTGAAGAACTATCCACATGAATTCATCATTAAAGATCCTTTTTGGATAAAGACAATAGAGGAAGAGCTGGTCTAATTTGAGAAAAATGAGGTCTGGACTCTAGTGCCTTATCCGAATGATAAGAAGGTAACATGTATCAAATAGATCTTTAAAAATAAATTGGGTGAGCATGGTAGTGTTGTTAGAAATAAAGCTAGATTAGTAGCTCAAGGGTTTAATCAAGAGGAGAAAACTGACTTTGATGAGTCATTTACTCTGGTAACTAGAATGAAAGCAATAAGATTATTAACTGTCTATACTGCCCATAAAGGATTTAAATTCTTCCAAATGGATGTTATGTGTGCCTTTTTTGAATGGTTTTATTGATAGGGAAGTATACGTAACTCAACCCCCGATTTTGAAAATAAAGATTTTTCAAACCATGTTTTTAAACCTTTTTTTAAAGCTCTTTATGGTTTGAGACAAGTTCCAAGAGCTTGGCATGAAAGACTTAGCTCTTTCTTATTGAAAAATGGCTTTCAAAGGGGTTCTACGGATTTTACTCTTTTCATTAAAGAATCTAATGATCATTTCATACTTGTTCAAGTTTAAGTGGATGACATTATGTTTGGATCGGCACATGAAGCCTTGTGTGATGAATTTGGAAAATTAATTACTAGTGAGTTTGATATGAGTATGATGAACTCATATTCTTTCTAGGACTCCAAATCAAACAAACTCCTAGTAGAATTTTTGCACACCAAGGTAAATATGCCAATGAGTTAGTAAAGAAATTTGGTTTAGAAAATTCCAAACCAATGAGTACACCTATGCATCCAAATTCCAAACTTGAAAAGGATGAAAAAGGAAAAGATGTTGATAAAATAAGGTACATATAGAGGAATGATAGGATTTCTCATGAATTTGTCTTCCTCTAGACCAGATATTATTTATAATGTGGGTGTGTGTTCTAGATTTCAATCACAACCCAAAGAATCATATCTTTCTGCTGTGAAAAAGATCATTAGATACATTAATTATGCTGTTGATTATGGTCTTTGGTATTCTAAAACTTATGTATTCTGTATAGTTGGGTATTGTGATGCAGATTTTACTAGAGATCATGTGAATAGAAGAAGCATTTCAGGGATTTATTGCCTTATTGGACAATCCTTGAATGTGTGATCATACAAGATGCAAGCCACTATTGCTTTGTCAATGGTTGAGGCCGAATATATATCAACTTCCTCTTGTTGTTCTCAATTGACTTGGTTTAAAACACAACTTGCACATTACAAATTGCAAGTCAATAGTATCCCTCTGTTTTGTGACAATTTGAGTGCAATAAATTTTTAAAAAAAAAATTCTATTTTACACTCAAGAACTAAGCACATTGAAGTAAAATTTCATTCCATAAAAGAACATGTGCAAAAGGGAACAATTGACATACAATTTGTGAAATCTGAGGATCAATCGGTTGATATTTTTACAAAACCTCTATGTGAAGATAGATTTTTAAAATTGAGAATTACTCTAGGGACTGTTGATTGCTGAGTTTTTTAATTAAACATGCTTAAAAATTTTTTTGGGTGTTTTTCAGGTCGCAGGAAGACAAAACTGGATAGATGATGACTCTCTCTAGATTTCATGAAGTTTAGACTATGTGTTGATAATTTTAAATGAATCTGGATCTGAACTAAATCCTTGGTGGTCAAATGTGTTTTTTTAAAACCACCACTAAGCCCAAGAGAAAGTTGTTTTGTTTTATGAAGTGGGCCTCATTTCTTGTTTTGATCACTTACACCAAAAGGCAATATTTGTATTCATCATTTTTCAAGTCAAATCAGTTTTAAATTCTTTTCAACTTTTATTTGGCTTGTCATTTCAAAACTACTTGCATTATTTTTAAAATTCAAAATACCTTGAATCTCATTTTATTAAATTGGTTTGTGTTTTTAAAGAATTTTTTAGCATTTAAAGCAGTTATTATGATAACTTCTCATCTTCTCCACTACTCCCATTTTTCTTTATATATAGAATATTTTTAACTTGTATTTTTTAGTATTTTAGTATTGATCTTAGCAATAAAATTTAAGACAGAATTTTATATCTTAAGGGTAGTGGTGCTGTAAAGTAATCTAAGAAAAAGGGCACAAAGGCAACCAAGGACACGATTTTGAAAAAAGAAGAAGATCCTCTTGCAACCGAGGATGAGGGATCTGATGTCTAGTCCTGTTTGATGCTACTGTTTTCTTACAATTTTTTATGACACTAACGATATTACTTATTTTGCACTTGTGGATTGTATATTGAACTATTTTTTGTAGGTTTACCCTCCTTGATAACAAAAAAGGGAGTAAGTATTGTGTGAAAATAATTTGAAATAGTTATATTGAAACTGTTGAACTTCTGATGCTTGAGACTGGCTGCAAATTTTATTTGTTTTAAACCATTATTTCATGCAGCTATGATTATGTATATTGCTCTGATTGTGAATATTGCTTATACTTATAGCTTTTGTTTTGGTATCTGAGTTTTCTGCTCCATGATGTTGCTGCGGAAAAATTATTTCTGAAACATTGGTTTATCATAAGTTTTTGTTCTATTTCTGGATTTTAGTTGTTGAACTCTGTTGATGACTATAACTTAACTTTTATACTTTTACCTGCTCTACACTTTCTGCATATGTTGAACTGTTTCTCCATGCAAGTGTCCCTCCTTAATGACAAAAGGGAGAGAAAGGCTGCTGTCTGTTTCTATCTTGATCTATGATGATGATGTTTGAAACTGCTGTTTATAATGTGTGTTTAAAAATATGCAGCTTGATCTAGTTGTGAATATTGTTTGTAACTTAGCATTTGAGATTTTGAATAAATAGCTTTTAATTAATATTTGGATTAGCTCTGATTCATGCTTGTTTCAAGGCTGGATGATGATATTTGTGAATTGATAATAGCCTTACAAACTTTGACATATGATCAAACATGTTCCTTAAGATACAAAACTATTTGAAAATTATTGGATGTTTGGCATTATTTATGTGAAAAGCTTGTTGGTATCAGGTTATGAAAAGCAAACATTCAAGGAGAGTTTGGAGATCAAAAGAAAAGGGGAGCTTCAAACCAAAGGAAACATCAAAGGAAAATCTCTAAAAACTCCTCTCATTCAATTTCAATTCATTTAACAATGTTTGTCATCAAGAAAAAAATTGTTGAGTTTAGAGAACTAAACTATGATTAAGATGATGACTAAACATTATTGGGTTATTTGTTTATATGATTTGTTGTGTTTGTGTGTAGAAAATTAATTAATTCACATTGGTCCAAGTAGTATGAAAAACAAGCCCATATTACATCTGGCCTAATATGATTTAAACAAAGCACTCATATCATATGATAAATGGCTATGATAGCAAGTAATCTAAACAAGGAAGATAAGAAAAGAAATATGGCCCCATATCAAGTCAGTTTAAACAAACTATTCATTCCAACAATCTTGATCCAAAGATTGAATGGTTAAACCATCAGGAAGGAAGAAAACAAATAAGCCCAAAAACATAAGCAAGCCCATAATCAAACCAAAGTTTAATGGTGGTCAACATTCAAATCTACTCATTCATTTAGACAGTAACTAAGTGATTCAAATTCCATTTCATTGGAAGCATCACATGACATTACTTCATTTCAATTGAATTAATTACATTCACTTCATCCACCAAAAAGCCAAACTCTCTCTTCTCTCTCCTCTTTCTTCACTTTGGTCACATCACTCACTTAGCAAGAAAGAAAGAAAGGAAGGAAAAGTGTAGAGAGTATGGAGTTTTAAAGGAAAAAAAGCTTGTTGTCAAAACGAAGCAAGAAGGAAGGGATACAACCAAGAAGCTAGTCACTCACGGCCAAACCATATTAAAATGGTGATTTTTTCATTTGTGCTTCATCAAGGATTATTGAAGAAATCAACTGGGTCACAAGCACTGTTCTGAAAAATATGAAGAAAGTAAAGTTAATAGTGCTCTGCTTAGAATTTATGATCAATAAACAAACTTGGATTCAAAGTAAGAATGCACGGCTCAAATTTAAGATTCTTGAAGAAAAATGTTGAAAGAGCATATTGAATGTATGATTGCATGTCACTGCTTCTACCCTCTCTCTCCTCTGTGAATGCCGCTGCTGCATCTGTGTATTGGGAGAAGAGAACCAACATGTGCTGAAGAAGTTTTCAAGCCTGGAAGGTTCACTCCTCTATAATAGGGGTGAACAACCAAGGATTGGAGCAAGGAATGAGAGCACACGTTTGGGTTCTCATAGCTCTTTGAGCTGTTTATTCTTCTCGTTCATGGTTATCATTGAATATTTTTTTCTCAATTTAGTCTGTCTGTGTTTCATTGGTAAAAGGCAAAATGTGAAGTTTTGTAAGAAAAAACCAATGAGTAGAAAAAGGCAGAGAGTTAAAGAAAAAACCATAGTTATCTCAGAAATTCTTTGTATGTATTTCTGTTTTGTTCTCATAATCTTGAGGGGATTCCCTTATAAGTTGGATTATCACTTTACTTTTGAAAATTAGGGTGAGTCTTAGTCAAGTTCAGATTGGGTTAGTATTTGGACTTGTCCCAGATAGGATTGGAGTAGATCCTAGGGAGAATTGGTGAATGTTATCTTGTTGAAAAATAGTGAAATTCTGTCACTGTTGTGATGGAGACTGGATGTAGGCTACATTGCACAAGGTAGCTGAACCAGGATACATCTAGATGTTACTTCTTCTTCTCTACTTCAATTTTGTTTTTGTTATTTAGGAGACAAAATGAAAATGTCTCTCAACTCGATATGAGACAAAAGTAAAAATATTTCCAAAAATTCTTTGAAAAAGCAAAAGTAATATTTAGCAAAAAAAAAAAATAAAATTAAACCCCTTCTCTTGGTCACTAATAACCATCAAGTGCTAATGTCACACGTTACATTGGCTGATTGGCATTTGACATTGCCATACGTAGTAGTATTCTAACACAGCTTTGCTGTTCCAAAATCAGATCCAAAAGAACGAAGGAATGAATGAATGAATGATATGTGTGCCGTGTTCTTCACTTGATTCATCCTATATATGGCTGTGGCGTGCTGCTGAACTGCAACTGTATTATCAAGTCTCGTGTTGAAGCAAAAATAACAAAAGCATTGAGTTGGTTGAAAATAATCATAGGTTGATTTCACTGTCAAACACTAATATTAGAGCCTGAACAATTATTTTCTGTAGTCTTCATTTTCCTCTCAAATGTCATTGTTTATATATTATGTGGAAGATTTTGAGTCAGTATCTAAGAGACTAAGATTATTATAATGAACCAATAAATAACACAAAAACCAGCCACTGAGTTATGCCGTGTTCTACACTTGAAAGAACCCTTCAATTCATCCTATGGCTATGATGCAATGCTCCAGTCGAACTCAATGAGTCTTGACTTCACTATCAAAATCACTACAAAATTTACCTTCTTTTATTCATTGCTATTTTATATTAACAAAGTAAACATTAACATGACATGTTTGTGGTTACTATGCTTATAATAGATTAAAAGTATAATTCATATATCACAAACTGTAGTGTCTTGAACTTCTGATCATCAATTCAAAAGCAGTGGTTTTTGTGATAGCACAAACATATGACTGAAACATTAAGACAAAAGACTATCTGCTGATAAAACATTAATTACCATGGGAATTACATTAGCTTCTTTCTTGTACCTTGTTATATATCTCAACACCACCGAGAACAATTGAAAGAATTTGAAACGCACTAAACAGAAGACAAACATATAAACTGAAAAACATAAAGACACATCAATATTGTTTCCCAGTGCAGAAGAGAATTTACATAGAAATAGAGGTTGTCGGACAAGGAGGAATAGCTACATCAGTAACCCCTTCTAACATCAACACCACACTCTTCATTGTTGGCCGGAGAGCAGGCTCATCTTGGATACACCATAGTGCCACCTTCACCATATTTTCCAAAACATTCTTATCCACTATTTCCCTGGGAACTAGCTTATGCAACTCTTTAGCAACAAAGCAGTTATAGGTCCAGCTAGAGAGAAGAATCTCCTCTGGTACAGAAACACTAATTTCGATGTTCCTTCTGCAGCATATAACTTCCAGCAGCACAACACCATAGCTGTAAACATCTGCCTTCACTGATATTGGGGTGTTCTTGTGCCATTCTGGAGCCACATACCCTCTTGTCCCTCTAATCCCTGTGAAGGTTCTTGTTTGATCTGGCATTAAGAGTTTTGCTAGACCAAAATCAGATATTTTTGCAGTCCAAAATTCATCCATCAAGATATTTTGAGGCTTTATGTCACAGTGAATAATGGGTGCCTCACACTCTTCATGGAGATAAAGGATCCCTCTTGCAATATCCAGTGCTATTCTCACTCTCTCATCCCAATCTGGACGCTTTTCACCCCCAAAGATGAGCTTTCCAAGGGAACCATTACTCATGTATTCATAGACCAGAAGCCTCTTGGGACCCTCGGCACAAAATCCCAGCAAGCGAACAAGGTTCCTGTGATGTGTTTTTCCGATGGCTCGCACCTCTGCTTGGAACTCTCTTTCTCCTTCTTCAACTAGCTTCTCTAGTCTCTTCACTGCAATGGATCTTCTACTTTTGTATAAGCTGCCTTTGTAGACTGCTCCAAAAGAACCCTTACCCAGCTCTTGCTTGAAACCATTTGTTGCCCGCTTCAGTTCACTGTATGAAAATCTTCTCAAGGCCACTTCTTCATTTAGGCCTAAGTTCCCAGTCTCCATCTGCCTCTGAAGCCTTAGAACTCGAATCTTGTAAATCAGGTGGCAAGAGATGGCGATCATTGAGCATAAAAGAAGAGTGAACACCGATGTGATGACAATGATAGTGACAACTGCTTTGTTGCTAGTACTCCTGATTGGGAGAGGCATGAATACATCATTAGGATTCCTGTTTTTATGGGTGATATTTCCCACCTTTAAGAACATTGTGTTGGCTGAGAACCCTTCAACTCTCCTTGAGACATATCTGAAAGGCATCCCTTGTTTCAAGCAGTTCCCGTTCTCATAAAGGGCACCCCAACAGTTGCAATCAGCCAAACAAGAATCAGAGCATTCTTCTTGGTGCTCCATATAGGCCCCAAAATAAGCGTGATCCTCCCATTGAATATCTAGCATTGTGACCATGTTATAATAGGATGCAGCTGCGCTGCCTTTCTCACCTCTACACTCTGCAATTGAGAAGTTCCTTTTGCAGCCAAGAGTGCGTTGATCTGGCTCTATAAAGTCGAAACCTTCAAGACAATAGCAGTCCGGTTTGTCGTCGTTGAATGTACAGTAGCTGTTAAAGCCACAGTAACCCTTTACCTCACATCCGTCATCCCATGGCCACTGTAAAACTTTCTTGGACTCACTACCTTTATCATGAGCATACAGCCTGAAAACCCCATCAGGATCCAGGGTTGCACGATAAATGGTCTGGTTGCTGCCGACACTATCGCCAGAATAAGGTCCATAATGGCTCGAAATAACACTATTGCTACCATTCTTGGACACCAGCAAACCTGTTTTGTTGAGGTAAAGATAAGCTTTGCCTTTGACTATCTTATCACCAAGGTATATATCTGACGGCCAGTAAGCATCCCTCCTCGTGTCAGTTGTGAATTCTGGATACAGACTGAAGTCTCCATCATCCTGCATCTTGAGGCGAAATCGTCCACTTGAGTGATTGGTATCTGAAGAACTAGACAACAATTGACCTCCAGAAGGTAGAGATTGACCACCCAACATAGTGTCAGTTGGGTAATCGAAACTCTGCCATATGACACCCTTAGTCTGGTTATATAGTACAAAGTTTCCAGAATCGAGCATGGAAGCGGAGGAAGCGATTGCATTGGCAATAAGCTTCTGTTTTCCTTGCTCTGTTTGCACAACAAATTTACCTTGTGCAGTCAGCTGTAGAGTTGCATTTGAAGTAACTGGTGGATCGTCTCGGTTTGCAGTCCATACCACCGTATTGTTCTTCGCATCAACCAACCAGATTCCAACGGCATAGCCACTACCTTGCTTATAAAAGCCAAATGCAAATTGGCCAGAAGAAGAGGACCAGTGAGTAGGGTAAGTAGCAGGGTGAAGTAAGGAACCTGGTGTTATGTTTGTTAGCTGGAACTTGTGTTTCTGTTGTTCTTCCTACATAACATAAGAACAAGAGCAATAGGAAGATACCAATGGCACTTGCAGAAAGAGTATTCATAACTACTCAAATCAGCACTTTGGTCTTGATAACAAGAGATGCAAACTGGCTCATAACATCATTGCCTTTCGTGCTTTGAACTTTATAGGAAATGCCATACAAAGACCTTGCTTCATCTATAACCACTCAAATCAACATCAAGTGGAAAACTATCAATGGTGCAAACAAATAAGACCAAAATTTTCTTGGACCAGTTGTGGAAAAACACCTAGTGAAGAAAAGCCTAAGAAGCTTTCTAACTAGACAATGAACGTCAATCTTCATTATCACACATTTGCAGTATCTTCCACGGTCTTTAGACCTAGTAAACAAGGAACTCATACATCATTTTATTAAAGCTCAATGAGACCATGGACTCGGTCAAAGTTTCGAGTTAGTGAATCCCCTGTTGAACCGCATAAATCAATATGAATATAACATGTAAATTACCTATGTAATGCAGGGGAAGATTCATCGATTTAAATCCAAAGTGTTGAGAAATGAAAAACTATTATTATGTTGTGAATCTCCACCGGCATACATGTAAAATATAATTTATAAACAACTGTTATTATTAATGCAATATGAAAACATAAATCTTTCTTTTTATGTACTCCCATCGATGGCACGACAAGTACAAACGCTACACACAACATGCATGACAAGAACAACATAAAAATGGACTGTGGTGTCCCTAGATTATTCAACAAAGAAGGCTGGAGAGGGAGGAACCGGAATATCTTTCAGTCCTTCCAACATTAAGATCACATCCTTCATTGTGGGACGAAGAGATGGTTTGTCTTGAACACACCACAACCCCAACTTCACCATTCTTTCCAGTATTTTCCAATCTACATCTTTGCCTTCATCATCTGCCGCAAGCTTATTCAACTGCCCCGCCGCATAGCATTTATATACCCAGCTGGAAAGAACTATCTCTTCTGGCGATGCAACATTCATATCAATACTGCTTCTACGGCATGCAATCTCCAGTAACACCACCCCAAAACTATAAACATCAGCTTTAACCGACACTGATTCATCCTTCTGCCATTCAGGCGCCAAGTACCTACTTCTCTTGTCATCCATTTTCTTCATTCTTGAATAGCTGGGTTTCAACAGCCTTGCAAATCCAAAATCGGATATCTTTGCAGTCCACACTTCATCCATGAGTATATTCTGAGGCTTTATGTTGCAGTGGATAATCCGAACATCACACTTCTCATGCAGATATAAGACTCCTCTAGCCACGTCTAATGCAATCTTTAATCTCTCTTTCCAAGCCATAGTCATATGAGACTTGAAGAGAAGATCTGCAAGAGACCCATTGCTGAGATATTCAAAAACAAGAAGCTTCCTAGATCCATCAATGCAGAAACCAATGAGCTTCACCAGATTTTTATGATGAGTTCGAGCAATGGCAGTGATTTCTGCTTGGAATTCCCTCTCCCCTTCATCAACAAATTTTTCAAGTCTCCTCACAGCAACCGTTCTGTTACTGTCACCTATTGTGCCTCTATAAACCGCTCCAAAAGATCCTCTGCCTATCTCCTCTGCAAAGCCTCCAGTTGATTTCACAAGTTCATCAAAGGAAAATGAACGCAAGGAACATTCTTCTACAAATCCCAGATTTTCACTTGCAGATAATATTGCATACCTATGAACTTGACGCCTGTAAATAATGAAAATATACAATACGAAGACCAAACCGAAAAACGAAATCCAACCCAGGGTAAAGGACAGAATCATTATAAGACTTCTCTTGTCATCAACAAAGAGGCAGGGCTTTGTTGGAGATAGAGCAGTTTGGTTTAAAGTAGGACTTAGGACAATTCCTGAAGGCATCTTCAAGAAGGCCGTCGTTGATGCATCTTTAAAGCTTCTGCCATATAGAAGTGGAAGCTTATATTTTTCGCAGATGTCGCTCTTATATAACACCGCCCTGCAATCACAGTCTTTCTGACAAGACTTCTTGCAAGTTTCCATCTCCATTGGCACAACCAAATAAGGAGAACCACCCCAGTAGATATCCTTCAAGGAAGTCATATTGTACATCGTTGTTGGGTCCTCTATGCTCTCACAATTATCTTTGCTGTGGTTCTGTTCGCAGTCGAGAAACCTGGTATCGTTACCACCACTCTTGATACGGATGAAACCAGGATAACACTGACACATGGCTTTGTCGCTCTTGATGAAGCAGTAACTGTTCAAGCCACAAAGCGGGACTTGACATTTATCCCCCTCCATGGCTTTCCACAGCGTTTGCACACCTGAGCTAGTATTTCCCTTGAATTGGTGAGCATACAATCTGAAGTTCCCATCTTCATCAAGTGTAGCACGGTAGATAAAAGTTGCATTCTTTGACTTGTCTGTGAGGTTCTTGCTACTAGCTAAACACTCTAGTTCAGAACCAGAGGAATAATCTTGTAGGCAAAGCGAACCTTCAATGCTAAGACTGAGCTGTAGATAACCATAACCTTCAAAGTATGTGTTTTTAGCCCAATAAGCATCCTCCGGTTCACATGTGCTGTTCACACGGCAAGCAGCTAGGTGTACATAATCAAACTGCCTTCTTAGCCAAAAATGTCCACTCGAATGGTCTGATTGTGACACACTAGAGACCAGCTTCGCTCCACTTGTCAAATTCTGGCCACCTAATATGGTGTCACTTGGCATTGAGTTATGGAAACTACTCCATAACATACTAAAATTCTTATCATAAAGCACAAAGTTGCCAGAATCAAGCATAGATGCTGAAGCCACTTCTACTTTAGCCTGATATAAATAATAAAGTGGAGTGAGAAACTCTGGGTCTTCATTTCCTTGCAGAAGAAGTAGCCCGCCTTCTTTGGTCAATCTCAATGTGGAATTTGAAGGCACTGATGGACTATCACGATTATGAGTCCACATAATTGTGTGGTTAGGTTGATTAAGCAGCCATATTCCAACAGCATAGCTATTACCATGGGGGTAAAAGCCAAAAGCAAAGAGGCCAGAACGTGATGCCCATGAAGCGTGCGTGCCTGTAGGAGATATCACAGACCCTATAGAAATGAGGTGAGTGTGGTTTGTCTCAGCTGTGGTTTCATTTGCAAATAGCATCAACAACACTAGCAATAACAGAGCAGGTGTTGATGCCATAGGATTTTGTGTAGTCTTAACTATTCTGAAATGAGAATGATTCTTAGTGATGAACTCACTAGCCAAAACACAACAGTTAAGTAAGGCTCAGGTTCCATTACAGGAGTTGACTGACTCTCATGCATTGCTGAGTCTCACTCCCAAATTCCACACATGATGCAGAAAGGAGTGGTCCACACTCCACATTCCGTGTGGAAATTAAAATCATGCAATATGCATCAAGTCATTAGCCGTGTCATGCAGGAAATTGGTTCCAAATCTTGGACACAAAACTAGCGAGTCCTCTAAGAATTAACTTTGTCTTTACTCATTGTTGACTTAAGCCAATCTTTATATCTGAGAAATTATACTTACAAATCCAGATTTGCCTAAACTACACCCAATTCCTCCTTGGTTTTTCAATATATATTAACCCCCTTAATATGGTTTGTTTTAATATAAAATACCAAAATTATCCTTGCACTCATCTTCAACTCCTCCTGCTCCGCCCTACCCCACAGTCCCACACTCACCCTCCTCCACTCCCTTTCCCACCACCACCAGCACCGTCAGCAACACTCTACATTATCTTTCATTGCATGAATTTGAGAATGAAAAAAAAAAAAAAAAAAGAAATAACATCACGCACATTAACATGATACTGACAGCAAAAAGAATTACAACTAAGAATTAACTGAACTAAAAGCTCAAACAGCGAAATTCACACATTAAAAAAATAAAATAAAAAGAGTAAAAATTATAAGTTGAAAAAGAAAGACCTGAATGCGATTTTCTCAAGCGTGGAACAAACAATACCGTTGATTATGATGTCAAAATTACAGAAATTAATTGAAACTGCAGTGGGATCGATGCATGATAAATCAAGGTATATTTTAATAAGAATTATATTATTTAAAATTAATTAAAATATATATATAAAGTAATGTTAAATTTGATATGTGTTTTAATATAAAAATTTTTGAAATTAAAGTTATATAAAGTTATATTTTTATTTGTTTTTATTTTTGTATTTATTTTAATTGAGGAATTTAGTTTTTTATATAATATTTATATTTTTTTATTTTTAGTTATTGTTGAGTTGTTTTTTTTTTTTTTTGATACGTTCTCACCACGATATATTTATTTTGAATTGTTGATTTATATATATTTTTTATTATTTTTTTATTTTTGTATATATGTATTTCATCTGTGTTTTGAATTTGTTTATTTTTTCTTAATCTCTTGATTGGTATATCATCTTTGTTCGATGATATTAATATCGATGAAGTTAGTTTCTATAGTCAATAAAAAATATAAATGAGCAATGTAAATAATATTTTGAATAATTAAAATTTTTGTAGTATTATTTATTTTATTTATTGTAATAATAATTGAGCCTTAATATTTTTTGTTAGGACAAATATTTTGATAACAATGTATTATTAAGAGTTTTTTTAAAGTTAAAATTATTTATTTTAATTTTAAATATAAATATAAAGTTGCATAAATTTTTCATTTGGATAGTGCTTCAGGTCATTACTATCCTAAAGTGTTATTAGATTTGAGTTATATGTCCAATAAATTTTTTCCATCTCCGTCAAATAGCACTAAAATTATTATAGTATTTTGATTTAAAATCTTTAATTTTATTCTAAATTAGTAATAATTATCGAATTAATAACTTATAATTTGATAAAAAAATTTATGATGAGTATATAGAGATATTTTATTGTTGGATATTGTGTCGTTTGATTACATATGTGCCAAAAATATTTGTCTTCTTTTGTAGGTACTTTCTCCTTACACTTTTTTACATTTAATAACATAGCTCCATCTAAATTTTTCATCAATTTTATTTATAGTTGCAAAAATTATAAAGATCTTTTCCTATTTAAATTTTAAATTTTTATTATCATTAAGTATATAATATTTGAATTGCTATATATATAAATTAAAAATTAATTATATATTTATTTTGTTACTCTTTAAGTATCAACTCTATTGTTAGTATTTTTGTGAGTTTTTTTTACATCTTTTTTTTCTTCTTTTCCTAATATATGCAATTTTTCAATGATATTTATAATAATAAGAATAATTTTTTTAGAATATTTATTATATATATATATTGAATAAATTATTTTTAATAAAAATAATTTAAATTGTATAAAATAAAAATATCTGGTAATATTTTTTAATCCATTTTATGAGATAATATTTCAAATGATACAAACTCAAAATAGTATTGAAAAATATTTAAAATTGGTCTTTAATTTCGTTCATAGCAATTATGAATAAAAAGTATATTTTTATTGTATTTTTACTTGGTCTATACAAATTTTTTACATATTTTATTTTCAAATTTTTTATAATATAGACTTTTTCTTCTTATAACAAATGTTTAAATTTGTTCATCACATTTTTCTCACAATTACATGAATGAGGCATTTTTTGCTGTATTAATAAATCATAATTAAAAATTTTGTAAACAAAAAGTATAATTATAAGAATCTTAAAATATAAGTATATGTAAAGTATTAAAAAATAAAAAAGTATAAATAGTAAAAGTAATAAGAGTGTTTTTATTTTAAAAATATAATAAATATTTTTATTTTGTACTTTATCATCTAATATAATCATTTTTAGGTAGATAGACTCCTCTTCATTTGTTAGTATAGATATTTTCATAGACAAATTATACAAATTTTGATAAAGTAATTATCTATTTATTTGGTGAAATTATCTAAAAACTAGTGTTTCATTGTGTAATTTTGAGATGTTTTGTAGTTTAAAAATAATTTAAAAAATTAGAGTCAAAGAAAATTAATTGAAATGAGAACATAAATAATATAATATAAAATTAGAAATCAACTATATGATGATGATATATTTAAATGTATTTAATAAAAATATATCAAATTTGAAATTGTTTGTAGGAATCTTCAACTGTTGGTGTGAGAGTTTATAAAATAAAATAATAATAATAAAAATCTTACGAATAATGTATAACTGGATCAAATAATATAAAATTTATTATGATCAATGTTATTATCATGACACTTTTAATATAAATATTTATTATATTTAATTAATATTTTATATTTTTATTGAATAATAATATGTTATTCAAGAAGAATAGAGAATGGCATGGAATTCTTTTTTTTCCATTGAAAAATAATTTATTATTTTTATTTTTTTTAAATATTTTAATAAAAATTAATTGGTTAATTTTTAAATTGTGTCAAATAATTAAAATTACTAATATGACATCATTAGAAAAAAATATGATTTAAATTTAATATACAAAAAGTTGAAATCAACTTTTATATAATAAAAAAATAAATTCTATCCAATCCTCTCTTAAATAAAGGGTAAGTTATCCCTATAACATATCTAATTATTATTAGATGAAATAAATTATATCATCACGGTTAATATTAATTTTTAATTTAACTTAAATTTTGACAATTAAACTAATTAAATATAATAAAAAATTTTGTAAATTATAAGGGTTATAAAAGAGATTCTACATTTTGTTCCAGTGTTAGAGATAAGAAGTGGTATCTACTCCCTTAAATGCGATTTGTGGTCCAACATGTGTATATCGTTTCAAACTCATTGATTGTATCTTTGTAAACCTTTATTTGTGTCATCCATTGATAACATTTCTTCCTCAACTTCTCTTGTTTCTTTTTCTTTTACTGGAATCTTGTACCCTTTAGGAGTGCTCAAACTCAGTTCTGCACTTGTTTTTCTAACATATTATAATGTTGTTGTCATCCCATCATCTGTCACCACTTCTACCAACATTTCAAGTTCTGTTACTGTTGGTTGAGAGGTCGAAAGACTCATGCCAAGGCTGAAGGAAGGTACACCAAAGTCATCTTTCCAATGCCGAAGATGGGGAGAACTACAAGATGACAGAGAAAAATTTTAAGTAATAATAAAAAAGCATTATGATATAACATTAAAACTAATAAAAAAAATTTTAAGTAAACCTTACACATTTAATGGAGCTTCTTGCTTGGACCGCCTTGCCGAAGTTTTTTCATAGGCCTGGTGTTGGGGTTTCAGAGGGCAGTTAGATCAAACAAAAAAGTGTTTAATACTGAACGAAAATTATTATTATTATATACTATCAAAACTAATAAAAATAATTTTAAGTAAAACTTACATATTAAAAGGCGTTGCTTCGATTGCCTTACCAAAATTTTTTCGTAGGCTTGCTGTTAGAGTTCTAGAAGACAGCTAGATTAAACAGAAAAGTGTTCAATAATGAATTGAAATTATTATTATATCCCGTCAAAAATAATAAAAAGGATTTAAAGTAAAACTTACACATTAAGAGAAGTTTCTTGCTCCGATTGTCTTGTGAAAGTTTCTTCACAAGCCTGGTGTTGGGGATTCAGAGGGCAGCTGTATTATAAAAACGTGTTTAATAATGAACCGAAATTATTATTATCTACTATCAAAACTAATAAAAAAATTTTAAGTACAACTTACTCCTTAACAAAAGTATCTTCTGTTTGAGTTTTCGAAGGGACAGAGATAAAAGTCTCTTGTTGTTTTATCTCTTCCACAAGAGAACTTAGAAGAACCATTGCAATAGAAACTCTAATGAAACTAAGTAAGAAAGGAGTTAATGTTGAAGGATAAGAGTAGGAAAGTAAAATGGAAAAATGCACTAAGTGAAAGCTGCACATTGATTAGAATAGGAAAGTAAGTTAAAAAATTCACATATTCTAAGATTGAGACTGAATTTCTTCTAGAAATTTATTCTTAAAGATCAAGTGTTCTGTTACTGATAATTAAACAAAATTCTGTGTGATTAATTAAACAAAAATTATTAACTAAATTTAAAGCCTAACGTATATATTTAAATTTACATCATTGGAAGTTGTAAATTCTGTTTTTTCTTTTTTTTTCATGCCATTTCTTTCTTCTAAAAATTATAACCGGGGTTTCAGGAACATTTTTTCTAATAAAAAATATATAAAATTAAAATCATCAACCAAGATTTTTTACTTAAACTAAGAAATGAACCTAAATTAAAAGCAGAAGATTAAAAACACATCAAATTTATTTTTTAGATTCAAATAAATCTCAATTAAACTTAGAAATAAACCGAAATTAGTTCAAATTTAAACAAGCAGTCATGAGACTCAATCATTAACAAAACACATTAAATTCATTTCTAGTTTTAAATGAACTGAAATTATTTCAGATTTGAACCTCAAGTAAACTCTGTTTTTCATGCCATTTTTTGTTCTAAAAATTGTAACTGGAAATTCAGGGGTATTTTCTTTTTCTAATAAAAAGGTACGAAATTAAAAAGATATTCTAATTAAAAGTAGAAGAAGAAAATAAATGTTAAGAGGAATTACTTGGCATTGCTCGGTGTATTTACAGACCATGCCAAGCTCGTTTGTGTTTGTAATACAAATTTGATTTCACTGCCCAAATTTATAGTCGACCGTCTAAGAAAAAAAATAAATATTATTCAGTAAATCCAAAAAATTTACATGAGGTTTTAGGAAAAATTAGTAGAGAAAAAAGAACTTTATATAAAAAACTCAATCTTACATCTACGATAAATCATATCGCGTGTTTGTCGAGTCACAGTCATCTGGAGCAATATTTGTTTTTTAAGCGTCATCATTTTTCTCTTCATTCATTTTTCTTTTTGTTTTCTTTTTTCAGCACACGTCTCCACTACTTGTTCATTTCTGACAATTCATACAATAAGTTTTGATTTAAAATCAGGATGAACCATAATTAAAAAATAAATGAACCAAAATTATTTTATATTTGAACAAGCAGTCAAATAAAGTCAATCATCAAGAAAAACACATCGAATATATATACTAGTGACAAATATAAGAGCTGTAACAAACTTAAGAAGCACACATGAACAATTTTCAGCAAATCCAAGTGAAACTAAACCAAATGAACCTCAAATAAAATTAGAAATGAACCGAAATTATCAATACTTATCACATCATCAGTGAACCTCAATTAATTCACAAATAAATCGAGATTATTTGAAATTTGAACAAGCAGTAAAAAAGACTCAATCAATAAAAACAGAAATATATTTATAACAACAAAATAATCATTTCTGAATCTTACTCGTCTTTGGATTCAATTTCACTTTTCGAATCCGTCTGAACAATCTTCCTTTTTTTGCTTTCTTTTTTCGCCACTCTTTGTGGTTGTTTTCTTTTCTTTGGCAGTGTTTTCTCCATTTTTTTTCTTCTTATCTTCAACACATATAGAAAATTTTGTTAAAATCATAATATAAAATTTTAAATAAATAGATAGTTTTCGATGGTGAGAAGTATACTCAAATTTAGAAAAAGTTTCTTCTTCCGAAGATAAATGCAAGATGACAAATTTTTTTCTTTCTTTTTCTTTTTCCTTTTTTTCCCCCTTTTTTTTCTTCTATCTCTCCCCCTCAATTATGCTCTTTTTACAATTTCCTAAAACAGAAACTTATTTAGTTAGCACAATAATTTAGAAGCATCTGAACCGAAATTCGAAGAGAAATAATTTTTTTTGTTTACCATTTCATTATTTGTTTCCAAAACAATCCGGTCAACCAGCCTCCTCCATGTCCAGTGCGCCACCCATGGTGGTCCGAGAGCGTCATCTGCTTCTGGATCAGGGAACTTCGTTTCATAGAAATATATTAACATTAACACAAAGACGCAACCATTAACTGAAAGTTTGTTTCCTGCTATCTGGGCTTTGATCTCCTTGATCAGGAAGCTCAGCACATGAGACGCTCAATTTCATTTTTAGACTGTGTCCACACGAAGGACATGTGGTTTATGGACTAGGGAAATTGTGTTTACTATTGTCGGCAACAAAAAGTATTTTTGGACAAAGACGATGAAAGTCCTCTTGAATTTCAACAAGTTTTTCTCCCCTTCAATACTTATATCAATCACAGATTTTATCAAAGATGCCAAAGTAGCACTTTTGAAGTTGTCAGCAATCTTCTTCTGCTGCTCATTCAGTTTGCTGTATGCAACTTTTTTAGAAAAATGATTCTCTATAATATTTTGATATAAACAAATTACTTAAGGCTCAATTCATTTTCTATATCCAAATGAACTTCAAATAAACTAAGAAAGGAACCGATATTACTTAAGGAATAAAAACTTTTTGTCAATATCGAACCGAAATATTTTAAGGAAACACTCAAATAAAGAAGTCTATCATCTTTTGTTAAAGATATTTTGGTGTTACATTTTAATTGGTTTCTATATAATTTATTCAGTATTCTTCGTCCCACGTTATTAAATTTTTTAAAAGATTTTCTTTCTAAAAATAATAAAAAAATATTTAAATTGAACTAAAACAAAAAAGATAATAGATTAACTATTAGATTTTTTTTCTGAAATTATTCATGTAAAAAAATATGCTACAATCAATATTAACCATATATATAAAACATACGGGTTATATCGATAGGTCAAACCTCTTAAAATTTTTATAAATAAAAAATAACTAATTTATATTCGTACAATATATAAAATAATTACTATATTATTATTATATTATATATTAAAATTCACTAATTTAAATTTGTTTTTATTTTTAATATAAGCATTATAAATAAATAAAATTTTTATAACTAGATATAGTGTAATAAAATATATATAATATTAATTAATTTTTAAAAAATTCTGAAAAAATAATTTCTTTTTAATAGAGTGTTATTAAAAAAATTTACATTATAAAAGCTAATTTCAACCAATACGATATAATAGATTATTAAATATATTTAATACAGAACACATTGAATATAAATTTTTGTTGAGTTTAAATTTTAAATAATTTTTAATTGAATTTTAAATATTCTTATTTTAAAGAGTTAGAATATTTTAACATCATTTTTTTCGTATCTTTTTAATTTAGTCTTTGACTTTTTAAATTATAAACCTTATTTATAATTAAGGGTAATATTTCAACACTATCAATTAACTACAGATACAAAAATACAGAAACAATTCTATAGTCATAATTATAATCTAACTTTATAAGCAATACAATGAAACTATATATAAGTAATATAACTAAATTTTATCTATATCTATAGTCACAGTTCATAAATAATATAATTTAATTATATTTATGTTTATAATTAAAATATAAAAAATACAAAAAAATTATCATGACGGTTTTTTTTTTCGTTCATAATTTTTTTTATTATTTTTGTTGTGAAACGAAAAGTATCATGATGATTAGTTTTTTTCGTTCATAATTTTTTATTATTTTTGTTGTGAAACGTTTAATTATTTAATTACTTTCGAAAAAAGATAATTGAATAACACAAAAAAGTTTTATTAAAAATAATTTATTTAGATGTGATTAAAAAATAATTAAAATTATATACAGTAAAAAGTTAAAATTATTAAAAAATAAAATTAAAATTCATTTTAAAATTAAAAATAAAGTTTATTTAAAAATAAAATTAAAAATCATGCTTTTTTTTCTTTTTTTCTAAAATTTATCTACGAGTAATTCCATAAGTATCTTATGAAGAATAAAAATATTAAACTCATACTGAAATTTATTTTAGTAAAATTTATTTTTATTTTGTTAAACGTTAAATAAACTATTGAAAGGAATTTTGTGTCCTCCATTAGAGAAGAATGATAAACTTCCATACTTTCATTATGTTACGGCGATAATTTGACCCTGTTATTTTTGAAATTATGATTGCACTTCATGATTTTTCACTTTTATCTATAAATTTTTGAATGTGCAAAATAATAATAATAATAATAATAATAATAATAATAATAATAATAATAATAATAATAATAATAATAATAATAATGTCACGGTAAAAAAAGAAGCACATCACCAAATAATTTATCATCCAAATTATATATAAATAAAATTGATAATAGGAGGGCTAATACCAAAAAAATTGATAACAAGACTAGAGACTTACAAAACCTTTCTTAAATTCACAGAAAAAACGTTTATATTTGTGTAACATATAAAATAATTATCATATTATTATTATTACATATATATATATATATGGGCAAAAAAAAGTCTTACTGATTTAAGGAAATTTTTTTTTAATATTTGATTAAATTATTCTTGTATTTCATATTTTTTTTGGACTTTTTCTTAGTTAAAAGTATAATCATTATAATTTTTTAATTATTATTGTTAGGGGTATTCGTAAATCGGATATGGCTAAAATTTTGATACAATCCGCACTAAACTCATTAGATCGAATTCGATATCCGCATTTTTTATGTTTGGATCAGATATCAAATATATCCATAAAATAAAAAAATTAAAAAGGGTTAACCACAAAAAATGCCCCCGAATTATTCAAACACTGACAAAAATGCACCCGAACTTTACTATCGACAAAAATACTTTTAAATAATTTAAAAACACAACAAAAATACCCAACATTAAATATGTATTTCTCAAAAAATACATTAGAGATTGAATTTTGATGTGATTTTTTGCAAACATGATTAAAAAAATGTGATATTATTATTCTTAAAATTTGGTGATTTTTTGTTAAGTATATATTATTTTGTGATTTTTTAAAAGTATTATTGATTGTTAATAAAAAAATTATAAAAAAATATATACTTAACGAAAAATCACCAAATTTTAAAAATAATAATATCTCAATTTTATAATCATTCTAGCAAAAAATTGCATCAAAATTCAATCTCTAAGGTATTTTTTGAAAAAATATATTTACTGTTAGGTATTTTTGTTGTGTTTTTAAATTATTTAAAAGTATTTTTGTCGATAGTAAATTGTGGGTGCGTTTTTATCAGCGTTTGAATAATTCAAGAGTATTTTTGGTGGTTAACCCTTTTTAGTTTTTTTTTTATTGATATATTTGATATCTGATCCAAACATAAAAAATGCGAATATCGAATTTGATTTAATGAGTTTAGTGCGGATTGTATCGAAATTTTAGCTAATTTGATTTGCGAATACCCCTAACAACAATAATTAAAAATATTATAATGATTATACTTTTAACTAAGAGAAAGTCCAAAAAAAATATGAAATATAAGAACAATTTAATCAAATATTTAAAAAAAAAAATTTACTTTAAATCGGTAAGACTTTTTTTGCCCATATAATAATAATAATAATAATAATAATAATAATAATAATAATAATAATAATAATAATAATAATATGGGTAAAAAAAGTCTTACTAACCCTCTTATTATCAATTTTATTCATATATAATTTGGATGATAAATTATTTGGTGATGTGCTTCTTTTTTAACCGTGACATTATTATTATTATTATTGTTGTTGTTGTTGTTTTGCACATTCAAAAATTTATAGATAAAAGTGGAAAAATAATGAAGTGCAATCATAACTTCAAAAATAACAGGGTCAAATTATCGCCGTAACATAATGGAAGTATGAAAGTTTATCATTTTCCTCTAATGGAGGACACAAAATTCCTTTCAATAGTTTATTTAACGTTTAACAAAATAAAAATATATTTTACTAAAATAAATTTTAGTATGAGTTTAATATTTTTATTCATCATAAGATACTTATAGAATTACTCATAGATAAATTAAAAAAAAAAGAAAAAAGCATGATTTTTAATTTTATTTTTAAATAAACTTTATTTTTAATTTTAAAATAAATTTTAATTTTATTTTTACTAATATTAATTTTTTACCGTATATAATTTTTAATTTTTTTAATCACATCTAAATAAGTTACTCTTAACAAAATTTTTTGTATTATTCAATTATCTTTTTTAGAAAGTAATTAAATATTAAAATAATTAAACGTTTAACAACAAAAATAATAAAAAAATTATAAACGAAAAAAATTAACCATCATGATACATTTCCTTTCACAACAAAAATAATAAAAAATTATGAACAAAAAAAATTAACCAATTTTTTTGTATTTTTTATATTTTAATTATAAACATAATATAATTAAATTATATTATTTATGAAATGTGACTATAAATATAGATAAAATTTAGTTATATTACTTATATATAGTTTCATTGTATTGCTTTTAAAGTTCGATTATAATTATGACTATAGAATTGTTTCTGTATTTTTATATGTGTGGCTAATTGATAGTGTTGAAATATTACCCTTAATTATAAATAAGGTTTATAATTTAAAAAATCAAAGATTAAATTAAAAAGATACGAAAAAGATGATGTTAAAATATTCTAACTCTTTATAAGAATATTCGAAATTTAATTAAAGATTATTTAAAATTTAAACTCAACAAAAAGTTTATATTCAATGTATTTTGTATTAAAAATATTTAATAACCTATTATATCGTATTGGTTGAAATTAGCTTTTATAATGTTAATCTTTTTAATAACACTCTATTAGAAAGAAATTATTTTTTCAGAATTTTTAAAAAATTGATTAATATTATATATATTTTGTTACGCTACATCTAGTTATAAAAATTTTATTTATTTCTAATGCTTATATTAAAAATAAAAATAAATTTAAATTAGTGAATTTTAATCTATAATATAATAATAATATAGTAATTGTTTTATATATCAGACGAATATAAATTAGTTATTTTTTTATTTATAAAAATTTTAAAGGTTTGAGCTATCGATATAACTCGTATGATAAATTTTACTTTAAAAAAATTATATATATATATATTTAATATTGATTGTGCCATATTTTTTTATATGAACAATTTTAGAAAAAAAATCTAATAGTTAATTTATTACCTTTTTGGTTTTTAGTCCAATTTAAATATTTTTTATTTTTTTTGAAAAGAAAATCTTTTAAGAAAGTTAATAATGTGTAACAAAGAACACTGAATAAATTATACAGAAACCAATTAAAATGTAACACTAAAATATCTTTAGCAAAAGATGACATAGACATCTTTATTTGAATGTTCCCCAATATTTTAGTATAAACAAATTAATATAAAAATAACAAAATGATCAAAAAAGAAAAATACAAATGTAAAATATGAAAGGTATAATACCGCCAAAATTTATGCCGAGCGCATCTCTTATTTTGGCAGGGGTTATGTAGATTTTGCCATAACGAGTGTCCAAGACTCCAAGCATCCATGATAGAGATCAAAGCAATGAATCAATCTCCTCAAGAGTTTGAGAGACATTCAATTCTGAGATATGTCTCAGTGCACCGTATCTCATTTCTTCAATAATAGTTTTCTTTTTTCACTCAATTCGATGAACACCCTAGCTATGGATCTTGTTGAGCATCTCAGATCATGTGTTTTCTGCAAGAATTTGAAATATTATGTTATGATATATTTATGATACAAAAATAGCGTTGCTTTAATCTGTATATGCTTACGTTATAATGCGACTCTTCCTTTTTTGAGATGGTCATCTTTTTCATTTTTGCTGTAAGGAAGAAAAAATTTGATCCGTACTTAACAAGTGAACCTCACTCAATTCACAAATGAATCGAATTTGGTTTAGATTTGAACAAAAACTAACCAAACAACTCCACATGAACAAGTTCATCAAATTCAAGCGAAACAAAACCAAATGAACATAAATTAGACTAAGAAATGAACCTAAATTTCTTAAGGAATAAGAAATTGGATCGATACTTAACAATAGCATGAAATGAACCTCACTCAATGCATAAATAAACCGAATTTTGTTCAAATTTGAACAAAAAGTCATAAAGAGTCAATGAGCAAGAAAAACACATTGAATTCATTAATTTAACAACAACATCAAGTGAATCTCAGTTAATTCACAAATGAACTGAATTTGGTCCCAATTTAAAAAAAAAAAACTAACCAAACAACACCACATAAACAAGTTCAGCAAATTCAAGCGGAACCAAACCAAATGAACATAAATTAAACTAAGAAATTAACTTAAATTTCTTAAAGAATAACAAATTTGGTCAATACTTAACATTAGTATCAAATGAACCTAACTTAATTCACAAATGAACCGAATTTGGTTCAGATTTGAACAAAATGTCATAAATATTCAATCACCAAGAAAAGCACATTTCAATTCATTTCTGCATGCAAATAAACTCAATTAAACTAAGAGATGAACCGAATTATTTATCAGAACCAATAGATTAATAACACAGTTTCATTTGATGCCCTACTTACGAAGAAAAACAAAAAAAATAGAATCAAAGAAACTCGATCTACTAAATGAACGAACTCGATCCACTAAACCTTAAATCAAACTAGAAGAAACGTGAGAGTTGCGAGAAATTAACTGAACATAATAACAATAGTTTTCTCAGTACCTTACAGAATCTTTGTTCTTGTTTTTATGTGTTTTTTGTTAATAAATTTAAATGCTCCACCCGATTATGCAGTAGTTTCTGCAGAGAATTTGGTTGCAATTTCAAATTGGAAGAACGAACATTTTTTCATATCCTAGCGTGAATTGAATTTGTCAATTCGTAATGTTTGGGGGTTTTCGGTGCGTGTAGCATGCGTCTCATTGATGAGAGAATTTCTTTTGGTATCGAAGCTGCTTAGTTGAACTTAAATATAGAAATGCTTGGATGTGTAATTGGATTAAAAAAATAAAACCATGTCAAAACTCTGTAGAGAAGTTGGGCAATAAATGACCTAAATCTGATTAACGTCCAGATAATCAAAAGTTCAAAACGTTATCGGGCAGAGAACTAAAAATCACATTACTCCTTTATCACTAAAGCCCTTGTCTCTGACTTTTTTACCGATTGCACTTTGTTTTGCAACTCTTCTGGTTTTAGTTGCACTCTTCGTCTCTTCGCCTCTTCGGTACGCTCAAACTTTTGAAGCATTTCAATTCTACCTGTTTTACTACACTATATTGAAAACTCAAAAGGTTAAGGTTTGCAACCTCTAGCTCAGCATTTTGCTACAATCTATTGTCAACTAGGAAAAATATGCAAGGCACACGTAGCCACAGAAATGATTTTCAAATTGGAACCTATAACATTATAGTATGAAGCAGATACAAAATATATAACTATTAAGTATTAACTACAGATATAGAATATGACCGTCAACGAACTATCAACAGTCAAAACAGAACAACTGTGATTTCCAGACTCTTTATTATATGGAACCCTATGATTATATAAAAATTAATTCCATCTTTACATTTAGAATTACATCAGTGTTAGTATCTAAGCCGTGCATAACAAAGGCGGATTTCAGGGAAAAAGGGTGGGACAGAGAAGCCATCCCCACCACACTGCCGTGAAAAGCAACCAAGCAAGTTACTTGGCCGCTTGTTCCAGAACTGGAACTTTCTTCCATGTTTCTTCCAATCCACTAATCTTCAGTGGCGGCAACGAAAAAACACTAACTGTCGAGCTCCCGCTTCTAATTTCCTGCAATACGTGCAATGCTGATATAGTACTCTTCATGTAGAGGCTCTCCATGTACTCGATCTCTGATAATTCCTTAGGTATCAAGAAACCATTGCTCTTGGTAGTGGTGGAAGTTGAAGGACCACATCCTTCAGCTTGGGGAGTTGTCTCGCCAGAAGGTGGAGAATCAATCACTGGGAAAAGACGATCAAGCATTGCTTCGCACTCCTTCACTAGCTTGTAGAGCAGATCAGTGGTAAAGAAAGGTTGTTGCAAGACCTTCTGTATGAAGGGCAACCGGATGAGAGCACCAGTTCTCTTGTCATACTTTTTCAGTATTTTCACTAGCCCTGTGGATAGAAAAATGAGGTTACAATTAGTTAGTTGTCTGGAGCTGCTGATTCGATAGAAGACAAAGACCTTATGTAATAATCCACAATAAATACTCAAAATAACCAAATTTAGGCTAATCACAGAAACTTATCTCTAAACCTATCTCTATAAAAAGTTGAAAACCGCAGCTTATTGTTTAAAGACCAGATCACCATCTACCGACAGCTAACTAGTACATTTTTTAAAGAATAAAATAAAAAGGTGAACTACCCTGTTTGATTGTTTAAGCTTTTAGATGATTAGCCTGTGCATAATTTTCAACAGGAATATTTGTGGTGCTCGGCATATACTATTCTAAAGCAAAGAATGATAAGCCATAATGGGGTATCAAAAAGCCCGGATGTTCAATTTTCAGATTTCTTTATTCCAAGATAAGCATATGGTCACAAGTTGTCCACCGATTTTTAAGAAATAATGGACAATATGAATTAGAAATGAATCCTATTCCATCTTATTTCTTGATCTCATCCATTGCATTCATAAATGGCATAATTATAAAGTGAATGCGACACATATTTTATCATATAAAGGTTTGCAACTTGTAAATATAATAATAAATAATTCAATACGAATATATGAAAAATAAGCTAACATATTGCTGAGTGTTGACAATTAAAACTTGGGAAAGTACCTGTGTAGTTAAGGGCACTGTAGTTCTCCAGCAAGACCATCTCTCCATGAAAATCCACAATTTCCTTGCGAATTTTCATCAACTCTTCACTGGAAACCTTCACCTTGGCCACCCTGTCCTGAAGCTCCTGCATATTTAAACCGCAACAAACATTAGTGACACACTTACATATCCAGCTAGCTCTTCTATAATAAACATTAATCCAATTAAGCATGCTTATCCTAATTAATTAATTAATTAGCTTAAAAAGTTCCAGTAATTTTCTGGAGAATAAAAGTAGACATTGACATTGCCAAATTGAAACAAGTATAGTTACTTTGCCTAGTGGAGACAGGAGACCTAATATTTTATTATATCATCGTATCAAATGTCAAATAAAATAATCAAATTCATAATTTGCTAGTATATTTCATTGCTAATCAACCTAACTAAATTAAAATTCCACATAAAACTTAAAATAGATTCGGAACTTTTCTTTCTTTTTAAATTTCTTGGATTAGTTAACGAAGCGAAGAGATTAATTACGCACCTTGAGCCTGATAATGTACTCTTCCTCCTTCTCGACGAAGAAGTTATTGAATTTCTCGAGCTCTTTTTCAAGGAGATTCCTGAAGTCAAGTTCCTCCTTGGAGATTTCCGGTGCGGCGGCGTCGGAATCTCCGGAGGCGTCGAGCCTAGGGCGTTTGGCAGGGCGGTCGTCGGACTTAGGAGCAGGGTCCAATTGCTTGAGCTTCTTCTTGAGCTCCTTGTAGGAGAGGAACTTGTCGCGCCATTCCGGTAGGGTTTTCTCGATCTGGTTACTCAGGCTCTTTCCGAATTTCATGGCTTTCCGTTAAAGAAAAAAACGAACAGAAAGATGAAATTTCAGATGAAAGAAAAAAGAAGGTAGTGATTTGTAAGAGTTGGTAATTGGTATGGTATAGTATGTGTGAAGAAATAATAAATATAGAGGAATGTGTGAAGGCGAAAGAATATATATGAGTTTGGTTGCGAATGCGATGATAGGGAAGAAGAGGAGGAGGAGGAGAGGGGAGAAGTGAGAGAAGGTGAGAGATATAACGGTATAGGAGAAGAGAATATTCGAGGGTATAGTTGGAATATCCGTAAATAGGAGTATATCTTGGGTTTTATTCCCCTCTCTACTGTCCTCCCAAGGGAGTGGTTGTGCTTCTCCACTTGCTTTAATACTCACTGCTATATGTGCTATCTATCTGTGGTGTGAGTTTTTATTTACAATACTTATTAAATTTTAATTATTTTATTAATTCTTATAATTTTACTAAATTTATAATTAAATTTTTATATTATTTTTAATTTTATGAATATATCTTTGTTAATATAAAAAAATATTAAAATTA
Source organism: Arachis hypogaea (assembly GCF_003086295.3). Lineage (NCBI taxonomy): Eukaryota > Viridiplantae > Streptophyta > Magnoliopsida > Fabales > Fabaceae > Arachis > Arachis hypogaea. The sequence continues at coordinate 106,530,671 of NC_092036.1, read as the reverse complement.
ATAAAATATTTTTTTATAAATTAAAAATATTTATAATTTAAAATTTAATTAAAATTTTAACTATATATTTTTTAGAATAAATATACTTTAATTTAATATTTTTAACATGAAAATTACTTAATTATAAAATTAAAAATCGTGTAGGAGTTAACTGAAAGAAAAAAGGAATAACAATATGATTGTAAATTTAATAAAATTATAAAAATTAATAAAATAATTAAATAAAATTTTTTTTACAAAATAAAATAAATAATTTATAATTTTTAATACTTATATTTTGTACACACATTATAATCTTGCTCTTTTTTTTAGAAAATGATAGGGTGTTAATATTTTTAAGGGAAAAAATATTGATCACTTAATATGTATAAGTTTTTGTTAATAATAAAACTTGTCTCCAATTTTGTTTAAGAATTATTCATAGCTTTATTACTTCTAAAAGAAAGTCATATTTGTAATAGGATGAAATTTTGGTTTTTGGTTACCCAATGCTCTAATGTGATATATGTGAATGCGAATATTTAGGGATTGTTTGGATAAGTTTTTAATAAAAAAAATTAATTAATTTTTTTAAAAGATTTTATAAAAAGGTAAATGTAATTTTATGTTTGAATAATTATGTAAAAAAAATTTTATTTATCAATTATGTTTGAATATAATCATATAAAAATATTTTTTTGTTTATTTATTACGTGAACAATATTTTTTAAAAAAAATCTTTTAAAAAATATATAAATTGTAGTTTTTTAAAAAAGATATTCTTTTTATTTTTCTAATATTTTTATTTTTACTACTACAATTTTACCAAACACACTAAAAAATAAAAAAGATCTTTTTTCATTAAAAAATTTTTTTTTATCAATTTAATAATGCTCAAACAAGCGCTTATAAATTATGATTTAGAAAATAAATAGGAATTAGATTTATAAAAAGAAAAAGTTTAAAAGACCAACACTTTTATTAAAATTTGATAATATTTAATTAATAAAAAATAAATAATTCTATTAAATAAAATCTTACACCATTAAAAGTATCAATAATAACTAACTAATGATTATAAATTCCATTACAAAATTTGCTGCCCTGGCACTCCGCTTATAAAGAACTCAAATAGGATTTGTGATTTGGATTCATTAACAAAAATGAAATTTCAATGTTTTTGTTTATATTTTTATGTATTATTATGTAATGAATATAGTGACTAAATCACTAAATGAATACATGTCAGATTATTTTGTATTTTATACAACTTGATAATCCAAATGTTGTTGCGTTAAAAGTTAAAACATATATTTTTAAAATTCCCCAACATATATATGTCATGAAAAGGAAATATTCATTGCATAGAATACGAAAATACAATGATAACCTCTTTTATGAAGGAATGAGATTCCATGCCATGCTTCATCATAAATTTAGTAATTATATAAATCAGTTAACTTTTTCTATATTAACATTAAAAAAATATTTAAGAATATATATATATATATATATATATATATATATATAGAAAAAAGGAAATAAGTATCATATTTACCGAACATCAGTATTTATGAATTGTTATCTAAATTTTATTTAATTTATCTTTTATAATAAATTTAATTTTTAAAATTAAAATATATATTTTTATATTTATTAAATTAAATATTAATTTTTATTTGTTTTAATAAATTAAATATTATTTTTTAAGTATCATAGCATTCACTTTATTATTAATAGTGCTTTTAAAACCTAATCAATCTCGTAATCAAATCGTAAATAATTTTATAGATGAGTCAAACTGGTCCAACTATGGGAATAGATAGTGGTGTCAACTTAAAAGATAATACATTAATTAAAATAAAAATAACTGCAACAAAAGCAGAAAAGTTTGAGTAAATTTAAGCCCAGCAAGGTAGAAGGCCTAAGCAAAGGGAAAGCGAAGTCAAGGTTTATTAATTTATGACGCATGGTATAATGCCAAGGCATTTGGAATATCCGATTTTTGCTACCAAGTCCATAATACGACATTTGGGATCCTTAATTAATTAAAATAACTAATTAATTAATATATAGTGCCAGGTGGCACCGCTTTCTCCCCCCTGTCTAACAGAGAGCATTAATTACGTGACAACGTCGAATCACATGCATTTGCAGTTTCCTTCTTTTCAGTTACATGTCCTGTGCCTACTGCCACTTGGTAAAACTAAAATCCGCATCTTTGAATGGATATTCTTAGCAACCATGAACTGGATTCTACCATCCTCATAATAATTATAATAAATAATTCTAATTTTCTTATAAAATTATCAAAAGTGGAGTTTCCATCTTAAAACAAGATTATTTGTTCATCTAATGACTTTCAGCTCAATACATAAAGCACAATTAATAATGCATATTAAAAAAAAATCAATCATCAATGAGTTGTTACATATAAAAAAACATATTTGATATTAGTATGAAAAAAATTTATTATACTAATAATAATTTAAATAAATTAATTATTCTAATAATTAATTATTATTTAAAAAATTATATATATAATATTTAATTTAATGATTAATTTTTAGTACACTTAAAATATTTTTGCAGAATTAATTTCATTAGAGTAGTAAATATAGACTATGTTGTGTTTTGCACGAGTTACATTATATTAGGAAGACAGGATATTAATATTAATAGTCAATCAAAATTATATATGGTTTGTATATTTTATTTGAAAATGATGAAATAAATCATCAATTTTATTTGTACTATCATTGACTCTAATTTTCACACATGTGTGAGCCAATTCAGCTGAAATTTGACTACCATATAACTTGTTCCAAAAGTACTTTTCCTTAATATAGTTTTAACTACTTGAAAAATACTTAGGGTTGTAGGAAAATAAAATCAAACCCATTAAGCATACTATAGTAAATCTAAACCTATGCCCAATAATCAGTCTCACATAAGCATCATAATTAGTGTTATTGAAAAATCACTTTATAACATAATAAGAAGGATCAGTCTCAAATTTCTCTAATTGCACACAGTCCTTCATAAAAATAAATGCCCCTATATATATATACTTAGAAGGAAATAACTTATCTTTGCAAAAAGGCGAAGGAAATAAATAAGGAAATATATTTCCATTTTTGACATTAGGAAATATATTTGCATAAGAGAGACATGTGTGAAGGAGTTTAATTTTTTAATTTGATGGTATGTAGTAGCTAACATATCATAAAAAGCATATGGGTTTGGCATATCCTTAACTCCAACTAGAAAAACCAAGCATACCTTTGGCATATTCCATTTAAACTCCCTTTATTCCCGCAGGGACTCCATACTCTTCAATTAAAGTTCATAGGGACCACTTTAGCTTGGTTCTTCCATATCTTCTTTTCTTCTATTTTTAATTTCAAAACAAAAACAAACCAACTAACAGTTTTTATTATTATTATTTGTTTACTACTGCTCTATGTTTCGTTTAAAAGATTATATTTCTTGTTTCTAAGCACAACGTAACTAGATATCATTGTTTAATACTGCCGGTGTGATGCTGATGATATTACTAGTACATTTGTTCCTTATTGCATTGGATTTGATCTCTTCTACACGGGTCTACGCTTGTAACGTAGTCAACCATAAAATATGAAAAAATTTATTTCAGTATCCAATGAATCTGTAATTATATTTTCTAATACTATTGAGTAATTGTGTAATTTTAATACTGTATAAGAATAATAAGGTTACTAGTTTTTCAGTAATATCATATCCGATCATTTAATATTCATTTTCTTTGGTCTAATTAATAATTAATAGATTATAAGGCAAAAAAATGTTTGCTTCCCGAAGGTAGGGATATTTCCTAAAAAGTGGAGACTTGTGTCCCTCTCTTAAGTTGGAACTAAGCAAGAAAACAAAGAAATATTGTACCTTCTTTTCCTTCCTTTCCTACACTGATGGGTCATGGCCCTTTAATTTTCAATCCTTGTTATCACCCATTACTTTTCAAACAAATATATATGTGTGCGTGAATGTGATTGATGGCTATAATTATAGTGTTTATGATGGTTATGAAATTTTGAATATACTTAACAAATATAATTAAAATTAAAGTTATATATTTTTTATTCTTTGATCATTTTATTTTTGAAAATAAAAAAGTAAAAAATATGATCAAATTTAAAAGTATTGTAAAATAAAAAAAAAACATATACGTATCTTTAACATTAGTTAAAGTTTTTAAATATTGTCAAAATTTTATAACCATCATATTCGCCACAGGAATAACCAAATAAACTAAATAAATAATACATAAGTAGATTAATTATTATTGAAATTTTTTTGAAATGTTAATATACTAATTAATAAAGTAATTTATAAAATAGGTTGTTTTTTCAAGGATCTCCACCAAAAGGGAAGAGAAAAGTTTGTTGAGTACAACCACAAAGTCAAAACATCTACAATATCATAAAAAAAACTACTACCACAATAATAACATCAATCTTAGAACAATTGTCATCCTTTTCGCATTGTCTTTAAAATAAGCAATGTTTTAAATAGGAATGTCAACGGATAGAATGGGAGCAAAAAATATCTTTTTGCTCTTCATCCCCACTTTTAGATTTGTTCTTTATTTTTGTCGTCGTCCCATTTTCTGCCGTAAAAAAATATTGCTCTCCATTCTCATTTTTCACAGGATCTCATTCTCCATGGAGACTCCATTCATAATTCTAACTAATTATTAATTTCTATATGAATAGAGCTGTAAGTATCTATCCTATACAAAAATAGCAAGATTTTATACAAAAAATCTAAATGATACATGATGATTTTTTTCGAAATGACGCAATAGGAAGACGCAACGACGAGCCAGAGGACAAAGCAGCGGAGGAGGTGAGAGACGCGACAACAAAGAAGAAAATGGACATGACGGCAGAGTTACGAAATGGAACGCCGCAAATAGAAAGCACAACGCGGTGAGGGTGATGGCACAGTGAGGTGTGACGATGCAGTGAGAATGGAGAGTGGCAAGGGAGTAGCTGCAGAGAAGTTGGATGGAGTATAAATAGCATTAGGCATCTTTGAATTGAAGAAGGATTATGCAAATAAAGATGTGTGTGAGAAAGAGAGAAATGATTGAAAAATATATATGAGAAATAAACTATTAAAGATATATAACTCAGCAAATTTATAAATTTCGGAGAATAGCGGGAATAGAGCGAAAATCTCTGCTCGAATCCCCGCACGTGCCTCGGAAGAATTTTGTCTCACATTCTCATCCCTACAAAAAAAATTTCTCACAATCGGATACCCATTTAAAACAGTCCCTACAAAAATTTTCGCATCTGAAATGTTTTGACATCCCTAATTTTAAATAATAACTAATCAGCAGCAAACACTTGTTACAAATTACACCAAGAAAAATCAATTCCTAATTATACACCAAATAATACTATTATCAACTTTTGATGAAATCCTTTGGTTGAGCCTTGTTGATTTCTATGTTGCTCACCATTTGCACGGGGTTCATGAATTTGTTTCTTTCGAAGTTTAATCTCCAATATATGTCTCTTGAGGTTTTTTTTTTTTTTTGGCCATAAGAGTAGCCACGACTCGTCCGTTTTAAATGCTTATTCCTCTATTATACTAAAAACTTCTTTAAAGATAAATTGCACAACAATTTTAATTCCATCCACCAAAACTATCAATCTATTATCTGCATAAATTCTGCACATAACCACCAACACAGTGACGGATCCAGAAAATTTTTGAAGTAGGGACAAAAATATATATACTAAACTAAATTTTGCTAAATATTATTAATTATATAAAAATATAAAAATTAAAAATAGTTAATGAATATTTTTTAAAATACTATTCATTATATATAATTTATAAAAACATAATTTTTTATTTCTAAAACTTGAACATAAAACATTTTAATTAAATTATAGATAACTTATTATCCTAATTAATTTTTTTATGTATATTTAATAATAAAATACTAAATCAATTGACACATTAGCGCCTGATGATACACTAATATTTATAATTTGAAACTAGAATTATATATAAATACTAAAAAAATTAAATCTGTATATGAAAAGTATGTTTATATAAAATAATAAAAAGTTAATTTACAATTTTTTCTTTCTTTCCTTTTTAAAATAATTAAATTTGTTATATATCTTTTAATTTAATTTTGATATAATGTTAGATGAAAAATTTTATTCATTTGTTTAATTATGTATTATAATTAAAATATTTTTTATTATTATTTTTAAAAATGAAAAATATATTTTAAATTAGGAAATTAATCAATTTATTTTAAAATTTTATATGCAACATAGGTACATATAATAGAATAAAAATTAAAAAATAAGTAATAAAGATAAATAAATTGAGAATAAAATAAAATATATAAAGTCATGAAGAGAATAAAATATTATATTAATATCTAAACTATAATTGTTTGAATTAAAATTTGTAATTAAAAATATCAAAAAGAGAAACAATGAAATTGGAAGATATATAAAATCATGGAGAGCTATATAAAAAAACATGAAGAATTTAAAATTTACCTTTTGATGAAGAGAAGATGATCATTAGATAAGAAATAGAAAAAAAAGTTAAAAATATAAATATAAAAAAAAGATTTAAAAAAACAAAAGAGTGACAACACAAAAATTAAATTTAATTAGATTAAATAATAGTCAAAATAATAAAAAAATAAAAAAGTAAATTTAAGACTTTAACTGATTAAATTTAATTTATTTGTAATAACATCATTTAAAATTTAAAATAAACTATATTATATATATCTAAAAAAATAAAAAATATAGTGGGGGCAAATGCCCCTCATCAGTGACGGATCCAGAAAATTTTAGTAGTGGGGGCAAAATTTATATAACATTATAATTATTTTTATAATAAAAATAATATATGTATATAAAAAATTAAATATTAAATTATTTATTAATTATTATATATCTGTGTATAAATATGTATTGTTTAACTTATTTTTAATGTGTATTTTATATTTTAATATATATTTTATACAAATAATTATTTTTTATGTATATATAACATAATTATTGTTATGATTATATTTTATTATTGTAAAATATGATTAGCCTTCAAAATATCTAATATATAAATTACAATACTAAAATAGTAATTTAAATAATAATATATAATTTAAATTTCTATTATTTTAGGTTTTATATTTTAAAAAATTAAATAATTTTTCTGTTAACTACCATCAAAATTTCTCTCTTTTTATATATATTACTAAATAATTATTTAAAAATTCACTTCCTAACACAATTAGAAATCGACTCTTATTTATATTTATAGTTAAAAAAGTTCTTTCAATTAATACAGTTGTTATGAAAAAATTAAAGCTAATTTAAAAATAAGATAAATAATATTCTTTTAAGTTGATTTTTAAAAAAGAACACTAATTTCGTTTAAATTTGAGAATTGATCATTCTAAGTTTTAACGAATTTCTAATATAAAATTTTTAAATTGACGATTAAGTACCAAAAGTTGAGTAAAAATTTATTGTGGGGTCAAATTTAATAATCTAATGGGGGCAAATAAATATTATTATCATATACTACTCAAAAAAATTCCAAATTGTAGTGGGGCGCTTGCCCCCACAACAATGTATGTAGAACCGTCCCTGCCCCTCATGATTGTTCTTCGGTCCGTCCTTGACCAACACTGAGCTTTTAAAAAGTTAGGACAGATATTTCTTTCACCCACTTCTCTATTCCTATAACTAAAGGCAGAACAAACATAAAATTTGAAAAAAATTAAAATTTAATTTTTAAATATATAAAGATTAAACTAAAATTTACACATAATTTATAATAAAAATAAAATTTAAAAGGCAACACCAATGAGAGAGGCTCCCCTGCCGCTAATTCACTCTCATTGGTCCTTATGATTACATTTTTTCCATTCTTTCCGTTGAACCATAATCTCTCATAATTATCTTTCCACCAGATTTTTTCTGTTTTCAAAAGATTTTAAGTTTCTAATCTTCTAAATCACCCATAAAATTGCAAAATAAATATTAATCTTTTTTTTTTTATTTATCATCATCTCTTGTTACTCACACCAATATTTAAACAATTTTCTAATGTCGAACGGTTTCATCAATTTTATCCTTTCTATATATAAAGCATTTGTCCATAATTTTTTTATAAATATTCAAATGAACAAAAAAGTGATTCACATCATCATCAGATTTACTACAAAAAAAAATGTTGTTTCATTTTTTCCAATAATTTTGATTTTTGAGTTTTGTGAGTCTTTTCTTTATGGTTAGCTTTTCAAAAACCGCGAATCATACTATCATTTCAACTTTAGGTAGGATGACTTCTTTTCATAAGTTGTCATAACAGTATAATAAAATAATATTCAAATATGCAGTGTTGAGTAGTAAAATAATGGAACAAGCACCATATGAGACTATGAGAGGAAGATTCTGAAAAGAAAGAAAAAGATAGTTAAAAGATAAAAAATTTTATTGTCTTTGTCATTATTATTATCCATATATATATAGAAATATTAGACACTCTAACCTTAATAAACATACTCTATCTAACCATTTATATATATCAGAGTACTTAAAGAATATTTAAGGAATACCTAATTAATAAGATAAATTACTATTTAATATATAATCTTAATTACATCCCCCTTAAGATAGAGCACGTGAAAATTGATGAGACCCAATTTCTCATTACAAGAGAAGAAACTTTTAGGTAATAGTGACTTGGTTAAGATATCAGCGACTTAGTTTGTTGAAGAAACTGGAAGGATCTTAATCAGTCCTTCCTAAACTCTATCACGAATAGTATGACAGTCAATCTCTATATACTTAGTCCTTTCGTAAAATCTAGTGTCTGGACAAACTCCCCAATCTGAGTCAGAGAAGGCAATGAGTGTGAGATTGTTGGAGGCGAAAAATAGTACTCCTTTAGCGGAGCACTTTAAGATATCGAAGTACATGCAGAGCGGTTTGAAAATGTATTGTTGTGGCACAATCTAAAAACTGATTGAAAAATAGCACTCCCAACCGCGAAGCATATATCCGGCCGTGTATTGACGAGGTAAATTAAACCTCTAATTAGCAGTCTATAAAGTGCAACATCATCAAGAGGAGTTTCTGAAGATTTAGATAGATGAGTTATATAATTTATTGGCGTGGAGGCTGGTTTTGCATTCATCAACCCAAACTCATCAAGTAAGTCAAGTGTATATTTGCGTTCATACATGGCAATGCGCTATTGACTTCTGGAAATTTCTAAACCAAGAAAAAGCTTTAATTCGCCAAGATCCTTAATTTTAAATTTGTTATCCAAGAGCTGTGTAATCCTTGCAATTTCTCTCCAATCATCTCCTGCTAAAATTAGGTCGTCCACATAAACAAGAATACATGTGAAGCCTGAATCACATAGTTTAGTGAACAAACAATTGTCTAATTTTGATTGAGCAACGAGAATACAACATAACTTCTGGTGCCACTGTCTACTAGCCTGTTTCAAGCCATATAACGATATTTTCAACTTACAAACTAAACCAGCTAGCACTGCTAATTCTAATGGAGGTTTCATATATACCTCTTTTGGTAAATCTCCATGGAGAAAAGAAGAATTGATGTCCAACTGGTGGACATACCATCCTTTAGCAGCAGCAATAGCCAAAAGCATTCTTAAAGTAGTGAGTTTGTTGACTAGACTAAAGGTATCAAAGTAGTCAAAACCTACCGTTTGAGTGAAGCCTCTTGCAACGAGTATTGCCTTGTGGCGTTCTACTTCACCATTGGGTTTGAACTTGATCTTGAAAATTTATTTGCAACTTATTGCATTCTTTTCAAAAGGAAGAGAAGTCAATTTCCATATTTTATTCTCCTCAAGAGCCTTCAATTTAGCACATATTGCCTTACACCAGCAATCATAGAGGATGGCCTATTCATAACTTCTTGATTCTGTGATGGAGGATATAGCAGCTAAAAAAAATTTATGCCTTATTGACAATATGTTGTAAAAGACATAGTCAGAGATTGGATACTTCACTTCAAAGGAAGTTGGAGATTGCTGAGCAAAAACATTGACTTACATGCAATGATACTCTTGCAAATAGGATGGCTGTTTTCTTTGTCTGCATGATCTTCTAAGTTCATTAGCTTCAGATTTGCTATTTGGATTACTTAATGATGCAGCAGGATTCAAATTATTAGCTTCAGAAATGGAAGGTTGGTCACGAGAAAAATCATGAGATGTAAGTTCAAGTGAATGAGAATTAGGAGAGGATGATGTATGAGAATTAGATGCATGTGCATGAGGTTCAGAAACAATAATTTCTTCATTAGAGTGCAAGTCTCTTGATCTTGTCAGTGAATTATTTTTAAAATTAGAAAGAGTGTCCAAATTAAACAATTTATTTAATGTTTCACTGCTGCAAAAAGGATCCGAATAAAAATTCATTTTAAGATGAGAAGTTTTAGAATTTTAAGTGTACATATTTTGAGAGTACGAATTTTTAGTGCCTAAAAATTGATCACTTGAAGACAAATCTCTTTAAAAGAAAAATAGGATTCATAGAAAACAACATTTCGAGAAATAACGACTTCTTTAATTTTAATATCAAGTAAAATATAGCCTTTTATCCCTGATTTATATCCAAGAAAGACACACTTTTGTGCTCTATGATCCAATTTTTTCCGATGAGCATATAAATTGGGAGTAAAGGCTAAACAACCAAAACCCTTTAGAGATGTTAATTTTGGAATGTTTAATTATGTACATAGCATGAGCCACTGCATAATGCCAAAAACAATTTAGAAGATTAGAAGCAAATATGAGAGCTCTAGCTGCATTTAGAATATCTTGATACTTTTTTTTCAACAATTTCATTTTGCTGCGGTGTTTCTACACAACTTTTTTGATGTAAAATTTCTTTCTTTTGATAGAAAGAAGTCATAAAAAATTTCTGGCCATTATCAGTTCTAGTGGCTTTTACCATAATTTCCTTTTGTGTGTAAATCATTTCAACAAAATTCTCTAAAAGAGAGCGAGTTTCAGATTTATTTTTCATAAAGAAAATTCAAGTAAACCTACTCCTATCCTCAACAATGGTTAAAAAATATCTATGACCAGAAGTAGATGGTGTGACAATAACCCCCAAATGTTAGCATGAATCAAATCAAAAGGAAATTCAGATTTACTCAGACTATTTGAGAAAGGTAACCTCTTTTGTTTTGTAAAATGACATGGATCTATGAAGTACGGATACTTTGCTGAGTTGTCGTGTCCGCGTGTCGGACACATTTCAGACACGACACTCACCGACACTTGTCTGACACGCGTCTCTGCTGTATCCAACCGTGTCTTAATAAAAAATAAAAAATTCTTCTCTTGACACACCAGGACACACCTAAATACCATCACGTGTCAACGTGTCCAATCTTATTCTTAACATATATTCTCAAAATAAATTTAGAGATAATATATATTATTATTTAGTAAAATAAAAAAATATTTTAAATACTTGATATAATTAAAATAAGACATTAAAAATAATTAAAAAATTTAATTTATATTTTAATATCAATAAAATATCAAAATATAATTATGATTTATCTAAAAAATTATTTATATTTTATATGTATGCATCTTCCCGTGTCATGTAAGATTTTAAAATTCCCGTGTCGGCGTGTCCCATGTCGTGTCGTATTCCGTGTCCATGTTCGTGTCAGTGTCCATGCATCATATGGATCACATGGTACATCATTGTTTGGACATGAGATCAATGGATACATTTTTCCCAATTGTTGTAATCTACTAAAAGAAATATGGCCTAACCTATAATGCCAAAGAATACTCTGTGAAGTGTGTGACATATGTATGTCCTGTTCTTCTATCATAATATTCAAAATCTTTTCTTCTAATTTGATAAAGTTAACGGCCATCTTTGCTTGAGTATTCATTATATACAGCCCTCACTTTTGATAAGCAATTCTAATCATCCTCAAGGTAGACCGCTCCTGAATCTCACAATTATAAGCATTGAACATAAAACAACAAGATAAGGCATTAGTAACTTTTAAAATAGAAATGAGATTACATTTAAAACTTGGTACATATAGAACCTCATTCAAATAAAAATTAGCTGAGAAGAAAACTGTTCCACATAAAGTTGTAACAGTCTGTGAACCATTTGGCATGATAATTTTAACAGGATTAATATGTTTAATAGAATAAAAATGTTTAAGACTAAAACAAATGTGAGCAGTTGCCCCAGTATCTAAGATCAAATCTTGAGAATTCAATTCAAAACCAGAAAGAGAAATGAGATGAAATATACTGGTTGAAGGAGCATGAATGGTTGCCAAATTTTCATCATGAAGAGGTTCTTTATGTTGCTAGAATAGTGCAATAAGTGCTTCTTTCTGTCTATCCAAGAATATCCCATCCAAACTGATCTTGCCTTCATTTTGGATAACAGGTGTGGGGTTGTATTCTGCATTACTCGCAACTACTACTGAGTTCACTGAATTACCTAAAAGAGGTACTCCATTAGAGTGATTTGGTTACAAATGTGGTGGAAAGCCATACTTCTGGTAACATGTATCCACCAAGTGACCTTATTTTTCACAATAAGAGCAAAGTTTGGGAGCTCTTCTAGTAGAACCTCTGCCACCCTTAACACGCCCTCTTCTTTTTTTTTTGACTTTGTTGGCCCCAAATTGGCCTTTTTCACCTCTAGTATTGACAAATTTTGCACTGCTTTGGCTAGACTGGTAAGTCTCTCTTTCACCTATAAATTTAGTGGAAACAGCATTCACTAACATTCTAGAATTTGGTTCAATGAGATGCATCATTTGTCTCTCTTGTTGAAAAAGTAGAGAAAAAATAATATTCACATCTCGAAGGGGCTTAAGCAACATAATATGGGAGCGCACACTTGCATATTGGTTATTTAAACCTCTAAGAAAACGAATCATATAAGACTGCAACCTATATTGCCTCATTATGTCTAATCCACAGCTACAATTACTCAAGCAAGCACAAGTTGGTATGGATCTGAATTCATCTATTTCTTCCCAAATTCTTTTCAGTTTTGTATAGTAAGAGTTGATGGATAATTCACCTTGATTTATGCTGAACAGATCTTCCTCAAACTCAGCAATCTGAAATAGACCACCTTAATAAAATCGATGTTTGAGGTTCTTCCACAGTTCGTGTGCATTATCGTACCACAGTACACTCTGCAAATTTCTGGACTCAATGATCCATGTAGCCATGCAAAATTTCTGGACTCAATGATCCATGTAGCCATGACAGCACAAACGTGTTGCAACGATTCCAAGCATCATACAAATCATCTGTTGGAGCTGGTTTGAGTAACGTGCCATCAATGAATTTAATTTTATTTTGGATTTTAGATAGATCCACACAGATCTGGACCAGGTGTGGTAGTTCAGTGTGGTCGGTGGAGTGGTTGTGAGAGCGATTTCAGATGTCTCACTTGGGTGAAGGTAGTAAGAATCTTGAAGAAGGTTGGTGTTAGATCTAGAAGTGGCTTAGAAGGCTTGAAACTAAGCCATCAACTTTGCAAAGTTTTGAAAATCAGAAAAACTTTGTGTGATTGGATTCATCACCTCTACCTCATTCGTTGCCATTGATGAATAAATAGGTCAGATCTATCTTTCACGAGCTATTCTCACTACAAGTTCTCATATGTGGTGAAAGTTCATACTTTATTGTAGGCTCTACGCTCACCACACCATAACAAAATTCTATTGCAGAGTTCAATGGTAAAATAGTGGAGTAAGCACCACATGAGAGGGAGGCTCTGAAAGGAAAGAAAAAGATGGTTGCGGGATGAAAAATTTTACTACTTTTGTCATTACTATTATCTACATATATATAAGAACATTAGACACTTTAACCCTAATAAACATACTCTATCTAACCATCTATGTACACTAGAGTACCTCAAGAGTACCTAAAAAAATACATAATTAACAAGATAAAATACTATTTAATATATAACCTTAATTACATAGTACGCAATACCCATTTTTTCTCTAATAGCCGTGATTGCCATAAATTTAACTAAAAATGATTCATCTTCCAAAAAGGTCCAAATGATATTATGCAAGGTTCTAAAAACCGGTTCGAACCGGCCGATCGAACCGTGAACCGGACGCTAAAACGGTTCGAACAATAAGAAAAACCGTGAAATCTGAAAACCGGGATTGAACCGGTGAACCGGCCGGTAACCGGTCGATCGAACCGAACCGTGACCCGGCCGGTTTTTGAGATTTGCAGCAAAACGCTACCGTTTGGAGCTCTGGAACCCTAAATGGCTAAATGTGATTAACGCTGAGGCTTTTCTGTTCTCTCTTCTGAGTTCTGAAAGTGAAATCTGAATCCCTAATGCCTTCGCCCTTCGCATTTCACAGTTCAGCTTCACCATTCTCATCATTCATCAAGGTTCAGAGAGAAGTAGAGAACGCCATCACCCATCACGATCTCACCGGCGCACACGGCCACATGGGTTCGCCGTCGCGCAGTCAGCTCTGTTGCGGAGTGAGCTCCATCGCGCAGTGATCTCTGTCGTGCAATCACTTCCTTCGACCAGTCACCACTCGTGTCGGCGTTGCTGTCTGTCTCCCACTCTCCCTACTGGCCTGTTGCATGTTCGGTTGAAGCATTGAAGCCTGAAGGTGCCTTTGAGACTGAGAGAAAGCCTTCGAGTTCCAGGTAATTTTTATTTTAGTTATGAACTTATGATTGTTCATTGAGTAGCTGTGATGAACTCTGAAATACTGTGATACTGTGATGAACTCTGAGTCTCTGATGCTGTGATGAACTCTGAGTCTCTGATGCTCTTTGATTCTGTGACATGATGAACTCTGAATTCTGAAACTGTGAACTCTGATTTTGTGAACTCATTTTGTGAAGCCTTGAAGGTGCCTTCGAGCTTCCAAGAGTTCTAGGTAATTTTTTTTAGTTATGAACTTATGATTGTTTGATTGAATCATTGAATAATTGTTGCAAGATGAACTGCTAAACTGTGACTGTGAACTCTTTGATTGAGTAGCTCTTTGATTTTGCTTTGTTTACTATCAACCTCAAGTTATGGTTTTGGATTGAAAATTAGGATAACTCTGTTTTCATGCTAGCATTCATAAACACTTTTGGCATATTGGTAAGTGAAGTTGAACACTTTGTTGAAGGAATATATGACTTGATGCCCGTGAAATTGCGAAGGGTGATGTTTCAGGGTCTCTGGTGGAGTTTGACAGGGCAATTGAGTTGGACCCTCGTCAAAAGGCGTGTATGTTTATAAGCATTTTGAAAAAAAAAAGCGTTATATCAGCACTTTGGATTGGAATGATTGTAAATTGAGTTCAAGTTACATGAAATTTGGTTGTTCTCATTGTGTTTGTTACCATATCTTTGGCAAAGGGACCTCTCCCTTTACTACCTTGATAGGTACTCACTCTACACTCTTCTGTTATTTATTTGAGTTTAATTACTATTCACATGGAATTGCATATTTATAATGTATTGCTTATGAATCTGTAAAAAGGGGGGACTGAATTGGATTCCCATTTTGTCGTAGATTTGAAGAAGGAGCTGAGCAGTTGCGGCTAGATGTTGCACAAAATCCGAATAATACCAAAGAGTCCATATGGTGCTTTCTCTGTGAAGCTCAACTGTATGGAGTGGATGAAGCACGGAAGCGATATCTTGAGGTGAGTCATTAATTATGTTACTGGAATTTAACAAGAAAAGCGAATATGTGAATCTTCACAAATCTGCAGCAAGTTATGGAGGATTTTGATTATTGATGACAAACTTGGATCATTTTGATGTTGCTATGTTATGTTTGATTGGTTGTTTTATTTTTTTACTTTTGAATTTGTATTCGAATGAGATTATAACATTTTGGTTTATGTAGTACTTTTAATTTGAATGATATTTTAAAGTTTACATTAGACTATAATTATATTTTCATGTGTTTATTTATATTTTATTTATTATTTTATTATAAAACAGTTTTTTCGGTTCAACTACGGTCGAACCGATTGAACATATAAACCAGTAAACCAGTAGCTAGAGCGGTTCGATAACCGGTTCGGTTTTCAGAACCTTGATATTATGTTCTGTACCTAAATTTAAGAAAGCATTTTGTAAGGTAATATGAAGTTTTTCATCGTATTGACTATTTCACTCAAAGGTACGCCTTCTCCACTTGAGATTCAAAATCTACATAGACCATCTCAAAACCCATAATCCATAATCAGTTTCGACCTCTACATAGAAATCAAATAGAAAATAATAGGTTGTCCTTATTGCTTAAATAAAATATTTATAACAACTAGAAAATAAAAATAGAAAACAATATGTCTAATAATTTCAAGACTAAATAACAAAATTTAGAAGGATAGCAACCAAATTAAAATTGGAACTCAAAAATTACAGTAAACACTAATAAGGTTCTTTTTATTCATTTTTCCTTTTTTTGCGTCCTTCGTTCTCCTTATTTTTTTGGGAGAGTGGGCAGCGGGGTTGTCAAAATATACTAATATAGGGCTCATCGGGTATTCATTTCGGCTTGTTGTTATAAGGAATGGGCCTTTGTTCTACACAAGGACGCAGTGTGGAGGCCCAAGTATAAACCTTGTGAGTTTTGAGTTGTGGCCTTACCCATTCCACATCTTCCATATAGTGCCATCTATATACCAAAAAAAAAAACGTGCCATCTGAGCCAGAAAAATATATAGTGTATAATAGCAAAAAATCAAATACCTAGTATCACATAAAAATTAGTGAA
Organism: Arachis hypogaea; assembly: GCF_003086295.3. Classification (NCBI taxonomy): domain Eukaryota; kingdom Viridiplantae; phylum Streptophyta; class Magnoliopsida; order Fabales; family Fabaceae; genus Arachis; species Arachis hypogaea. The sequence continues at coordinate 106,513,837 of NC_092036.1, read as the reverse complement.
TATTGTTGCCATCGCCTATCAGCTTCTAATGAGTGAGTTAGAAGAATATTCTTTTTTGGATATATCATATATATCAGAAGTAATTTTATGTGCGGTATAGATTGCATGTCAGCTCCTTTTCTATATCTAGTTTGAGGCAGCTCCGTATTTTGTCCTTTAAATTAATACGTAGCTCCTCACCTAGCTTGCTTTTGGTGGGTGGAGCAATTAATAAATTATCAAAGTAAATAAATAAATAAAACTAGAGTGAAGTAGGATGAAATAATGCACTTATTATATAACCGTAGCTTCAAGAATATACACTCTCATATTGAAATATAAGATATGCTACACTTAAGTTTATTATCTTATTTTTTTAGACTATTACTGAATTAATGGATTACATATATATCATCTGGTTGTTACTTTTCTCCAAAAGAAAAAGAATTACATATTATAGATTCAAATTAAAATTAAATCACATTTTTTTCCTTCAAATTTTATATCTATGCATAAACTCTCTCTTTTAAAATAACTCAAAATTCATTACTTCTTGAAAACTAACTTGGGTCAGATTGATAGTTAATTTATTAATTTGTTTAATTAATTGTCAAAAGTTTAAATCTTGTCTACTGCATACAGCAATATATTAATCAACATTAAATTCTTAAATAAAATTCTAATCTTTAACAAATTAATTATGGATTTATCTGATTAAAGAGATAATTAAAAAACAAAAATTCATTACTTGAAAGTTGAAATATCTATAACGCATGGCTGGGAGCTCCTTTCTTTGGACAATAGATGGGGACTATATATCTATATGTGGACATTATGCTCCTATGTATAAATTAAAAAATATTTACACTACTTTTAATTTTATAATTAGATTATTTTTATATTAAAATATTAAAATTAATAAAATATTTTTTTAAATATATGTAATAAAAAATTTAATTAAAATTTTAATTATAAATACCTTCAATTTACAAAAAAATATTCAGTTAATAACTCTAATATTTTTTATCCTAAAAATAATCTAATTATAAAATTAAAAATAATATAAAAATTTAATTAAAAAATATAAAAACTTAATTAAAAATATATTAAAATTATAAAAACCAATAAAATAATTAAACCTAAATTAAATGGTATTTTTAAGAGAAAAAAAAGGTAAGTTCAATACTATTCATTACGTCAAGATTAAAAGTATATGATTTTGAAAAAATTTTAAGTATTCTAAAGATACCAATTTTTCAATAATTTTAATAACTGTCGATCTCATATATAATATATATTAATTATAATTAACAACTAAAATAATTAAAATACCGATATTCTGCAATATTATTAAAAAAAATTCTATGGTTTTAAGTCATTTTTAGTACTACTTATAGATAAAGGTACTTATGTATCACCTTTTTTTTCTGTAAATTTACATGTATTATTTAAAATTTTTATATTACTATATATATTATATATAAATAATTAATTAGGGACTAATAATTTTTTATTTACAGTTAACATAGTTGATCGAAATGATCCTTACATCGACGACGTATGAAACTCGAGTATTTGTTAGATTTTGGTTCATTTTCCTTACCAAATATATGGCAACCATCCTTGGACGTTGTTTGCAGTAGTTACTTGGTCTATTAATTAATCTATATTTAGAAGCTTGCTCTTATCTGTTCTTTCATTAGGGTACCCACTGCATGTAGTTGTGATGCTCAAACTTTAGAGACATATATATGGTTGAGGGACCAAAACCAATTCGGTGTTGATATATAGCATTTGTCTATAATAACGATTACGTGATTTCCTTCTCGTCGTTCGTTGATCTATCTTAATCGATTGTTATAACTCACATAAAGAACAAATTTCTTGAGGGTTGGTAGAGGAAAAAAGGAAAAACAAAAGACATTAAATTATGTTGTTGGCATAATTAAGCTCATAACAGCGAGCTAAACTCATGGACTAGCTAGCTAGTTAGTATAATTGTCATCTTTCTTTAATTGCACATGTGAGTAATAATTTAACTCATTCAATAAGCTTTGAAATATAGCAATTTGATAGACACATTGCTACCTTCCTTTGGGTGGATTATACTATAAAAATATTGATAAGAAATGAAAAAAAAAATTATACTATAAAAGAAAAGTATAGAAAAGAAATATATATATATAGTGATATAAGTATCAACTTTCTCTCTTGCGTGCCTTATTAGTTTGTTTTTCACTTATTTTTCACATATAAATTAAAATTCATAAACTAAGAGTAATTACTAATTGACAACACAATGTAGCCTTTAATTCTATTTTTCTTCTTTCTGTTATGTTTTCAATGGATTGATTATTAATATTGCAAACGTTTTTTTTAAATGAAATTTTAAAATATTTTCCTCCTTATATTCCTCTTTAAAATATGCCTAAAAGATTATATTTTTGTCTGTTAAGATATCGTTTTTGTCTGTGAGATTGGCAAAATAGCTCCTATATGTACACGTAGTTGCTGAAACCCCACGATGCTCAAGACATGGTGGTGATTGGTGAAGGCATGTTGGATCACACACGTACATATAAGGAAAAACTAGAATAATTATTAGGAGGGATAATATAAAAATATAACTCAAAAAAAAAAAAAAAAACTGGAGGAACTAATATAAAAATTAAAGATTTTTATAATTAAAGTTTTTAATTTGGGGGACCATTGCCCCTTCTTAGCATACACTAGCCTCCGCCCCAGCGTCCATAATAAGGGATGGATTTAGAAGTATAATAAAACAAGTTCAACAATTAAAATCTTGTATAGTTAAATATAATATCAAATATTTGGTTAATATATATAAGAGATAATATTTAATTTAGTCTTTAAATTTGTATCAAGTTTTAATTTAATCTTTAAAATTTCAATTATTTTTATTTAGTTCCTAAATTTTGTGAATGTGATTCACATGTTAGTATCCGAGATAATTTTTGACACATAGACATTAACGAAAAACTAACATGAACATAGATAGACGAATATTACGTTAAATTCTGTAAAACGATATCATTTTAGTTATAACACTCAAATAACTCAAAAATAACATCGTAAATTGTGTTTATTAAATTTTTTCTTTTCAAAACAAGTCATACAACATTATCTTTGAGCTACTTGAGTGTCAAAACCGAAACAAAGTAATTTTACAATAACTTTTAGCATGACAACTGACTTTGCGGTAGCGTTTGTTTTCGGAGACAGAGACATAGACAACAAATGTTTAAAACGTGTTTGGAGGCAGAAACATGGACACGAAATACATTGTTTCTAGGACACTATTTTATATTTTTGTGTCCACTCTGTTAGGAAGGACAATGATAGACACGGACTTTTTTTATCAAATTTTTTTTCCTTTCTATCCATAGATCTTTTTTATTATTCTACTATTATCTCTTCTTATTTTTTCTAATTTTAGCTTCTTCTCTACATCGTATTTCTTCTTTCTCTGCTCTTTTTTTCAGATACTCTTTTTTTGTGTGTAAAATTTCTTACTTCACTGGATAATTAATTTATTCTTTTTTATCGTCTCTTCTCTATGGCATGCTGTGTTAATGGAGACTTAATTCACTTCTCTACTTTATGTACTTTATTTATTTTTAATTTTGTTATTTTAATACCATCTTTGTCTCACTGGTTCATAAACCAATTCTTCTTGTAATTTTCTATACTCCTACGTACTCTTATTTTTTATTAAATTAATTTGTATTTGATGTAAAAAATTTGGAATTACATGGTCATTTTAGTCATTTCGCATAATATCTTAGTTTTGTCTATGTCTATTTAAATATAATACAAGACATTACATTAGTGTCTTATTTATCGTATCCAATACAAAAAAAAAAAAATTTAGTGTCTCCATTCTATTGTCTCTATCTGTCTTAGTGTCATGTCCTGTTTTATCTTCGAAAACAAACGCAGCCTGCATGTCAATGCTCCATTAATATCTGTGTGCTAGAAATTGTCTCCAAAACTAACATTAATGTGAGTCATATTTATAAAATTTGAGGATTAAATAAAGATAATTGAAATTTTATGAACAAAATTAAAGTTTATATACAAATTTAAGGATCAAATTAAATATTAACTCTATATATATAATCATTATCAGTGTTTTTTAATTAATTAAAAAGATATTAATAACTGTTTGTATAATAAAAAGTTATATCAATTTTTATAATTTTTTTATTTTAGATTTGATAAAATATAAAAGTGATATATTTTTGAATTTTTGTTAATTAATTTATTTTTGTTAAATATTAACATGACAATAAATTATATTTTTATGCTATGCCTTATATCATAAAGGATGGCATAAATAATATAAATTAATCGCTTTAACAATTTTTTATATCAATATAAAATATATTTGTGAATAAAATATAATTATTTTAGTAAATTTATTTAATATTTTATTATTTTAATATCTTGATAAAAATGAATAAATTTTAAAATAATTTACTTTCATATACTGTCATATATATAAATTTTTTAACATCCACTTAGATTTTGATATTATTATAAATATTGAAGTATTTTCATAGATAATAAGCATAAAATTTAAGAGATAAAATATTTAAAATGAAAAGAAACTATAAAATAAAATTTTAAAATTAGTATTATAGATGTTGAAGTACATTTTATATGATATTTAAAAATTAATTAAAAAATAAAATGTAAAAAAGAAAAGAAAATCTAAACCAAATAAAACAAAAAAAAAAATATTAGGAGTGCATCAGAAATTATTGTATTTTAGCTATTACTTAGTTATCCACTAAATTTTTTTAGTCTAATAATCCAACAACATATTTTATCCTATACTTTTAAATATTGATGGTTAATTAATGGTCAAAAACAATAAATTTTGATGACTCTCTAGCATCTTAAAAACATAAAGAAATAATACAAATGCATGAATAGAGATATATAAGGGTGTACGCAAATTAAATTAAATTAAATATCATCAAAATCCGATTCGATCTGCACTAAAATTATTGGATCAAATCCGATTCACAAATTTAAAAATCGGATCGAACCAAATATCGACTATATCCAATTAAAAAAGAATATCTCTAAAAATTGGAAAATTAAAAAAAAAAAATTTTTATACCAAAAACCGGAACCAGAACCAAAATTCAAACTACAGCACAGAAGAATAGAAAATTTCATAACTAATAGTAGTGCCAAATTCCAAACAACAACGATCATTAGAGAAGAACTAGAATTTTCTAATAGTAATACCCAAAGAAATTTAATACTTAATATCTAAATTTGAAATAAAAATCAAACCAGAAGACCAGAAGTTAAATAAATTATTGATATTTATTTATTAAAAATTAGAGTCTCAAAGCCTCAAAAGAAGAAGAAGTAAAACCAGAAGCAGCAACTAGATGCAAAACAACTGCAACAAACCTCGAGGAATGTTGGAATAGAGGTAGGGAGGCGACGGTGATGGACTAAGGAAGAGAAGAGTAGATGACAACAATGAGCTGGCGGTGCAAAGAAGTGAGGTAAGGTGAGTTGTCCTGTCTTTGGCGTGGAGGCGCAGAGGATGCACTATAAAAAATACATCGAGTATCGTCGAATTCATCAAATAAATCTGTCAATAATAAGTTTACCGTTAAATTTATCGTCGTTCTGAAGTTGACAGTACAAATGGGGTCGGAAATTATTTACCGGTGAATTATTTCGTTCGACGTTAATTACCGGCAGTATTTCTATCTATTTTTTTAATAAATTTGTCAAGACTGAGTTGCTGATAACCGTTGGATTATTACAACGGTAACTTTGGCACCCTATCACGTGTTTTAGTGCCAAGTTACCGTCGGAATAATGCGCTGATAAATCCTACGATAATTTTTTTGGCACAATTAAGCCACAATTAGTAGTCAAATTAAAACTCTTGTCAACAAAATTAGGGCAAAAATTTTAAATTTCTAGAAATCAATATATTATTTTATTAAAAATAAATTGTTTGAATATAATAAAATGTCACAGAAGTAGAATACAATGAAATAGACAAAAAAATCTAAATTCCTAAACCCTACAAATTCCGGTAATCGTCATCGTCGTCGTCCTCTTTCTCTTGCTGGTATCAACAGCGTCGCTGTCTCCAGTGCACATCTACTAGTTGTACACTTCCATCTGCTCTCGCAAACGATCTAGCTGCTCTAACTTCTCTGTCATGTCCGAGCTGATGGCAACAGCTCCTCCCAATCATGCAAGAAGATCGTTGTACCTTTGCTCAAACTACTCCGTTTGTTGGAGAAGCTCCTGTGCCAGCTTTTGCACCTCCTTCCTCAAGTCGACATAACTTCCTAGGGATCGGCAGGATTGGTGGCAAAAGAACAGGCAGAGGAAGCCGCCAATGCAGAGGAGTGGAGGCCATTCGTGAAGAATGGCCCCAATCCGAAGCAACAATTCTTGTGGGGTTCAGAGGTGGTCTCGCGCCAAATTCTCTCAAGATCTACCACTGAGGTCTCAGAGCCAGCTTCGTCGTTCTCACTCGGCGACTGAGATTGCTGGGTCGCGACCTCCAATCTCTGCGTGTAATGTTCCATATGTGTCACACACACACGTTGTGATTAAGATAATAGTTAATTGACTTTAAATTAAATAAATTTAAAATTTAGAATTAATTGAAACTCACATAATAGACCGTACACCGTTCGTCAGCAAATCTCATCTTATTGGCCTTCAAGGTATGGGTATACTTAAAAGGTCTCCACCAGTGTTGCCTCACGATCCAATGGCTTAGACTACACATATTCAAATCAACCAATAAAATAAATCAATAAACAACTAATTCAAGTAACTATTAACAAATATTACCAAACTACTTACCAGTTTGCTCTTCGTCTTCATGAAAGTCACTGAACCACCTGTATACTTCGACGACCTCGACAAAGCCCTATTGGCAATGTTCATCAAACGATGACGCTTGAACCCCTTATCATTTCTAAAATGGGATTTCAAATCCTTCTTAATAGATCGATGGATCTAGATCGTTAGGTGGTCGCGCCCTTGACGAAAGTCGCTCATCATCTGTTGAAGTCGTTTAGATGTCCAGTGGACATAGATCTTCCTAATCATGAGATTATGTTCTATATCCCATATGAATTTCAACTTCACAAAGTAATTCAACAACATTAGTTAGTTAAAATAAAATACAATTCAAATACAGTTAATTCAACAATAGTAGGTTTTTACTGCACATTTCTAAAACCATCGGTCTCTGGTCTCAACAGGAATCTTCATGTACCTCGGCCATGGGTAGTCTTACGTAGACTTAATCACCTTGGAGATCTCTTGTGTATATGTATTGTTGTTTGGTGCAAACCTATCAATGAAAAAACTTAAGATTAACAAACACATAGAAACACATAAACCTTAACAGACTCAAAATATATTGTAGATAAAAGACACTAAAATACTATGTACTCACACATGGAAGCCATCAGGCCAAATTCTTAGCCGGATGATGGGTGGTGGTAGAGGGACATCCTGTTAGGATGCATTAGAGGAATCACCCACCGTGGACACTGTCCTTAGATCTGTAAAGGACGTAGCAGAAGGAGGCACGCAGTTGGGATTCAGAACCATGATGAATTCCTGGTCCGTTGGACCCGCTTGTGACACACAAGAGTCGATCAGGTAGTCAGGTTAGAGGGTGATGACTGAGTAGTTCCTGGTAATTCGGTGGAAATCTTCCCTTTACCACGACCATGAGACCCACTCAATCTACCTCTGCTACCTATTGTCATATCAGTAAAGAAAATATATTATTAACACTAATAAGTTTATATACTATAATTCAACATTTAGATTATTTAAAAAAAAAATTGACATAACCTCCTTTAAAATTAGACATATATCCACATTTACTGTTTTCACAAATCCAACTAACCTCAATCCACAACATCAGTCAAAACACAATTAAATTTATAATATTTCTAACAAAATATATTAACTTGTTTTCATACTTGAATTCATACTATATATAATGTTACAATGTCAAACATAACAATTTATTCAATTCAATTAAAGAGTTTAATCAACTAAAAAATTTTAAATAATAAAAATCTAATTGAAAAATTAGGCTAAAATATAAATATTTCTAAACTAGTTAATCTTTAAGAAATAAGCATAAACTTTAAGAGGAAATAGTAGACATCATTATACTATACACATAAAAACATGTTTACATAAATCTACCTCAAGAAAAACAAAAATATCTAGTTAGTAAGGTTAATTAGTTCTTGAGATTGATTAAGAAGCAAAAAGAGACTTAATTTACAAATTTTACAGGCTTTAGAATTAACTATTGCTAGTATTAAACAATGCATATATAACTAACTATATTATATCAACTTAAGGCTTATAATATTTTTTTGGTATATTTTCTATTTCAAAATTCAAGCATCTTGCACTTCTTCTTAGATCCTAAATTAACATATAACTAATTCCAACTTCCTATATTAACTTCATCCTGAATCCTAAATTAGCATATGCTAACCAAATGATAAAAACTAAATTAACTTTAACTCTAAATCCTAAATTAGCATATAATAATCAAATCATAAATCCTAACTTAGCACTTCATCCTAATTCCTAAATCCTAAATTAACTTCATCCTAAATCCTAAATTAGCATATGATACCAAATCCTAAGTCCTAAATTAATTTAACCCCAAACCCTAAATTAGCATATAATAATCAAACCTTAAATCCTAAATTAACATATATCTAAATCCTAAATTAACTTAAACAAGAAAAAAGAAGGAATATGGAACCTGAAGGGCAAACAGAGAGAAAGTGGAAGTCATGTTGGTGTTGTACGACGATGGTGGCAGTGCTAGATGGTGATAGCGGCAAACGAACAGAAAAAAGTGGGAGTCACGGCTGATAGAAAGGAGAGGAGGAACGACTGGTTTCGGTAAAGGGGAGTGGAGGTGGCGACAGGAGGGGTAGGCGGTGGCGAGGCTGACGGCGCGGTGGATAGAGGAGGCGGCTAGAGAGAGAAAGAGAGAAGAGAGGTTATGGGGAGAGAGAGAGAGAGAGAGAGAGAGAGAGAGAGAGAGAGTAGATTTCGAATCTAATAGGGAGAGGATTTGCGCTTTAAATTTTACGGTTCATTACCCAGATAAATCCGACGATAACTCATTACGGGTAACAAAAATGCAGAATTTCACTAAAATGGGTTTACCGGCGGATTGCTTCGACAGCAAATTCTATGTAAAAATTTGCACCTATTTCTCCCATTTTTCCTCCAAGTATTACCAGCAAATTTATCGTTAAAAATGAGAATCCGTCAGTAATGATTTGACCAAACAAATTCCAGCTCAAACCAGTCCATAAATCTGTCGGTAAAACTGATGGTAATATGCGATGCTAAATCCGACGGTACTCAGCATTTTCTTGTAGTGATGACGGCAATTATGGACGATTGGGTGGCAACAATGAGGACAGGGGTGTGAAGAGAGAGAGGTGAGTAAGGAGTGTAGCAGAGCACAACCAAAGGGTTAATGGAGTGAGGGGATTAGGGTTTTTGAGTGTTAAACGAGCTATATATTTTTTATTTATAATTATTTATTTTACGGATTTGCAAACCGAATATGCGAATATAAATATAAAATTCGTGATCCTATTCCATTTGACTGTGGATTCGATCCTAAATAAATAAAGTAATACCCCAAATCAGACCCTAAGAAATTTTAGACCGGACACTTTAGTCCCCAAGGAATCAAAATACCCAGATCGATCCCCAACGTTAAACGCCGTTAGTCGTTGCAGTCCTCGTCCGTTAAAAGGTAACGTCTACTGCTGAGTTGCAGCGTTAAGTTTTCCACGTGGCCACTAAGTGCCAGGTGAAGCGAAGAGGACAGTTCAGTCCCTGTAGACACAACCCTAGTAACGTCAATTTTGGGGAGACCACGACGCTGCGTTTTGTATATGAAGGTGTAGAGGTCTTCTTTCATTTTCTTCTTTAAATCCTGCATGAATTTGAAACCCTAAGTTAATTCCTCTAGAAAATACATCACAGTTATAATGTCACACAGTGTAGGAAGCACCTTGGCATCAAGTAGTCGTCGACGGAGAGCGACCCACGCCGGAGCTGATAACCCAGGCATGGAAACATGCGAAATCCCCAAAGGACAGCACCCAAAATGTGGATGTGGATTGTATGCAATCGTATCGAAGTCAAGGACTCCTGATAATCCGGGGAGACTGTTCTTTGATTGCCCAAAATACAAGGTTAGATTTTAATTAGATAGTGGTTGGGAAAATCATTGTTGATGCATTTGTTTGTGAACTGGTTCTAAGTAGAAAGATGATTATTTTTTTAAGCAGGAAAAACAAATCCACTGCAATTTCTTCGTATGGTTTGAATCAGTTTTTGACTTTGATTACAAGAAAGTTGGTGTGGAAAAGATGATTGATCTTCATGGCATAAGTGGTGATGATGGATGGGTTGAAGAGAGATTTTTGGAGCTTGAAAACAGGATAGGGGCACTAGAGAAACCTCGTAATTCAGTGTCAAAAATTGATTGGAAAAGCAAAACGTTTAATGTTGTTGTATTTTTTATAGGTTTATGGATGATAAGTTGGCTTTGTTTAATCAAGCATTCTGGAAAATGTTAGTAGTTTAGGCTTGGATGTGAATTGACTGAGTTGTATATTTCTTTGCTAAATTCCTGATGAATGAAAAAAGCAATAATTTGTTTACAGAGAGTGCAAATCTATTTGTACGATGAATTTATTCTACTTCAACAATCAATGATGAGTGACTTACCATGTATTAAGATATTTAAGTAAGAAATGAAAACAAACAGCAACTATCATAGATTAAAGTATCTAAGTAATACATGTAAAACCTTGTGCTAATAAGTGTAATTATCTCAAGAAGCCTATTCTTGGCAATGATAATTCCATCAAAATGTGTTCCAAATACATGCATGCACTAGCTTATGCCCTCACCAAAACAAAGGAACAAGTTTATCCTGATTCAACCAAAATACTCATGCATGAACCAAAACAAAGGATCAAGTTTATCCTAATTCAACCAAAATACTACTTAAAAGGTATTTCAGACCACATGATTATATTTTAAAATTCCCTAAACAACATTTAAGAGTAGGTCTTGATATATGTTGGTTCATTTCTTCCTCGGAGCCTTGAAACCAGGATTGGGTATGAACTAGAACATCCTTGAAGCAGTTCCTTCACTTGCAGCAGACATTGTTTCATGTGAGATGCCCTGAACGGTTTGATGTGGTTGAATTGGTGGTGGGGTGCTTGACGGAATTGGTGGATTCACTATGTGAGGTGGTCTGATAATAGGCTGCTTTGCTCGTGAAGAGGCTTGAGCATTAAGGCCATTCCAAATGGTTTGTGGCATTGTTCCAGTGGTCTACAGATTGCCAAACAAGAAATGAATGATAAGTTGAAACTCACTAACCAAATGCAAACAATTGTAAAGATTTTGTTAGAGATCACTAACCATGTTTGTTGCTGATGGTCCATGAAAGGTTGAAGGTACTTGGGGTTGAGCAATTCCAAAAGCACCAGCCTGAAACTAATGATTATCCAAAGTTAGTCCCTACTCAAAATGAGACAGTTCAATCCCTAACTGTTTTTAAAATAACCAAAGCAATCCCTAAAAAATTTGGTTAGTTACCAATAAGATCCTCTCGAATAGCATCCTGATGAATATAAAATAGTCACGTGACCTGTTCTTGTGGAGCTGATTGAGACACATGAGTCTCTTCTGCCGCTTGGTTAATTGTTGCACCACTAGCTCTTGGATTGTTCCTTGGAGAAGCTCTTTTGTTTGGAGCAAGTGGACCTTTACATGTCTTGTGGTTATGACCGGGCTCTCCACATTTGCTACATGTGACTCTAAAAGTCCTTCTCGCTTTGGTTTCACTTGACTGCAACTTTTTAGATTGGTCTTTCTTCCTCTTCTGCACAGGGCGGCCAATTGGCCTTTTAATACGAGGTGGAATTGGAGCCACATAGGGTTCGCTATTAACTGGCTGGAGACAATGTTGGTAGGTGGCTCTAGCCGCTCCAAGCTTAAGCAATGGATGCACATAGCTCTCATCTCTATCTCCTCTTCTAGCAAATGTAGCTAGTGCATGAACACACGGTAAACCTACAATTACAACAACATCATCACCAGAAAGAGTAGTTAAATGTAGGTAGTTATTATTATACTATGACCACTTAACCTGTCAACTGCCAAGCATTGCATGTGCATTTGTTATGGCCTAGGTCCACGGAGAGCTTCTTGTTTCCTCGCTGAACTTCAAAGACCTTGCGTTCATCATCACCGACCCAAACTGGAAACCAGTACCTTACATCCTTTATGATGTCATCAAGCCGCTTTTGCTGTGTAGGTGCCAACTCAGTTCCTATATCTTCCATCTGCAATATATGGTGGAAAAAATATTAACTTCATAAATTACATACACTACAAACCCAGAAAATGTAAAAGAAGATTAATTTTCAATTTCATAAATTACTCTATTTAACTATTCTAAATAAGCACCATACATAATCAGGTATAATCACGAGCTACAAAGATACAATGCAATGAAACATAAGAACCATATAATCATATAATAAGAGCACACTATGCTGAAGATGTAATCCCTGAAATCACTTAACACACATATTAAGGCATCGAATGGTAATAAGAGAGGATTAATATTAGCCAAATTAAGACCAAAGAAGCATGTTTTCACTCATAGCACAAAATCAGGAAAGAGAATGTAAAACATGCAAATCATATGAATAAGTGGGTAAAGAGTTGATAAAAACCACTCAATTGAGCACAAGATAAACCATAAAATAGTGGTTTATCAAGATGCTCTGCTATTATCAACGAAAACATATTAATATGTACTCAAAAATTGATTAAGCATGTAGTATAATAAACACCTTCAATATTTGCAGTAAGCACTATATTCTTGGTTTCACGGGGTTACCTTGGTCAACGCAACTAAGGCTTGATCAATAATCGAGCCTTCCTACTATTTTGCTCCTATGCTTTGGCGGTTACAGTGCAACAAATAGATGTTATGTTCATGGATGAAAGAGTAATGACGAAGAATAAATGGATTAGAGAGTGTGTTGAGGGTGATGTAGGATATGAGGTGGGAGATGACGGTGGAAAGGGTTAGGGCAATTCTCTGTAAAAAGAAGATGAGGGTTTGGGGTCTCAAGTCTTTTTGTGTCAAGCCTTGTGAAGGAGTGGAGGGTAACGAAGAGACAAACCGTAATTCCATTCAAAACGCAGCGTTCCAGGCCTCTAAAATGGCATCGTTTTGTTTATGTCTACAGGGACTGAACTGTCCTCTTCGCTTCACCTGGCACTTAACGACCACGTGAAAAACTTAACGCTACACCTCAACAGTGGACGTTACCTTTTAACGGACGAGGACTGCAATGATTAATCGCGTTTAACGTTGGGGATCGATTTGGGTATTTTTATTCCTTAGGAACTAAAGTGTCCGGCCTAAAATTCCTTAGGGACTGATTTGGGGTATTACTCAAATAAATATTTGAATCCTAATATATACATGCACATGCCAACCTATTTTACTAAAACTTCACTCTATGCATAACATTCTGTTTTACTCAATTTTTCGTTCCATTGTTAATAACAAATAAATTAATAGTTTTTGAATTTTATTTCACAATCTTAATTCAAAGAGCAGAAATGACTCCTTTTGTGGGTGTCTCAAAGTCTCAATTGTAGTTTCGAAAATAAAATTAAATATAAAAAAAAATGCAAAGTGCCACAGACAAAGTAAAATGCAGAAATTAAAAAAAGAAAGGAAGAAGAAGACAAAGAAGAACAAATAAAAGTAAATAACTTTAATTAAAAATAAAATAGAATACAAGTTTAAATTCATATTTCAAAGGAATCACTCAAAATTTCTAATTATACTCTATAATGTCAGGGATGTTGAGAGTATTTTTGAATTTTTAAGTTTTTTTTCTAGAAGAACTGAACTTATTAAAATATTTGTCTAAAATTCTATTTATAGACTAACCTAATATCAATTGATAGTTAGTCTTATAATATCTTTGCCAATTTTCGTATTTCACTTGGCAATCGCTCCCACACTTGTTGCTACTGAATGCTTTATTGCTATCATTGATAACTGTTCCCACATTTTTTACTTTAACAGGTCTATTGTGTTATGATTAATAATTATATCTTTGACACAATGTATTTTATAATTCAGGCCTAATTTAAATTTTGGTTAAAATTACTCCTTTGCTTTGCTGTGTCAATTGAAATAAACTTTTTCTAATATATCAAAACTGATATTTTAAAATTTATATAACACAAATTAACAATAATATTATCTTATATTTATTTACTTAAACAACTATTTTTTTCTTTTTTTTTCTAACTAATAATATTTTTTGCCCAACATGCTTTCAAAATTTCTCATTAAAAAACATGTAATGATTGAAAGTGAGAAAACTTAGTTGTTTATTAACTGCTCTCATTAATTTTCATATTAACTTTTGATAAATTAAAATGCCTTTAAGTTGATACCTTGGCCACATATCCACTTGATAGAACTAATTTTTAGGTCTATAAAATTTTTATATTGATAATTGAATACCTAACTGTTAATGGGATTTATTTTTCTGTAAATGAAGCTTGTAAATATGTCAAATAGTATCTATTCTAAATTTTGGAATATTAAATGTGTCAATTGACCTTTATCTTAATCTTTTGACACATGTTTTTTTATTGTTCTAATTGATATTGTTAATTGACACAATTTTTTTTAACTTTAGAAGTACTATAATCTTAACTTGTGAGGTCTTTTTTTCATATGTTAACCTTTGAATGTCAATTTTATAAAATTCTTAATCCTATAAAATTTTTACACTGACATGCTAATAGTTTTAATTCTAAGTTTAACAACCGTTATTTTTTAAAAAAATCGAATAAATATAATTAATCATATGAGCAGAATAATACAAATATATACAATTATATAAATCATTAATTCACCTAATTGGTGAACTCTATCATGCCCTCTCTAAAATAAAAGGTAAATTACCCCTTGTAGCATATACAGTGATTATTGATAAATTATCTTTCAACCAGAGTTCCAAAGTTCGAATAAGATCGTCAAATCTAATTGTTATCTCTAATACGATCGCTAGAAAATCCTGAAAACTAGAAAGCTAAAAAACTGATAGAAATTTGTGATATATTAATTAAAAATAATGGTAATTGGTGCGTGAAAGAAGACACCAAGGTATTTTATTTTTTATTTTTTTTCTTTAATTGTTCTTAAATTATTTTTCAATCATTGTTCAGATAATAAAAATCCTAAAATGGTAATTATTGACTCATTGTTTTTATGACTAACTAATATTTTGCTTTGTGTTTGTTATATAGTTATACAAGGCTGTGAGGGTTGGTTATCTGAAGAGGAGTATCATTGTTGATCCTACTGAATTTTAAGAAAAATACTAGGAAGAAAATCTTAGGAAGGAGAGAGCTGAAAAATTAATAGATGTGCTTGTTGAAATGGGAGATTGAAAGCATATGAACAAGTTCAAAATCCTAACCTAATTCATTGGAAATGGTGATTGGATTTGAGAAGAATTATGGTTTTAAAATTGGAGAAGAAGAGGTGTATTTGGTGGGAATTATGAAAATGACACTACTATTAAGTTTCAAGAGAAATATCGCGTCAATTGAAAAGAAAACAGAAGATAACGTAAATCTTGAAGCTCTGGTAGAAGAATAATTTATAAATAATTATTGTATATGTCACAAGGGGTAATTTACCCTTTATTTTAAAAAGGATAGAGTAAAATTTACCTAATTTAAATTATATCCATTTAAATTTTAAATTACAAACTAATACAAATTTTACAATAATTTAAAATTCTAATTATTTAAATAAAATTAAATTGATTTAAAAACAAAAATATACTATTACAATTCAAATCGTATTAAAACGTAAACAAGTTTGCTGAGTCCATAAACAAACTTTACATAAATAAATAAGTTTAGTCAATGTGATAGGTGAATTTTGTGCAAACTTTATGAAAACATAATAAAAAAAATTTAAATCCTAAAAAAACATGATTTTTTTAGAATAAATTTTTTTATATTTTATAATAGAAATAAAAAATCTGATTAACATTGAGCTGGTCTAATATATTAGATAATTTTATTTTTTTAATGATTTTTAATTATAATTTTGGTTAAAATTTATATAATAAACAATTAACTACAATTTCTCAATTTAAATTAGTCATTTTGTTTTTAAAATAAAATAGATAAAAAATTTAAGATCATAGCTATATCAATTATTTTTTTAATTAAATTATTTGTATAAAATAAACCGATTTTTTTTAAATCAAATGGTAATACATGTCATCCATTCAAAAATAACTTTATGTAAAGTCAACTGTAGGTGAGTTTCCAACTTAGTTAAAACTAATAAACTAGTCTTTTGCTTGTGTCAATTAAAATTTTTTCTTAATAAATTAAAATTGATATTTTAAAATTAATATAACATAAATTGACAATAATATTATTTTATATTTATTTGCTTAAACAATTTTCTGTAAGTAACAATACTTTTTGCCCAACACATTCATTGTAATAGCATATAAGATTTTAAATCCGCCTCTACATATATAAGAATTAATTAATCTGACATTTTTTTTTGCCAATTTTATGAACATAATTGATTCACTTAAAATTTTATAAACTATTTTTATACACAATTAATTTCGGAGACGATCTTGAGTTTAGATTAGCTCTATGTGTCTTGGTTCTTTTAGATTAGGAATTTAATTCGAGGGTGCATAAATATATATGATTTATTTGAAGTGTTTTAATCTTTGTGTGGACTAATGGCTGTTTAAGTGTTTGTTTAGGGACGACGTTTGTGGCTCTCATTGTTAAGGTAATGTCCCTAAAAATATCACCACAAGTCCACAACGTCACACATACATTTGCTATTATTATGAATTTATGATCACAGGTACATGTATCCCTTTCATGGTTAATGAAATTAATTAAGGACTCGCTCCAAGATATGAATCCATTTTGACTTCGACGTCTAGAGTAGTGGAATAACTTTGAAAATAGAAGACAAACGGTTAAATCCAATGAAAGTGAAACAACAACTCAACAAGACATTGATGATCAACAACCAACTCTTGTTATATATACATACTGTTGTTTGATTTATTCGCTACCTTAGCGTGCATGTATATATACTGTGTATAATTTATAGTTTATAGTACTACTATGCCATTAATATCGTACCAAAATTGTATCCTAATCATTTTTGTAGCACTAATTAATAATAACTGATCAGAACGATGATGAGGACAATTTTGATAAGAAAAATACTAGAGAGTCGGCAAATTTTATGATTTGTAGCCATCAATTAATTATTATTGATATTTTTAATAGTGTAAAATTTTATCTATAATATAAAAATACTCATTTTTTTTATTAGTTAAATACTGACCAAATTTTAATAAAAAATACTAATTCTAGACTTTTTCTTTTTGGTGATATTAAAAGGAAAAACTATCCATACGTATAATGTGGACCTGTTAATTCTTTCATGGTTGCTGTAAATCTGTAATATAAGCAAGATAAGCTTATCAGTAACTAGTTTGGTTTAATTCAAAAAGCCAAACCGAAAACTTTATTGTTGGGACTTGAGAGCATAATTTTTTTAATTATTATTATCATCTTCAACATATTACGTCAATCACTTGATAACAATCTCATTTAATAATCTATGAGCTGATATTTTCACTCACAAAAATATTATTTATATACAAAAAATTAATATATATATATATATATATATATATATATATCAGATTTCTGAACTTAAAGTTGTCTTTTTAAAGTTTTTATGAAAAATTGTCTTTTTTGTATTATTTTATTATTTTTAATTAAATAATATTATTTAATATTTTATTATTATTTATTATTTTATTATTAAATTTTTTAAAATTACTTTCTTTTTACCTTTCACTTTATAAATTCACTTTTTATCACCCGTAACTTTTAATATTTTTACATTAACCACCTTAACTTTTGAAAATTACAAAATAACTCCCTAAACACCAAAATATTTACTTCCTTACCTTTTTATGGATCAAAAAGGTGTTCTTCATTATTCTTCACCACAAAATCAACCCCAATTTAAGGGTTAGGGTTCGAAATTCCAGTAGCCCTTAAGAACAAAATTCATAGTTTGAATTTCATCAAATTTTTACCAAAATTTCAACAAGAATCACCCATATAAACAATCAATTTCAAGCATAACCAAAACATATCATAATCATACAATTAATCAAGATTAATTTCATCAAAACCTACCTTGATTTTCTGCCTCAAATTTGATTATGCTTCTAGGTGTTCTTTAAGCACTTTTTCCTCCTAAAACATATCAAGAACAACTTTTAATCCATAAAGCTTCAACTGAACAAACTTTAATCAACATGTTAGGAAGAGATTTCTCACCTTAAAAGTGCTGGGAATGGAATATTCTTGACTCACAAGTCAAACTAAGCAAGAGATCTAAGGAGGAACATCAAGAAAACACATGTTTATGCATGCGTTCTTGAAAACCGAAGTCAAAGGGAAAAGGAACAGCCATCTCATCTTATTTTCAGCCTTGATATGTTACATGGTTATGTAGAGAAAGAAGAGATGATCATTTTTGTCGGATTAGAATTTTGATTTGGGTTTTAGATCACAAGAAATCAAGTTTTGAAGATTAGGAACCAATAACTTTTTTTTCTTTTCTCTCCTTCAAATTTTCGAAAACAAAGGGGAAATGAAACAGCCTTGGAGGTCTTGGGGGAGGTGAGGAAATTCGTGCTTGATAATGATTGGCTAGTTAGGGAGGTGGTTGAAAAATATCTCGAGTGTATAATTACTAAAACTAGATGTATTAGAACATACACGTAATAGCTCATCTAGAGATTAATATCTGAGATACTAGTATAGATGACACTAGTAACATGATTAACATGAGAATAGAAGGTATATAATGTGGCATTAGCATTGCTTAAGTCATCAGAGAGTGCTGGTGTTAATTAACCGCACCAGAAGACTGTGAACCCGGTCAAACCGATCTCCTGTTTTTAACTAAAGTAGATCAGGTAATATTAAAATATTATTCAAGCAGCCCTAATATTAATAAAATAATAATATTATATTACTATTTCTCTTCTCTCATTAATC
The DNA here is from genome assembly GCF_003086295.3 of Arachis hypogaea. Lineage (NCBI taxonomy): Eukaryota > Viridiplantae > Streptophyta > Magnoliopsida > Fabales > Fabaceae > Arachis > Arachis hypogaea. Next base: position 106,494,544 of record NC_092036.1, on the reverse strand, counting down.
GAGTCCAATTCGTCAAACTGAGACTAATTACGGCAACCAGAATAAAAAACTCCTAACCAATACGACTCAAAACTAGGTACTTCGCGACTGCATCGTCGAACTTGCCTCAGAAAAGGTTCTGACTTAGAGATGACATAATGATAACAAGGATTAATATATTTGATGATACAGTAGAGATGTTTTTTTCACTGATCTTTCGAAAAACTCTGTATCTTCAGAAAAGATCTTGTGTACTCAAAAACAAGGTTGTTACAATGTATAACCTTATAGCTACGTTTTCTAAGTATACTCTCTATTAGACATATAGCCATGCTTAAAAGCGTTCCAATAGTTGAAGATATGGCTACGCTTTGAAGCATGCCAATTGTTTGGTTATGGCAACCTTTATCGAGCGTGGCTGTCGATGACTATTGTACAATATAGTGGCATATAGCTCAGAAAACCTAGTGTTCTTCTTTTTCATTAATCTTTTTAATAAAACTTTGCAAAATTCATATATAATTTTAAATCATAGTTTGAAAGAGTAATTCAAATAATAAAAAAATTATGTATATAATTTTAAATTAACTAATCAAACATATATAAATTTGTCACAAAAAAAAAGATTTTGATCATAGTATAACATTCTAATAAAGTACTAATGCAAAAATTAAAGTCATAACAACTATTCATGAATTCCTAATACATAAATTACAATTCTAACAACTATCACATATCTACTTTGCCTTTACATATTTCATTACAAAATATCAAACTTCATGATTAATGTGATCATCCAGAGTGAACTCCATTATTTTTACCAGTGTCATTATTGTGTTAGTCTATCTTATATATTTTACCAAAAAATGAGTGAGAGCATATATTGAAGAGAAAGCAGAAAGTGACAAAATGATGGAAGCTGGCAGCAGATTTTACATTATCTAATATATAAAATGACACTATCAACAAATTTTGCATTCAAGTCAAAAGTTCCATATCATTGGTATTTAATTCATGCTTGAACTATTAACCAATTCAGCAACAAAAAATAAATTCTTACCACAGCAACAACACCGCAGTAGAAGAAGAGCAAGAAAGGTATAGCAGCGATAGTAAATACTAATCTAGCAGTAGATAATTAATACCACATTAGCAGCATATAGCAATACCACGTGAACATCAGCATAACAGAGATCACAGCGATAGCGAATAGAGAGCTTCCAAAATCCTAAAATAAAATAAACTTAAACTTAAAAAAATACTAATAACTAATATATAACTTCAAAAATTTTTCAGCAACCTCCCTCACTCACTGATTTGTCAGTTCAACATACAAATATGAACTACATTTGTATTTTGTCTAAAATACCAAATATAAAATGCATCTTTATATAACAAGTGAAGAGAAACTTAATTACTTTATAGTTCTTAGGTTGTCCAATCGAAACAGAAAACTTAAAATATTAAGAAATAAAAGTGCATTCAACTAAAAATAGAAAATAAATTCAGCAGCACAAAAGCAGTATGGCAAAAAATAAATCCATACTACAGCAGCAGCAACACCAACACCAACACCACAATGAAAGCAGAACAAGAGAGGTGGCAACGATAGTAACAACAAAAAGATAACTACCAAAAGCCTAAAATAAAATAAACTTAGATTTAAATAAATGTTAATAACCAATATATAACTTCATTTTGTTCTTGATGAAGCTTGGATACAAGTGAGTGAGAGAAATATTGTTGAAGTAACAGCAATTGTTAAAACAAGTAAAGGGTTAAATTGATGAATTATCTTATTATTGTTATGATTATTAATGCTTAATTATCTTATTATTGCGTACCACCATGGGATGTGGTCCATTTGAACAATGACTAGATTGTGAACATTAGGTGCTCTCCAGTTCAGCAATTGAATTGAAAATTTGGTTAAAATCAGTTAAATAAGGGGTAATAAATTATTCACAAAATTAAGGTATTGAACAAAATATCAAACAGAACACTAATTTTCTCTCTAGTTTATCTAAAATCAAGTTGTATAGTTTATTGTTTCTGTTGATGCAGATACCTAAAAATTGACTTCATCTTTGATATATTTGATGTTTGTCTTGGGATATTATATTCAAGATTCTACTTCTTTCCCTAACTCAAATTTTACTTTGTTAGTTACACTAAGAAAAGACAGGACCCTAAATTATGCCTCAATGCTTGAAACTGATAAAGATGAATGACCTCACATGTTTATTTGGTTAAATAGATTATCTCTTAATAGCAATGTTGCAATTTCATGGACTAATTAATTTTAGTATATCGATTTTTGCAAAATTTTGAGAACCAGATTGTAACACAACAAACAAACTTGCATACATTAAAACAGAGAAATAAAGAAAAAAAAGGAGTGCCTTCTTGTGTTATAGTGAGGATTGAGCGCTAATATAGGTTACGAGAGACAAATGAGGGAGGAGCCTTAGAGGGAGGAGTGACGATTGAGGGAGAAGCAGTGACAGGTTATGGGTTATTAAGGGAGGAGCGAGAGAGAGTGAGCGCCGAAGGAGGCCTTGCAAATGAGAGCGAGCGCTGATGGAAAGTGCGCCGACGGAGGTAGCACCGATGGATGGTTGCATGAGAGGATTGCGAGAAAGGTTTCTTCTCTTTTTAGCGATGAAGAGGCCCATGTTAAATGAATGATGTGTTGTGGGTATTTTTCTCTTAGGTTTTTTCACGGTTTTCCTTAGTGAAAAAGAATTAAAAGTGTATTGGAGAAAAAATTAGGGGAAAATATAAATTTTTAATGGGAACTTTGTTGCAACATTTTTTTGGGATGCTCAAATAATTAGAGGATATAGGCACGCTTCGAAAACGTGGCCGTAGTAAAATAAACTAGCTACACTTTAAAAGCGTGCCTGTTTCTCTCTATAGTCCCGCTTTGATAAGTGTGACATCTAAAACGTGGCCAAATTAGTAATCAACATCTAAAACGTGGCCAAATCACTAATCAATCACCACTCTCATAAGCGTGGTGACAAGACTTCTTTCTTGTAGTGATGTAAAGGTTTGTGTATACATTACTATTTACTACTAGGCGTTTATAATTATGACATCTGTTTAGTTTACATGACTAGGTAACCAATAAGGAGCGCAGCCCATTTCAGCCAACTCCTATTTGGACTACACCCCACCCATGAAGGAAAAAACATCCACAATGCACCAAAAAAATCTAAATTATATCGAAAAAAATCCAAATCACATTGGAAAAGAATTTATTCTCAATTGGTTATGAAATGAAAAAACATCCACAATATATCAAAAAATTATCCAAATTATGTCGAAACGCATCCAAATTATATTAAAAAACATCCACTTTATATTGATAAAAACATCCACAATATACAAAAAATTCAAATTATACAAAAAATATCCAAATTACATGAAAAATATCTAAATTACATCAAAAAAATCTAAATCACATCGAAAGAAGAAGAAGAATAACTAACGGTGGCAGAGGGTGCGACGCAATAGAAGACGGTGACGCGAAGAAGACGTGAGGGCGGGAGCGCTAGCGTGAGTTTGTGAACAGCGATGGGGGCAAAAGACCGACAGTAACGGAGGGTGTGACGTGAGGGAGGACACGAACACGGGGGCATGGGCGTGCGCTCGTGAACATCGTGGGGGTGGCGGGTTTCATGACGGAGCTTAGGAGAGGCCACTGATCCCTGGACGATGAAGCAATGGTGCAACGATGAAGCGGTGGTGCTATGGCGTGTTGCTTGCGTCGTGAGGCGTGCAGCGTGAATGGAGCTTGCGGCGGTATGCAACGGCGATGAGAGTGCAAAAACTCTAGTTGGTGCTGTGGCGGCGTGGTGGAAACGCCACGATGAAACCGCGACAACGTGGGACGTTGTGGGGAGGGAGGCACAGTGTTGATTATTGACAGATAAAAATTAGGATTTGTGATTTTGTGCTGCGAATGAAAGTGAAATTGAAATTAGGACAATTTTTATGTTAATTTTTTAAAAGAAAAATTGAAAATTACAGAGGAATTAGATGAGTTGCTTATAATATACTCAGTCCCTGTCTTTCTCTTTTCCAAAATAACGTAGACCATTCGTTAATCCATATGATACTTTTACATGTAACTAATTTAATTATAACCTAATAAGTACCATAGGTGTCTGATCTTTATTCATGGGGACAAATTTATCGAAGGCAAGAAGAATGGCAATTTTAATGTCTCGTACCTGCGGGCTCAATTTGGGTAAAGTTCCAAATGGTGAAAATGAAGACTGATTTGATTTTAGGATAATATATGCCTCAAAATCAAATTGCATATGTGTTAATGATTTCTAACCAGATTATTAGGTTGCATTCATTATTTCTTGGCTTTCTATATAAATTCAAACTTTTTTTATTTCTACTTTTTATTCCCTTTTTTTTCTGTACTTTAGATGTAAATAAGAGTGTACCTTTCTTTAGATCTTTTGTTATAATTCGACTTATTGAAGAGAGCAAAATAAAAATATATTTAATGATTTAATCTATCTCATTTGACAATGTCATCAAAGAGCTATAACAAGATTGAAATACAAAATTCATGACTAATAACTACAACACTCTTTCATATATTTCAACTCTTACTACATGCCACTGATATACCAATAAAATACATATAAAGCACTACATAAAATAGCTTAATCAATTAATCAAATTTTTAATGGTTCTTATATCTGGAGCCTTATGTAAACATTAGTACAAGCTTGATTAAATACCTCAATTTTATAACTGCAGTAGTTTTACACAGAAATATAATGATTCATGAAATTTCGTAAAATCTGAAGTTTTCTTTTTTTGGAAAGTAAATATGAAGTTACTTAACTCTTTTACATTATTTCAAATATTTAATAAAGAACAAAAAATCAAATCAACCCAAATCACTTCCAATTCTAATTCAACTTTAATTTTTTTTAAATGTAATAAAATAAAATTGATGTACTAAGAAATGACTTAGCTTTCGAATCTACTCCCGATCATGATTTATTGATCAGGACACGGCTACTTTTGGTGGAACTGATTCTCGGTTAGTAACGTTCTTCTCTCAAAAATTAAGAATCAATGTATCGGTAGTTTTGTTTGTTCAATTTGTTGGAGAATTTCACTCTATTTAATTAGTGTTATATATTGACCCAAGTGATCATCTCTGTATTTCTGATAAAAAAAAGTTGTCCGTACCTTTAAAAGAACTCGAGACCTCGTGACCACGCACATTCGTAAACGTGAGTTTGTATCTGCAATGACACTAGTAATAGATTAAACAGAGTGAAAGGATATTTGAAAGGAAAAGCATACCCTTATAGTCTTTTTTAGCTTTTTCTTATGTTGTTAGTTCTACAACTAACAGTTTGCTCTATTTAATTAGGTTTTTACCATCAATCAATATATATTGGTTAGCCATTTAGACGTTAAGACGTTACATAACATTTATTATACATTTTTCATGATTTTGTCTACAAAGGTGATTCTATTTTGAATGAATTATATGGAATCAACGTTAATTGTGTCCTTGATTTTATGGACTTGGGTCTAATATAGAACAATTTCATTTTTCTATCAACGAATTATCTTTGTCAAAAAGGAATTAAATATTATTTTATTTCTCTATCAATATAGATTATCTTCATTAAAAAAGAATCAATAAATAAAATTTAACAAAAAATGATAATACTATTTTATTTTGATAATAATATTTTTTTTAAATTCATATAAAATACAGTAAAAAAAATAATCATGTGAAGCGTGATATTATTAAAAATAGGGGTTTTCAATTTAAGCAAATTAAAATAAAAACATTATATCCATAGATTGAACTGTATATAAAAAGAATAATTTTCTTTTGGTGTTTGTACAAAAAGAATAGTTTATTATGAAAAAGAAAGGTTTGTTTAATTAGTTGCAGATTAATAATGAACAACAAAATACTCGACGTCATAGTTTTATATACTAGGTTAGTAGGTTAATCAGACAAAGAATGATATACGGAACAGGGAAAATGACGTTAATTATAACGAGACAATATATACATATTTCAACATCCATAGCTTTCAGTCTTTCACGAACACACATGTTGTTCTGAATAATAAGGACTCCTGATGTAGCCCCCTCGCTCGTGAAAGCAAAGAACAATATATAGAAATGTTCATACTACTTATCATAATCCAATGCATTACTTTGAATAAGGAACGAAAATTAATCCAGAAATCTTATCAAACAATAATAATACCAGCACTAGTATTTTCTGTGGAACTAGTCACATACAATAATATATAATATTCATATACAATATGCATGCCCCTTTATTTCATTCCCCTTCAAATCCCAAAGGTCCTCTAATTCTTTGGGCTCGGCGCATGAATATATATATATAGATATCTACATTTCTAATTAAGAAACCCAGAAAAAAAAACACTTTAGACCAAAAAAAGAAAAAGTAATGTTATTTAGCTGTAAAAGAATATATATATAAGAACAGATATTCACAAAAAGAGAGAAAGATTTTGTAATATATATATATATATATATATATATATATATATATATATATATATATATATATATATATATATATATATGCCTTTCTCTATTTATGAATTTCCATTCTTATACAATTTCTTACCCCTAAATAGCATTAATCATAAACATACAATGATAGGATATAAAACCACCCAACTAATAAAAAGCTTTCCCTCCCAGCAAATGAACTTTTGTGAAGATCGATGTGACATCAGCACGTGAATACCATAATTCTAGAAAAAAAAATACTTATGTTACTAGGAACAATTTTTTGGTTGTCATCTTCGGTTATTTATAACCATTTATTTTTCTTTATAACTTAAAAGTATTATAAATAAAAAAAATAAATGGTTATAAACATTTTTGAAAATTATCAAAGAAAGAAGGTAGCATTATTATTATGGTCATGGTGAACACCCGTTTCATCCAAGTTGTTGTTGTTGAAGGACGATGGACTTGGACAATTTCTGTTGAGAAGCTCTTCAATCATCTGCAATGCGATTCTCTCTTCCTCATCCATCTCTCCCCTAACCAGATCACCACCGGACACGGTTGACGACGGGGACTGAAGAAGATCACAAGAAGAAGACGAAGACGAAGACGAAGAAGAAGAAGCAACCATGGAATTCATGGCAACACCACTAGTTTTGTTGTTTCCAGCACCGAGCTGAACCCTCATGACCCAATTGGAATCAGAACGCTGGCCAGCGCGCTTCTGCCACACACCAATGTGTGAATTCTCCGTGTCGAGCCTCAAGCATGTCATGGAAGGTGAAGGAACTTTCCCGCATTTTCGAAGCTTGGCGTGTAGAATCTCCTCTAGATCCTTATTGGAGGCGGAGGAAGAATGCGCCGCCGATTCCTCGGTGGAGCTGACAACCTTTGGATCACCGTCCGGTGTGTGTATGATGGGGAAATTGGTCTTGGCATTCCGGCCACTCATCAAAATTGCAGCTTGATCATAGGCTCTTGCGGCTTCTTCCGCAGTTTCAAATGTCCCTAACCACACCCTCCTCTTCCTACAACACAATAAGAGTAATGAATAATTGAGGTGGTTCTAAAAGGGAGAGAATTTAATAAGAACTTACAAGAGTGGGTGACGAATCTCGGAAACCCAAGAACCCCAATGACGCTGCCTGACACCTCTGAACTTCCTTGATTGCACCATCACTAACAACGTTGGGGATGATGTGAGAGAGAGAGAGAGAGAGTATCTTTTTGGAACTGTGAGATTACAAGTACAAGTACAAAAGGTGCAGAGTTGCCAAAGATAAATATAGAGGGAGATAGATAGAGAGAATATAAATAAATAAATAAAAATATAATAATAATTGAAATTAATTAAATCCGGGAAAGAGGGGCATGCCACAGCAAAGAGTGTCGGCGAACTAAAAGGTATAGAGAGTGATGAATTAAAGATACTCACCTAAATCCTTGGGTTCTACAGTAACCTTCTCAACAATAAATGTTTGTGCTTGACTTGGTTGCGCAGTCGCTGGAGTTCTTGTCCTTTCTTTCTTTTTTTCTTTCAATTCCCAACCCCTATTCCATTACACTCCCCTTCTTTAATCTTTTCTTCTTTCTCATCATCATCCATCTTTTTCTATGCCATACGATGTGTTTACATCACAACATATTGTATCAACGTTAGTTAAGGTATTATAGCTTGCTACTTCCTAGCGGTCCAAATTTCAAACAAGCTAAGCAACTTATTTTTCTTTAATGAGATATCAAATATAAGCACTTGTATATATATGAATTATATGGCTTTATTCTTTATCCCAAAATCGTATATCATTAAGTAGAAAACTATAGAGATATCAACAATATCGTATTTGACAATAAATTATAGCTCAAATGACATAATCTCCCTATACTTATACAAGAGATTCCAAATTCGAGTCTTTCTATCTTTAGTTAAAAAAATTCATACTTTTAAAGTTATATATCTGATTTCATACAATTATTTATTCTAAACTTAAACTGATGCAAGCTAAGAAGTTAGTACATAAATAATTATGTTTTTAACACATGCCTAGCATAAATTTGTCAATTATTTTTAAAAAAAATTAAATTGATAAAAAATACATAAATAATTATATTTTTAATATATTTTTTAAATAAAAATATTTTTTAGGTTTGTTTAATTTTTTTGTATAGACTTTTTTTTCTTTTTATTTATCTTCCATTATTTTTTTCTCTTTTAAAAATAACAAAAATTGATTTTTAGATATTTTAATCATAAAATTCTGATATCATATCATAAAATTATGTCTCTCAAAAATTTAAGTTGATAAAAAATATATATAAATAGTTATATATATGATTATATCTCTATGAGAGTTTACCATAAGACATCTTTTTTTTAATCTTGTGCTTAAATTTTTTTGAAAATAATAATAATTGAACTCTAAATTTTTAGACCACAAGAATTGTGATCCTATTTGTCTTGACATCATTTGTTTCAAAAATCTAAATAAAAATTATTATTTGTACACTAAAATTAGTCACTCAAATCAGTCACCATGATATTTATATATAAATATATGTGTAGTTTAATTTATTTTTAATGTGTATTTATATTCTAACATATATTTTATACTGATAGCTGATTTTAGTGACTGATTTTAGTATACGTGTAGCATTTCTCAACTTAAATAGATCAAACAAGATAAATAAATAATTATACATCTAACAAATTTAAAGGATTTTTTAGTCTATTTTATAAAAATAAGTGTATTTAGACAATTTTTTAGTGAATAAAAAGAAGAGACAATTAAATTGTGAGAGTGAAAATATTTTCTAAAGAAATGGTTTTGAATTTGAAATAAATTATTATTGGTGGATCGGAGATGCTAAGGGATGAAGGTGACCCACACACTTGGATTCTATTACTTGCCATTATTATGTGGACTCGCACCCTAGACATACACTCCCCAATTGGATATCATTACTCGGTTGGTTAGCTTTGGCTCCTTGGGGAGACTATAATTCAAAATGGTTGATGAAGCTAATTAAGTGTATGGTAATTCATAATAAACCCTCCGAAATCACGGTTTAAGATAACACCTTTTGTATTATTGAGATATAAATGCGGGCTTTGATTTTTATTTTTTTTGGTCCCTTGCTAAAGTAATGAGTGTGTGTACAATAATATAATAGCTAGCAATAGAGGAAATAATAAAGACAAAGGGATGAACATGACGTGGATGAACTAAAATTAAAGTTTGCGTGAACAGAGTGTTTTTAGTTGTAAATATAATTCTCATATTTGTACTTTATCATTTCTCTCAAAACTTTAAATAAAAATTTAAATAAATAAATAAATATATAAATAATAATTATATATTTAACACATTTTTTTATATAAAAATAATCGTAAAAATTATAATATAATCTTATAAAACAATTAATTTCATAAAAAATTTAAACTAATAAAATATATATATATATATATAAAGTTTATATCTTTAATAATTATGGAATTAAAATCTTATATATAACTACTTACACGCTAAAAAATAATTATTTATATATAATATATATTAAAATATAAAAATATATACTAAGTTCTTTATTTTTTTAGTATTTTTAGTTGTCAGGTCAGCGTTTTTTATTTATCGAGACATCATGTTTTTATATTTAATTTTTTTTGTCAAATTTTAAAATTTTTTAAGAATTATTTTGTTTTTCACATTTTTTAAAATTTTTTTATCAGTATCAAAATTTTTCGAATATCATTTTAATAGTTTATTTTCTTATATAGTTAAAAATAGCAACAACAATATAGTGAGGACGGAACATGTTGAAATTATTGGGGGCCAATGAGTGAGATATATCTTGGTTTGGCTTAATTACAGTAAGCAAGGGTCAGCTATCAAAGGGAAACAGTGCAACAACGTATTCATATAGCCTCATCATCCTTCACAAATTTCAATTGGATCATATCTTCCTTCCTGATCTTTTGTAAATTGACATCTCACCAATAGAGACAGAAATGTGCGCATTGCTAGTATTATAATGCATTATGCATGCATTACTAAATGAGCGTACTACTTAGCTTGTAGCTAAGCATAGTAAATAAGAAGAGGTACTACATTGCTGATCAAAAGATTTAGGTGTTGAGAAGAAAGATTTTAAAAAATGTTAACAATAAAATAGTTTTTAAAACATTTTAAATTTGACACAAATAATTAGATGTCAATTTTTCTTATTTCTATTAACAAAAAATGCTGAAGTAACAAATAAATATAGTGACATGGCAAACTAAAAAATAATTGGCATTATTAATGTTTTAAAATTAAAAAAATTAATTTCTAATAATTATGAACTCCTCTCGCTTCTTTTCTCTCTTTTTATTTTTATTTCTCTCTAATTTAAATCTATTCTTTCATAATCTCTTTAGATTTAATTTTTTCTTTCAAATCAAAATTTTCAGACACTTTAAAATCAATATGTCTCATACGATTATCTCAATGTTTCGTAGCAATCTCTTATTCAATCCGCTACATTATAAGGAAGGGGAGAAATGGTCCCTCCCAAATTAATAATTTGTATATATAAATTTTTAATTTTTTAGTTTAACTCTCTTTTAATTTTTATTTTTTTTTAATTTATATTTTTTATGTTGGTTCCTCTCAAAAAAATTTTTAGCTCCACTCCTGCTCTTATTTTTCTGTATTTTCTGTATCACATACCCCTCTTCTCACTAATCCCCTCGGACGACATCAACAACAATTAGTAAAAGGTATAAAGAAGAGGAAGAGCATTTGCTGAGCAAAACCGAGACGACAATGATAGCAGTGGACAACAACAGCAACAACATTGTGATGGCAGCAACGGGCCTCTGTCTTTCACCTCCTTCCATGACTCTTGTTCTCAGCGACAACAACAACGACAACGTTGTGATGGCTCCTTTTCTCCGTCTTCTCTCTATGTTTCTTTTCCTCCACTCTGTTATATTTTTTCGTTCTTCCTTATCCTTTTCTTTCTCTATTTTTGTTCTCTTTATGATTTTGTGTTAATGGATGTTGTGTTTTTTTTTTCTAAATTTTTTTGCATGAATCATGTGATTTTGATGATGAGAATTTAGACATAATTGAATTTGAATTTTAGTATTTTTCTGTTTGTGTTTATTGTTGTAATTTTATATTCCATTTACTGATTTATATATTAGATATCATCATCACATACTATATATGATTTGTAATAGACATTAAGAAGGGCACACATTATTGTAAATTTTTTCTTCTCTCTTCTGAATTTTTTATTTGATGTTCAAATAATAGAATTCGATCTCTTGCATTATTTTACAACATGTGAAGCAGGTTTTGACTACAGGTGCTTAACATGAGAAGATACAGACATACGGTACTTGAAAATATGTGACTGACATAGTGCATTCTTGGAAAGTAAATAATGATGGTAGATACTAAAAATGTACATACAATGTGGCCCACCAAAAACAAATGACAGTAAATTGGAATTTGATACTATGATTCAAAACAGATCAGAGACCTGTCCGAAAAAAAAAAAGGCAGATCAGAGATGATATATAAAAGATGTATGGCGTATGATGAGATTAATCTATATATTCAACTAATAACGTTGACCTTATTAGCTTCTCAAGTCTCAACATAAATCAAGGTGTGCTTTCCACGCTTTTTATTTTTGATACGAAGAGAGAATGTAGTAATACAATATCATAGAGAAGAGAGATATTTTTTATATATATGGTGTCAACAGAAAACGGATCCTCCGTTGGTCCGTTTTGAGTTTGGAAAAAAATAAAAAAGTTAAAAATTTTAATCCAAAGATTCGATTTGTAATTTTGAAAATAAAAAAATTTTAATGTTGAAATCAGATCGTCTGATTTTTATTTTAATAAATTAAAAAAATAAAAAATACAAATCGAATCCTCCGATTTGGTGTTTATTTTCTTCTTCAGATAAATCGGATCCTCCGATTTGTAGTTTATTTTTTTTTTCAAACAAATCGGACAGTCCGATTTGAATAAAACACCATATAAAAAAATACACATAATCTTCCAATATCAATGTATTACACATGTATTTAACCAATATAAAAAAAATTAGCCTGCTTTCCACCAGTGGTAGATAAATTCAATTTCATTATTTTATATTTTCAATTTATACTTCAATAGGAAAAGTATTTATTCAGTTTAAATAATTTTCTTCATCCAAATATCAATTATAATCAATACCATTTTCGAATATTAAGGACAAAGATTAAGAACCGGTCGATAATTAGCCAATGTTTTTTCCTTGAAATTTCTTTTTTTACTTTTAATATTTGTTTATCCATTATTTTATTAGTTAATTATTGGTTAAAAAAAGGGTTAGCTTCTTAATGAAACTGTTTAGTAATTTATAATAAATACAGAGAATTAATTTTTAATTAATTAATATTAAAAAAATTATCGTAAAATTACTTTTTTAACCTTTACTTTTTGAAAAGATTTAGGGTTTAAAATTATTATTTAAAGTTTAAAATTTAAAATTTAAAATAAAAAAATAATTTTAAAAATGTTAGTGCTATTGCTTGTTGAAAAATAGTAATCCCTGGTTGAACTCGTTAACCTAACCATGAATTTTTTCATTGACAAAAAACACTTCCAAAGTCCAAACACTAACTGAGAAAGTATCATGGTGGGAAACTATGTAGAATCAGTAGAATAATTTGTTCAGATATGAGTGAATCCTTAATTATGGAATAGTACGTAGTTCGCCATAGGTGGTTTTCTTTGCTTTATATTTTTTCTACTAAAGGTTGAATGGTCCTAAAGAGTAGTGGTCCATTGGTCACGTAGCCTTAAAGATAGTGCATACTTCTTCTTCACTAAGAAGTTGAAGCCTTTTTTACATATATTTCGGTATGGTGATGGAAGCCTTGGAAGTCTCATCGTCATTAAATGTAATAATAAGACTACAACTCTTCCTTTGCTAACTTATGGTTAGATTTTATTACATTACAACTATATTACTTGGGATACTGCTTCATGGTTTTATAGTTGATATTGAAATAGTAACCTCTCCCCTCAAGTTTTTAATGCAAAGAAGACACTTGAGAGTAGTTAGGACCCCGCCTAATACATGGTTTAGTACCTTTTTTTTTTCTTTCTTCTTTATAAAACCATTATTAGTACCAACTGATATTTGTTAATAATGTGTTTCTCTTAATACAATATTATTTACATAAATATTCAATTTTTATTATTAATAAATCGCAATGACTAAGTTATTTTTAATAAATAAAATGTAAATCGCAACAAAGAAAAGAGAGTTAATCCATTTTAAATCGCTAGTAAATGGCACTTATCCTTAAGAAATTTTATCCGCGGAGAGCTCTCCACCATTGGGGAGACTTTGGGGAGGAATCAAGTGAGAGAACATAAGATGAGAAGACACCACATCCAACTCAAAATTTAAAAATGTCAAGTTAATGGGTCTCTCATCTTATAAACTCCTCACTCTTCCATGCTTTCTTTAACGTGGGACTAACTTCAACACTCCTCACACTTGCAACATTAACACTGCGATCCAGGTAGTGCTGCACCCGCTCGCTGCCGCCTTCTTCCGCCACCTCTGCCAACCACTCCCTCCGCGATATCCAGCAACTAGCCTTGTGCCGGAGACGCCTCACCTACTGCCACTCACAGTGCTCACAATAACGCCACCACCACTACTTCAAATCGTCGCCGCTACTATCTCAAGTCAGAGCCAGCAACGAGGCTCATTGCCGACAAAGATGGCACGAGGGAGAAGAAGACGAGAATGGTGGAGAACAAGAGTGGCATCTACTTTTTAGGTTTACCTTCCTAAGTAAATAGCATGGGACTTTGTTATTGTACATACAGAGAGAAAGTCTAAGCAAGTATTTTTATTAAAATTTAATTAATATTTAATCATTGAAAAAAAATGAGTAATTATACATTATTAAATGTTATCTCACACCGTTAAAATTATTGATGATGGCTAATTAATATCTACATATCACAAATTTTACTGGTCCCTAACATTCTTCAAGTACAAAAGCTAAATCGCAATGTTTTTTTTATTTTATTTTTTCTTTATCTGCGGGTAAATCGATGGGGCTTTCATCTTTTTGTTGGAAAACTTGTAAATCCCAGCAACTCACTACAATTTACGTGTGCACTGATGTGAAAAAAGTTTGAACTTGAAGGAACTTAAATCGCTCCGATTTGTGCTGGTTTCTCTTTTTCGATTTGATTTTCCATAAATCTAGTGCGATTTATTCTCGTAAAATTTCGTTGCGATTAACTCTGTAAAAAGTCAAAATTATATAACTAATGATTTACTAATAATTAAAACAGGACATTTATGTAAATAATTTTGTATTAGAAAAGAATTTTTATTAACTAATTATTTTTAGTTTAAATAAGTAAAAAACCCTTAAGATGAAGAGCTAAAACCTGTGGGGTAGCCGTGTAGCCATCGTAAAGTAGCTTAGCTGCTGCCCTTTTTTGTCTCGAGTTTCCCTACTACTATCATAGCACTTATTTATGTAATTTATTTATGAATTTTTTTTCAGATAATATATATTTTTATTTTAACTTTTCTTTGCCTTTCTTTAATGCTTATTAATCTATTATTTTATTAAATGATTGTTAATTAAAAAAAAAAAGAGAATTTTCTGGCAGAACTGATTATTTATTATGGAGTTTATTAATAAGTATTTTAAGGGGACCTGCTAAAAGGTTTATTCCATTTGCATTTGCATGGTAATCAACTAAATATAGAAATATAGAATTGACAGTAAGATTGATGGAAAGACATGTGCAACGTTAGTAATCTGAAAAAAAAACGCTTGTTTTCCAGTTAAAATTTTTCAGCAACTAATTAGTCTTTCGCAAAATTATTAGCAATATAACGGGGGTATTGTTCATGATAAGTTCTTCAATTGGGCAAATAAATAATCAAAGGAAGGTTGATGAATCATGAGCTATAGTACAATCAAGAGTAACGGAGTGTATTTATCTCCTGTATTAGCTAGTAAAATTCCATTGATTAAGTATAGTAAGCAGCGATGGAGTAGGTTATTTTAAAATATATTAAAAAATTGAGTAAATAGATAAAAATACATATAATATTTTAGAGTTGAAAAATATACATCCCAACCATTCGAAATACTCAATATATATACAAAAGATTGATGATGATAGACAAAAGTGATAGTGAAGATTCTGTTCCATTAAATTTAGTGCCTACGTGACTATGTAGTGTGACAAAGTAAATTTTTTAGTGAGATTTAAGTGAAAATAAGCTAATTTAAAAAAATTGTAAAAGAACATCAGAAATCTTAAAAAATATTGAATGCCCTAATTTTGAAGGAACTCTATCTCATATCCTCAATTACAGTGGTTTGCAAAATCAAAGAATGAGAGGTGAAGTTCAGTCAAGATCTAAGAGTAAATCGAGACTATCATGCTAGGAGAATAACTTTAGTAATACTGGCGAGTCTTTCGTTGGAGGTGTGACAAAGAGAAACAAAAAGAAACACCATTTTAATTGTGGCACATGCTACTATAGCGTGGATATTGTGTTGTTAAAGTTACAAACGGTGGAGAACTCAAATAATTGGTTCTTACGGTGCCCACATTATAAGATATGAGTACACTAACTGTTGTGCCTCCACTATTAGTAGAAATTTTGGTTGATGCTGATTTATTCTTTCTTCCTCCAATCTTGTGTGGAGTAGAAATAAAAAATGAAATGTGACTATTTTATTTGGGTTGATGAACTTAAAGATAAATGCAAAGAGAAGAAGATCATTTTTTATGGGGCTTATTATACCAGTTACAACAATGAGAAAACGATGCAAATATCAGAAAAAGAAAAGACAAAAATGACTCCAATGCAAAAGTGATGTTGAAGTTGATTGTTAGGGTGAATTAAGAAATTAGTAAACCTAAGAACATTGATAATTGGTTTGTACATTGGTGTGAGGATGTTGGTTTTGATAAACTTGTATAACTTGTTAAAGTGATGTATTATGATTTAAGTTATATAACTCAATTTACCCTCAGACCTGGACTGAATTTCACTTCTCATCCCTCGATTTTGCAAGCCACTACAATTGGAGGGAGGGTAAGAGATAGAGTTTCTTCGAAAATTAGGAACCCAATACTATTTAGGATTTTTAATTTTCTTTTTCAATTTCTTAAAAATTAGCTTATAAGAATCCGCCTTGTCATGCTACATAACCACGTACGTATCAAACTTGACAGAAAGGGAGTCCCACTAACGGTGTATTATTTTTGTCCATTGTTATCAATTTTTTATGTGTATTATTGAGTATTATGAATGATTGGGTGTACATTTGTCCATCCTAAAATATTGTAAGTGTATTGTTCATATCCTAACCCAAAAACATAAAGTTAGGCCAATAAGAAAAAAGGCCTACCCAAAAGGAAAACGACTAGCAGCGCCTGGACCTACTTCTGAGCCCACACAACCTAAGACAAGGTCTGTTCTCTTGCGCTCTCAAAGAGGTAAATTTTGTCTCCCTCTCAAATTTGTTAGAGAACCAGACATTGATCTTTTTGTTCATAAATCTCACTTCATGACATCCCACTCCAACTATAATCCTTATAGATTTAGGTCTGCCATGAATAATGACTTTTATGAAGGAGTTATTAAGTACCGTATCCTGTGTCCCTTTTTTCTTGCTGATTTGCCAAACCTGAAAAAGAAAGGTTTTCAATATGTTGAAAATTTAAAATTTTTGGACTGGAATCACCTTTTTAACATAAAAAAGCATGTGTATCCTCTTTTGGTCAAAGAGTTTTATGCTAACATGGCATATCATGAAGACAGTGAGCATTCTTATATCAAGGGTCGAGAAAATTGTTTTAAATAAAGAAACAATCAGTGATTGTCTGAAATATACTGATGTTGGGGTTTGTGCTTATACCTCTGTTAAGTGGGATGAAGGAGTTGGTATTTCTTACAATGATGCTTTGACTCATATTTGTGAACATGTTTTCTTGATTGATGGCATTACACCCACTCACAAAGTCCTAGGATATGAACGTGCTCAGTTGCACCGAATTGTCAACCACATCATTCTTCCTCAATGTGGTTCATATCAAAGGGTTTCTTATACTGACACTTTTGTTTTATATGCTCTACTCACAAAAACAGAAATTTCTTTTTCTTATTTGATGGTTAGAAACATATTTGACTCTGTTAGAAGTGAGAAAGACAAAGCCCTTCCTTATGGCATGTTTCTAACTTGTATATTTGAGCATTTTGGTGTTGACTTGGCCAATGAGGATTATGAAAATAGACATTCATATCTAAAGGGAGGTGGTGCAGTAAAACAGCAAAAAGGACCTACTCGATCTGAGAGAGTGGTTCTAGATAATGAAGATGATGAGTTCATTCCTGAGGAATCTCCTCCTCCTTCTACCGAGGGTACTTCCATCTCTACTAGATAAAAAATTTGCTCTGCTCAATGTTGTCAAAGACGTAGTCCAGAAGTTTGTCTCCCAATCTAATCACATGATTGCCATGAGTAAGGAACAAAGGAATCTAGCAAGCAAGCATAATTTTCTTCAGAAATCAAGGGATAGAGTTGCTGTATTTATGAAGTTCATTGATAATCTTCAACAAGATGAAGATCCTGCCACTGATGTTGATGAGGAAGCTGATTCGGAGGGAATTGGTTCAGATGCCTAGATTTGTCTCATGAAGCTGCTGTTTTCTGCTCTTTTTTGTCTCATAAAAACTATTTTTTTTATATTTTTGAACTACTTTGATTTTTCGGATGACTGTAATACCTTAACAACTGCTGCATTTACTTTAAATTAGTTTGGTATTTTTAGACTATGCATTAACACTTTCTTGCAGGTTTCAAGGTGCAGACGTTACTTGATGTTGACTATGCTCCACCCTTGATGACAAAAGGGGCAGTAATAGCTGTGCTAAATTTAATTGTAGCTATTGAATTTTTTGTGTTTTTAATTGTGAATTTTGATTGATTACTGCTGCTGTTAGTTTTTTGGCATAAAAATTTGATTTGCAAACTATGCTGCTGTAATGAATGTATTGACATGAGAACTGGAACTTACTTTCATATGTTGCTAGTTTAACCCTGTTAAACTTGAAGCCTGTTTTGATGCTGACATGATATATTCAGCATTAGGCTGGATCTGTGTTTCTCGTTGTATAAACTCTCTTAGTCAAATAGAATTATATGTAGCTCTTTTTATATTTTCTATAAGAATAATAAACAGGAAGGAAGAAAAGAGCATAAATCAAGGGGGAGCTACTCTTGAAAGGAAAAGGGGGAGCAACACAAAAGCAAGTAACAACAATCAAAGGGAAGTTTCTCAACTCAATTCAGATTCAATTCCTTTTGGTTAATGATTAATTATATTTGTCATCAAGGGGGAGATTGTGAAGTTAAGAAATTAACTAATATAATTGATGATGACAAACATTAGATTATTGGACTAACTACCCAATTAGTGTTGATTATTTTGATTGAGTGATGCAAGCCAAAAAATCAATACAAAGCAGTAGCCTAATTGAATGGAAAATATAAACAAGGCTGGTAGGCTACAAAAACAACAACATCCCAAAGGAATCAAAGAAATGAAGTTAGATGGGCCAAGGAAATCAAACGGGTTGCATGAATCAAAACCAATCCAAGTTCGTATCCATCACTCCAAGCTGATCTCTCTAATTTGCTCTCACACCAAAAGCAACGTTCACTTTTTCATCTTGGTCAGAAATCAGAGAGAGAGAGAGAATGCTTAGTCCCTAAGTTGTTCACAAAAGAAGCAAGAAAGAGAAGGTTAAGCAGAAAGGCTAAAGTCTAATCACCCACATCAAACTGCATCAAGAAGTCAGAAGCTAAAAGGTGATTTCAATTCTTTATACATGCATCATATCTTTTTCTCTTCATCTTCAATGTTCTGCCTATCTATTCTGAGAAACATGGGAAAGATGATCACTACTCACACTGCTGTGCATCTACGGTCACAAGTGTGTCTTGGGGACCAAGTTATTTTTTAATGGCCAAGATCTGGATTTACCATTAAAGATATTTGTTTCTGCTGTTTTATGGCTTTCGGTCAACAAGGGAAGGTCAGAAATAAAGTTTCTATTTTGACGATTAATGGAAAAAAGTGACATGGTGGGTTGGTGAAGCACAAAGCTCGAGAGTTAACCTAGGTGAGAGAGCAACTCAGCAACATGCAAGGAGATACAAAAGAAGTTGGTTCACCATTCAGAAGCCAAGGAGAGATAACCAGTGTTCTTGAGGTGTATGTTTCGAGAAGAGCTCTCTAAAGAAGTTCATCCACTTGGACAGTGCTTCCTAGTCAAAGGAGCATTCTACCAGAATGAAGAACTGAATCAGAGGCTAGCAAATCTGGTTTATCACATAGCAAAGAGGCTGTTGAAGAATTAATCTTCTTCATGATTTACATATTGTAATTTTCTTTTTAATGTTTATCTTTCTGTAATTTCTTGAGTGAAAAGGCATAATGAGAGAGCTCAAGTAAAAGCCAATGAGTGGAAAGAGGCTGAGTAATACACTTGAGAGAAAAGCCTAGAGTTATTTCAGATTTCTTTAGGTAAAGTCCGTGTCTTGTATCTTGTACCTGTGAGGTATCCCTTTCTTAGTTGGGTGAGTACTAAGAGTAAATAGTTAGGTATTAGCATAACCAAGTTAAGTTAGGTTAGAACTTGAGAGTGAAAGGATTGTGTCAATCCTGTGGAATTGGTGTATGTAATACTTTAACTATAGTGAAAATTCCACCACTGTTGTGGTGGAGACTGGATGTAGGTTGCATTGCACAAGGCAACTGAACCAGGATACATGATGGTGTCAGCTTCTCTCTTCCCTACTGTGTTCTGTTTTCTAATATTCATGAGACAAAAATAAATTGTCTCATAAATTTTTCACTGATGAGTTCAAGTAGAATCAGAATTGAAAGTTTGATTTAAAGGGTTATTTCAATAATATAAAAGAAGGTCATAGATTCAACCCCCCCTTCTCTAAGCCTTCTACAACTTTCAGTATGAAATCAAAAATTTCTTACACACAAAATACCATAACATACTTTCAAATACAGAAATGGTGTCACTCCCAACCACTTTAAAGTAACCCCATTTAGGGGCAAACACAATTACAAAATCAAAAATGCGAAAGGCAGATTGAATGGCCAAAATGCAAACGGTGGTCCTCTCGAAAAATGCAAAACCAAATCTTGTAAAGCTTCGAGATGAAGGAATCTTGAACTAGGAATGGATGTACGAAAGAAGTTCAAAGAAAGTGAAAGAAAGAGAGAAAGCAAACATTTTAGAAACGGAAAAAAAAGGAAGAGAGAAAAAGTGAAGAATTTATAATACACAAGGAACACAAAGGACATTTACGCACCCTTCTTTAAAAGTCATGCACGGATCTCCAGGAAACTGTCGCGTAACATACACCACGTCATTAAGGGAAGCAACATTTCAAAAATTTTGAAACACGTCGAGTACCCGACTTCTGGAAGGCGGTGTACTCGACGAAGGAAACTGGAGACACAAATGCTCAAGCCTGACTTTATGAAAGCTCGGACTCTAGTAGAAGCGTTGTTCATACCCTGGCACCAAAAACATAAAGCCAGGCCCAATAAGAAAAAAGGCCCACCCAAAAAGGGTAACCACTTCTACTTGCCCGACCTATCAAGAGGTCGAGTACAATAAGGGAGGTCTAGTCCCACTTATTTGAATAAGTAACTACCTCCTTAAATCTCTTCTACTATCTCTACCTCATGTAGAAGATAGATCTCAACACATCTCTAAGATAGAGGGAACGGTTATCCACTAACAAAGGTGGGATTACTTCAAAAAGGTAGTTATCTATTTTACTATAAATACACTGACACTTTTCAGGTATATTCAAGTCCCAATCTACTAAAAACTTACTTAAATCCCTTGCTAACTTAAATATCAGAGTCTCTTGCAGGTATTATCCTCCACCTCCTCACAAGGAACTCAGACGGCGACATCTCGACACTAGCATAAGTCAGACGCTGTCTCAGAAAAAGTCTGAAACTCACATTTAGGCCTAAATCATCGTTTTAGGTAACTCCGGAAACATATACTTTTGTTCATTTACTCTAAAAACAAAAAAAAATTGAGGCCGAACACTAAACTACACGTGAAGTATGATTTTTCTTTTGGTACTGGAACAGGCCAAAGCCCAAAACAGAAAATAATATCTACATGTGTCCAAAATAAAGGACATAGTGTTGTTAAGCCCAACATGAGGCCCAGTCTAATATGGACTTAGCGGATTCAAATCTATAAAGCTCATTGCTCAAAAACAAAATTCTAGAAAGCTCGACGTGTTTGGAGGCAATGGTGGATATTTACGGTCTCATCCTTTGCGTCAACCCTTTGAAGATGAAGAAATTGCAGCAGTCATGGAGGCAGCACAGGGGGTTGAAGTGGAAGCTCGAAATATGTTTGTTATTGTCGTTTCTCCTTTTCCTTTTTTTCCTTGTGTCCAGCTGTTCCTCTGTGTTGTGAGTTGGGCAGGTGCCTAGCCCATGACAACGATAAAAAAAAAAAATCAGTGGCGCCTAACTGCCATTCAAACCTTACGAGTAACTACCATTCTTCTTCTTCTTCTGACTAAAACTAACTGAGTCGGAAACAGAAGAACCACAATGCACTCTCCCTTTCTCACTGCAACGCATCCGCCATGCTCAAAGGCAAGCTCAAGCTTCCACGTCCACTTCCAATTCCCGACCAGCTTGGCAGCTTGATTGCTGGAGGATCAGAATCCGAAGAGTTCGAGTTTGGCGAAGAGCTGGAACCGATTCATCCAGCCGCATTACGGTTGCACAGAGAGAGTGATGATGCTGAGGAAGCTATAGATAACGATGATGAAGGTGGTGGTGGTGGTAATGGCATGGACCATAAAACCCGGCAGAGGCTGAGTAAGGACACCATTAATCGGGTTTCGGTTTTGAAGTCCACTTCAGAGGAAGAGAAAAGATCTGATTTAGAACATGAGGTCACACGTGATTTTCAACTTTTTTTTTTGTGGGTTTAATTTATGAAATTATTAGGTCACGAACGGAGAAATATTTGAAAATTAAATGTGAAATTATTTTCGATGCATGATTTAAGTTGTTAAAACCTAATCATTTTCAATTTTCGAATCCTTTTGCTATTAATAAGTGTTAAATGTTCATCAATCGTTGTTCAATTATTTGAATTCTTTGTTATGTAGCTTTCTCAAAGGGAGATTAATTTGGAGAAGTTGCAAAGAATTGCTAGCACTGGTATTCCTGATGGAGGAGGTTTGCGTGCAACAGCGTGGAAGGTAATTCAGCGTATTTGCTTGATGCAAGTATAGTAGGCCAGTAGCTTTGATTTTCACGCAAACCTAAATCTTAGAATTTATCTTGTCAATTTTTAGCTGATACGAATTTTTAACACTGTTACGCTAAATTTGTATGTTAAATGAGAATATCAAATGCTTTAATTTTAATATTTAGATAAGTAACACCAGTCTAGGGTGAAAATTTTATCTGTATATGCTTTGGCATACAAGCAGAGCTAATTGTCCTGCTATGATTCAACATATCCAGCTTCTCTTGGGTTACTTACCTTCATCTCAGGACCTGTGGGAGAAGGAATTGAAAGAGAATATACAAAAGTATTCTAATCTGAAAGAGGAACTTCTCCTGAATCCAGTAAGATGCTTCAAATTTGTAATTCTTAACATAAGCAGTTTATATTCATATTAACTTTTAGTTTTACTGGGAAATGTGATATGTATTTTAGCTCTTGTCTTTTCATTGATTGTTTTATTGTTGAATCTAAGACAGTCAGAACATATCTGGAGGGAAGGCAAAGAATTAAGTTCTGAGAACCAGCACAAGGAAGGTGACAGTGATGGCCTGTTACGGCGACATGAAATTTCTCAGGAAGATCACCCTTTGAGCCTGGGCAAGGCTAGTCTTTGGAGTCGGTATTTTAAGGTAATTTTCTCCATTTCAAAATTTTTGGATAGAGAAGTCAATATTCTAATTACTGTAAGTTCATATATTCTAGTACACAGAGACAATAGAACAGATTAATAGAGATCTGCAGAGGACACATCCAGATATACCATTCTTTTCGGGGGAGTCATCATTTAGTCTTAAAAATAGGGTAATTTAATCTCAAAATAGAATGCTAGAAGTTCTCTTTATAATTCGGTTTCACTGTGAAGTAATACTTTTTAGTGTTAGGGTGTTCGTAACTGATTGAAGTTTTTCATTTTTTCTTTGACCATAGGAAGCAATGAAGAATATCCTTCTCCTGTTTGCAAAACTAAATCCTGTAATTTGTTATGTGCAAGGCATGAACGAAGTCTTGGCACCAATATACTATGTATTTACTATTGACACTCACAAGCAAAATGCTGTAAGCACTTTCTTTGTTTTTTTTTTTTTTTTTTTGGTCAGCACTTTCTTTGGTTAGGTATACATAATTGTACGCTTATTTTTTTATACATATATATCTTGTTTTGTTTCAATTAGGTGAGTGCAGAAGCAGATAGTTTTTTTTGTTTTGTTCGAGTCTTAGGGGACTCAGTGGATCATTTCTGTCAGCAATTGGATAATAGTTCAAGTGGCATCCTTTCTACTCTTTCTCGTTTGTCAGATTTACTGAAAGTAAATGATGAGCAATTGTGGCATCATCTTGAGTTTACAACAAAGGTTACCACATCCAACTTTTTTGTATTTTTAATTCAAGTTGTTCAATTTAATTCTATTTGGACTTGATGCTTTGAAGCCTGGTGATGAACAGGTTAAACCACAATTCTATGCATTCCGATGGATTACACTGCTACTCACACAAGAGTTCAAATTTGAGTCTATCCTGAGAATATGGGATACACTTCTGAGTAATCCTTTTGGTGTTCAGGTTCCTCAATTGAACTCCGAATGAAGTTGTCGTTTAGAAGAAAATTAATACTTAATTTCATGTATGTGTTTAGAACTTCTCATACTTGTTATTATCTATTGTGTTATATAGGATATGCTTCTTCGTGTCTGTTGTGCAATGCAACTTTGCGTGAAAAGCAAACTCTTGGGTGGGGATTTTGTGGCTAATTTGAAGCTTTTACAACACTATCCTGAGGATATCAACTTAGAATACCTTCTCCAGGTAGCCCAGGACATTAGTCCTGACACTTCTTCTTATTGCTTATCCCTTTGATAGATTTATACATATCCAACTCCTTTTTGTATAATTGCATTATCATGTTTTGTAAACTCAATGTTAGTTGAATACCTAATAGAGGAAGAAAATTTCTGTCATAAATATCAATATAAGAATTCTTAAGCAAAAAGCATCATGAACTTGAGTGGTGAGATTTATTTTTCTATAAGTGACAAAAGTGCAAAGTAATAGTTTGTATATAAGCGTATCTAAATATTGATTTCAAGTAAATTTTACAAGATATATGTTATTAAAATTAATTAAGTACAACAAAATTAGACATTTGTGAAAGTGATAGTAATTTTCTTTCATGAAACATTTCAAATTCAGCCGATTTCTTATAGGATTTTGCTACTATATAGTTTTTCTTACCCCAGAAACTAATGAAATCACTGATTTTTGGTACTCTATAACTTTAATGAATAATTAAAGTATGCTTAGTTTGCATTTATATAATTTATTTTTATTTTCAGTGTTTTATATTATTATTGTTATTGCAATACAAATTTTATAGATAACATTTGCTCCGAAAATTATCTAAAACGAATGATTCGGGCCTGAACGTGAGATTAAGACTCTTTCTGCTGTTGTGTTTGATGCCTTCCTTGGAGTAATGAAGTCGTCTAACGTCTTTAAGTGAGAATGGGGAGATGGTACTTGAAAGAAACTCTAATGCCTATGTCTGTAAAGGTTTAATGTAAGCTTTGAGTTATGAGTTGAGAAATACCTCAGCCTGAGGGGTATTTATAGTTGGAATGGTGGCTTAGTGTTCACTCTTGTAATCTCAACTTTTTTTTGTGGGTAGTTATCTTCTCTTTTTGTCTTGGGGTTGTTAAGATCTCGTATTTAAATATATGAGCATTTTAGTAGGATCAATTAAGATTCTGTATGTTAAGTCAGACCAATGAGATTGGACATATTGATGAGGTGAGTTTGGATTCTGTAGAGTAGGCTTTAGTCATTTTAGGCCTAGTTTTGAGTTGTGGGTTAAGGTATGAATAGCGTCCCTGCTCAAGACCGAATTCTTGTAAGTCTGGCTCGAGCATTCAACCAAGTCATTCTTCAATCTTACTATTGTCGCTCGCACAAGTCGGCTTTTCGATGTGCTCTGTAGGCACAAGTCGGCCGACTCGACGTGATTTTGAAATAATGTGATGTTACACTTCTTCGTAACTGTTTGTGCGCTTTTTAGTTGCTTTGTTAATTGTGTCCATCATTCAAATAAGAGTGAGATGACACTTTTCCCCCTGCAAACTATTTATAGCCTTTTTCTTCTCACTCTTCATCGCCTTCGTTTTGACATTCTTTACTCCTTCATCTTCATTGTCATTGCTTCTTAAGATTTCATTAAGCGTGTTTTCACTTCATCTCCTTTCTTTCGGGTTTTGATGTTAATATGTAGCTTGAGGACGACCTCATAATTTGTTTTTTTTTTACTGCATGTTTTTTAATTCGTCATTTCCGACTTTATTATCTCGTTTGGTATGAGTTATTTTAATTAGAGGATTGCTTTTATGTTTTGATTTCGTACGAATCGTTTTTACAATCGTTTCTTTTCTTTCTAACTCGTTTTTATACAAGTTGTTTGGTTGGAGGATTGTTTTTACGTTTTGATTTTGTTCGAATTGTTTTTACAATTCTTTCTTTGCTTTCCAACTTGTACATTTCGTTGTCATTTTTGCTTTTACCTCTTTTTAGGGCTTTATCAGCTCTTACGACGCATGTTTCAACCTACACGATTTTTACTTGCCATTTTCAACATTCTCCTAAATCGTTTTTTATACAAGTTGTGGATTATATGGTTGTTTTGATGATTTCGATTTCACTTCAATCCGTTTATACAATTCATCGTCGAACTTGGTTCTCGTCGCTTCATAGCCCCGACTTTCAAAGTTAGTGTAGCTATTTTTGCACTTTTTCGGACATGAGTTTAAGTCATGTAATTCGGATTTAACGAGGACTTATAGAAATCCTGATTACTTGCTTTATTAATCTTTTAAAAGCAATTACAATAGATGGCTAATTGCAACTAAGAAATTTTTACAAGTAAAACTCTTGGTCCTTACTTTGATGCGTCGCTAAAAACTCCTTCAGTAAAATCTTAAACTTGGAAAAAGTGTGCATCAGAGAGTGAGGTTCGCTTTCTAGCTGTAGTATCTCTTAAATTGTAGACATAGTATGATCTAGGTAGTAGATTGTTTTTGAGCAAGTCACATATTTTGTGGTAGCTTTTTCCC
This sequence comes from Arachis hypogaea, assembly GCF_003086295.3. NCBI lineage: Eukaryota > Viridiplantae > Streptophyta > Magnoliopsida > Fabales > Fabaceae > Arachis > Arachis hypogaea. The sequence goes on along the minus strand of NC_092036.1, from coordinate 106,467,504 downwards.
AAGTCTTAAGTGACTTTGTTAGGATCTTCCATTTTTTTAGCTTTTCTTTGCCCAATTTTGGCCCGATGTCATTTTCGGATTAGGATGAGATCGCCAGTTGATAAGCTTTTATATATCACCTTCTTAGTGTATTTCATAGCCATTTTTGGTTTGGAAGCTCCATCTTGAGATAGTACCTTAGGAAAGAATTTGGATTTTTCTCTGTAAGCTTGGAGGTTTTCAACCTCATTATAGAGTCTGATTCTTAAGCTTTCTTTGTTTGCCCATGTTGGGATTATTGATTCAATGTCATGGGCAGGTAGGTAAGATGGTTCTTCATTTGTGGACTGAGGAGTTGTTAGATGTGCCTGCGGCCTTTGTCCGAGCTCTAATATGTTAACTCCTTTGCTTCTATGGATGCTTTTAAAGTTAAAACTTTTATTGTAGCATTTTTTTTCTGACTGTTGATCTCAATAAATGGTAGTTATCGCCTCATTTGTTAGAAACCTTATACATAGATGAGGAGTGGATACTATCATAATTAGTCAATTTAGTGTTGTTCGACCTCTTAATGCATTGTTGGTAGATGGGGTATCTACCTTAATGTAGTAAACACTGATAGTGCAAGCTCTAGGACTTTTGCTGAATGTGGTATAAAGGCTTATGTACCTAAGAAGTAAGTTTGGTGTTTCTCCTAATTCGAATAGTTGCATGTCTTTAAGTCCTTTTCTTCTAATTGGAGCTCGCTGAAGGCTGATTTGAAGAGAGGATGTCTACAAAATCTTTAGGTCCACCAATATTTCGTGGAGGTTGGCATTGGATAGGACTATTTTTATCACTAGGGGATCATCATGGTTGGGAGATCTGCCTTTAATATGTTCTAGTGCAAAGGCTATAGTGTAAAGGTCGGGTTTTGTACAGTTTTTTTCGACTTGTAGAATTATTTGAGATATCTTTTTTGAGACAACTTAGTTGTTTTGCCTTTAGCAAATTCTATCGTGATGATGTCGACATGTCGATCTGGGGTGCTTATTGTAACACCCTATCACATAGAGTCTTACGCTTAAGTCATAAAACTGAGGTGGCAAGGTATTACAACCTCTAAAAGTAAAAAAATATATAATAATAGTTGAAAGAAATTTTATAACGAGGAGCCTTTGAAGGAAAGTCTAAAACAAAAGTCGTAACGCTTACGTCAACAGAAAACTTGCATACGAAGAAACGTAATATATACATACATGTGACCCAAGGTTGGCTGGGGAATATTTACATAAGTATATACAAGATAAACCCAAAAGGCCTAAAAGACAACTTACAGAATCTGTTTCTCCAAATCAACCTCTAAGAGGGACATAACATAATATATACAATGGAGATATAACGTGTATATATATATATATATCAAAAAATAAAAAAAATAAAAACCCATAAGGCAAGAGTTCTTCGGTTCAGAAACTTCCAGAATGCCTCAGCAAGGTGCCTTACGTCCTGCATCTGAAAAACCACAAATATTGTATAGGGTGAGAACCAGAGGTTCTTAGCATGGTAACGGTGTCCACATAACTAATATATAATGTCCCAGAAAGGCCAGAGGCGATCCTAGAACTCCGATACTCAGATTATAAAACTTACAACTATACTTTTCAACCATAAATAAGCCATAATTAAGATAAGTTAGCTAAGGGTCTTAAAATTCTAACTCAAACTTAACTTGATCCTTTAGCTTCTCACCTTCCTCCGTTCTTCCAGAAATTCAAAGCACAGACAAGCAAAAACAAACAAAGCAGACACAAGTAGAATACAATTACAGCAGGTAGCAAATTTGGCAAGTAGACATAGTAATTCAAATAGGCAAACTCAAATAATGCAAACTCAAACAACATAAATAAATGCACATGATGAATGTCTGTCCTATAGCTGATGATATCATATGTCGGTTATATAGCCAACCCAACATGTCCTGGTAGCTAACCATAGACAGAAACACCCATTGCGGAGCAAATGGGTTTGAGCTACAACCCCCATGCTACTATCCGCTTAACTTAGAGCCAGTGGAATAACCACTACTGCGGCTACTACCCAAGCGGGTGTTTAAAAGCTCAACCTGGAGCAAGTGAAATAATCCACTACTGCTGTTACTACCTAGGCATCACAAACACTGACTTGGAGCAAGCGGGATGAACCACAATCCTTGCTACTGTCCAGGTATCACAATCACTGACCTGGAGCAAGCGGGACGAACCACAATCCTTGCTACTGCCCACGTATCTCATTCAAGAATTCATTCAATCTCAAGTCAATCATTAATTATAATTCATCAACATTTCATCATCAATCATTCTCATGTATCATATTCATTTGAAATTCTATAAATAACTCAGTTTTTCATATTTCTCCTTCCTAATCTCATACCCGGAGCAAGTGAACATCGTCACTGCCTACTACCTGGGGTCACAGTCGCATTCATTTACAAACCATCATTTCTGCACTTTTCAACTTAAATCACTCCTTCACAATCTTTCTTCACTTTCAAGTTATTATCCTCTCAAAGTTCAACTCCCTCACTATAATTAAAACTAAGTTTTAGGGTTTTAGAGAGCAAAAATAGAGGTTTAGAGGTTCAAAATCATGTTTAAATCACAAAACTTAAGTTGCTGAAAAATAGGGTCTCGCATACGCATGCACTGTCTCGCATTCACGGAAGTGTAAATTTTTTCAACTCGCGTACCAACACCAACAATTTCACCCATTACAACCTTATTCCTCAACGTACCAACAATACTAATTCATACATCATTAATATCATCACAACATCAATCAACTTCATTGTTACAATATCAATCAACTTCATTCAAGACTCCATCTAATTCAACACATATCACAAATAACCAAAACCATCAAATATGCACCAGCATACAATTCTCGTATCCTAAGTCCTCTAGTCTAAGTTTTCACGACACATTAATATTTTAATTACGATAAATCGAAATCATACCTTGGCCGATTCTTCCTAACGCACGGAATATCTCAAGTATTCACCATCAACAAAAATTCACAGCCCCAAATTTCAAGCTCAAGCTCCCAACTTTGCCAATTTTGTCTCTAATATCACTAAATTATTTTCAAGTACATATTCAATCTAAATTTTCATACAATAACACTAGAATTACCTTAGGGTTCACAAATTCAATAATTTGACAAGGGCTAGGGCTTCCTTTCAGTTACTCACGAGCCAATTGGGCAAAGTCCAACACTATCCACGAGCTAATTTGATCCTAGAACATCAAAACCACATAATCTCTGAAAATCAAAATATTAAAATTTTGAAATTAGGGAAGAGTGGCTGAGAAAGGAATTGATAGATTCTTACCAAATTGGTCAATAGCTTTGTAGAGAATTCCGAGGCGAACGTGTGGCCGTTGACGGCTTGTCAATCGGAGCTCTGGATTAAAAGTTACGATTTTTTTAAAATCAAGACAAGGGTTTGGGGTTTCCCCTTCTCAAATCACCATCCCTCACTCTCTCATTCAGCTTGGAGCATGATGAATGAGGTTAAGTGGCTGAGTTGGCTTTTTATATATGGGCATTGGGCCCGGTTTGTCTGGTATAGCCCGTTCAGCCTAATCTTGGGCCGAATTCTTTAAATTAGTGTCAATATTCATATTTTAATTAATTCTACCTCATTAAACTATAAAATTCTATTTTTATAATTGCTTTAATTAATAATTAATTTATTCGCTAATTATTTACTGATTTTGCGGGTTTTACACTTGTGGGATCTGACAATCTTTTTCAATCTTCGCACTCCCATATTCTTTTGTGGTCTTTTTCTTTGTATGTGAGTTAGTAGTTATTTTTTCGACCTTTGCTAAGGTTTCATGATTTGGAAGGTCTCTTCAAGATTGATGTACTTTTCATCCCTTTCTTGCACTTCAGACAATCAAGTTAGGTGTCATTTTTATATGGACTATGAGAAGGGACCCTCTCTAAGGTTATTAACGAACCCCATGATAGCTGCTTCAGTGGACAAGTTCTGAATCTCCAAACATACTTTGTTCAATCTTTTCATGTATGAGCTAAGGGATTCTCTGACCTCTTGTTTGACACCCGATAGACTTGGAACATGCTTAGCTTTGTCCTTCTGAAGGCTTTGCACCGAGTTGCATTAGAGGCGTCGGCCAGATACATGCGACTTTTGAAATTGCTTAGGTGGTCTCTCGGGTTAGTCGTACCATCATAGATGTTCATGTCTCGGCTTTTAAAGTTTCTAGGACCTTTAGTCCGAATGATTTCTTCTGCAGATGGATCTTTACTCTCCAAAGGTGTAGTTTCTCAATCAACTCGGGGTTTCCTACCCAGATCAGACTCCAATCTCTCTAATTTTTCTTCTAACTCCCTCCGTCATCATATTTCTCTTCGTAGAACTCGTTTAGACTCACGTTGTCACTCCAACTCGAGCTGCTCCAGCCGACCTTGGTGTCCATAGACCAGACCCGATAATTCTATTGCATCTCTGTCTCTTGATGTTCCAAGTCTTTGGATCTCAGATCCTAGTCTTCGTTTTTTAGGGTTGTCTCGATTAGTTTCTCTATCTCTTGGTAGTGGAGGGATAACAACTGCTCGATCATCATTAATTTGTTTTTTTTCATCATTCGAATAATTATCCGCCATGGTTGGGTGTTGAACTCTAGGCTCTCTACAACGGTACCAATATTTCAAGACTTACCTGAAACGAATTATTTGGACCTGAACGTGAGGTCCAAACTCTTTGTATTGTCGTGTCCAATGTCTTCCTTGGAGCAGTGAAGCCGTCTGATGTCTTTAAGTGATGATGAGGGTGATATCTGTAAGAAATTCTAATGTATAAGTCAGTAAAGATTTAATGTAGGTTTATGAGTTATGGGTTGATAAAATACATGAGTAAAAAGGTATTTATAGTTGGAATGATGGTTTAGTATCCACTCTTGTAACCTTCCCTTCTCTTTTGGTGGGTAGTTATCTTCTTCTTTTATCTTAATGTTGTTAAGATATCATATTTAAATATATAGACATTTTAATACGAACAATTAAGATTTTCCATACTAAATCAGACCAATGAAGTTGGGCATGTTAATAAGGTGAGTTTGAATTTGGCTTCCGTAGAGTAAACTTTAGTACTTTAGTCATTTTGTGCCTGGTTTTGAATTGTGAGTCAAGATATAAACATCATCCATTTAAATATTTGTAAAATATATATTTCATAAACCCATTTAACCATCATCTGGTACGCAATATATCTTTGCTCGACTCATAAGACATTATAATTTATTTAAAATTTAATAACTATGACTTTATAAAAATATATTAATACTAACAAATATCTATATTAATGAGCTAAAATAAATTTTTGTCCTATATTTTATAAAACTTAATCCATCTAAATTAATAAGTTGAAATTTTTTTTATCTTCTATATTTTATAAAACTTCATTTTAGTAAATAATTAAAAATTGAAACCAACTAATTTTAAATATTTTGATTTTCTAAATTTAATTAAATAATAAAATAAAATAAATTAGTTGATTTTATTATTTTTTCAAAAAAAATTATTTTAAAAGACCATTAAAAAGATTTAATGATTCAAAAAAATTTTAATATTAAAATTATTAATAAAGATTAATTTTTATAATATTTAAAAAGAAAGACCAAATTTTAAAAAAAAGGCAAATATATATCTTTAAATTATTTTTATTTATTTCTTTTTTATAAATATACTTTTTTTAGTTGTCTATTATATTCAAATCTTTATAATATATTTTTATCCATAACAAAAATGGATTGTTATAGACCACTAATTCATTATTAGTAAATAACTTTATTATTTCACTGCACTCCCGAAATCCAACATGAGAATAATGGAGAGAAAAAAATATTTTTTAATTTTTTTTAAAACTCAAAACACATATATAAACATACCTCACTTTATTATGAACATAAAATATATTATTATTATTATTATTATTATTATTATTATTATTATTATTATTTCTTCATTGTTATAATTATTTATACATATTTTCAAGTTGATTTTGTCGTTTTTTTTGTAGTTCATTTTGATATTGTTCTTAGATAGTGTGAGTTTTCTCTTCATTATTAATCTTGTAAAAAATAATTTGATTATAGGATCTAACAATGATGATCAATATAAAAATTTTATAGAATTGGTGTATTATAATTGAATTGAATTTTTTTATAATTATTAAAAAATAATATATATATATATATATATATATATATATATATATATATATATATATATTCACTCTTTTAGTTCTTATTGTGTTGTTGTTGTGTTAGATTTGACCATGTAAATTAAAATGAAGATATGAAATAAGATGACAAATTTATTTATAATAAAATTTAAATAAAAATAAAATAAGACTCAAAAATTGATTTGATATATAAAAACATAATTAAAAAATGAAAAATTCAATTAAAATAAAAATATGTTTTCAAAAGAATAAATTAAAAATATATTTATCTTTTTAATAAAAATATTTGGGTTTTTTTAATGTTTAATTAATTATTTTTTTAATAATTTTGATAAAAATAATTTTTTTTAATAATTAAATTTTTTTAACGTCTTCTGGAATAGTTAAAAAAAAAAAAAACTCGAAATATAACCCTTCTTATGTATGGATGAGCTTCTAGAATGTCTTCTTAAGACAAATGATGAGGCCAGCCATGTAACAAGAAAACGATGAAGCCGACAGAATCATAATCTCGAATTTTCTGTGAATCTTACGCGTGACAAGACAATATATTAAGTATTAACCAATCAATCACAAAGGTTTTAGTCATATATATATGTTTTTCGCATATGCTGTTTATACTGTAGGAAAGTTTTTAAATGCACTTAAAATATCAGTATTTTAATAATTTTAACGGTTAATTTTAATTAATATATATTATATATATTTTTTATAATTAAAATCAATATTTAAAATTATTAGAACAGTAATGTATTTGATGCATTTAAATTTTTTTATACTATACGTAAAATTTTTTTATTCTAAAAATAAATTAAGTTATTTATATGATATTTTTTATTGTTGGATATGTCAATAATAAAATTTTTCTTTTATTTTAAGTTAAAATCTTTTAAAATTGTTACAAAAAAAATTAGGCACAATCTAAAGAATTTAATTCAAAACAAAAATAATGCATTTAATTTATTGATATGTCAAATATTAAATGATATTAAATAAATGATTTATTTACTTTTAGAGAATATTTTTTATATATATATTATGAGAAAGTGTAGAGGATCAATTTTTTTATATTATTTTTTTAAATTACTTTTTTTATTGATATTTTTTTCATTCAGTTATCAAAATTTAACTTCATGTCTAACATATATTATCTATCTCTCTCGTGTTTTTCAACAAAACTAATTTTGAATATTCTATTTTACTTTTAAATGTTTTTTGTTCTTTTAAAATATGATTTTGGATATTCATGTAAATGTTAATGTAAGTCAAAAATAAAATTTTTAAAAAATAAAGTAATCTTGATAAATAAATAGTTAATTTTTAAGTAGGATTGACAATACTAAATTTATTACGGATATTCAATTTGATCTAATTCAATCGAATAGGGTTAGCAATTTGACCAATAACAAGTCGAATGGAGAGAAGAACTAGTTAAATTGTAGGTAAGATTAAATTTGGATTTAGACTAATTCTATTCAATCTATTCGAATTCTAGATATATTATTATATGTAATTAAAAATTATTTTATATATATAATAAAATTAATGGAGACCAAATTTTTATCCTCTTTTTTTAATTTTAATATAGAGTTTATTATGAGTTTGTTGTTTTAAATTTAATATAGACTTAATTTTATATTTTCTATTAATTAGTATATTTATAAACTATAAAATAAATAAATATTGTGTTTGAACGAAAAAAAATCGATGCAAATTAGATTAAATAGAGTCATGTGTAAAATTTTAAAGTGTAAATAGAATTAAAGTTAAAATTAAAATTAAAATACAAATAAAACTAAGATAGAATCTAAATTTTATTTTATTTTATCCATTTTTAATACTATTCCCAATACTCATAGGATTCTTGGCACACAATTGCATTTGTAGTTTTGGGGGGAGGGAATATCACCGGGTTGTATATGACAGATCGGAATAACACCCTAAATGTAATATTTTTCTCACACATTCTTTTCTTAATCTCATCTAAAATTTGTATAATATAAAATTATACTTTATAATATCCATTAAAAAAAAATTTTCATACCGTACATGACTACCAATACTTCTAAATCAGCAAGATAAGTCACTAAACAAAATCAAGAGGATAAGAATACACTCAACAGCAAACTTAACACTAACACTACTGATACTAAAGTCACAGACGAATAAAAATGAAAGGATAAATACTAAATAGAATAAATTGTCAAATCCATTTTTTTAGTTAATAATTTTTTTAATTAGTTTTTAAGGTATTTTTTTAATTAAATTTATTCTTCAAATATTTTAACTTAATAACACTAGTCTTTTCGTTATTTTTTGTTAACAGAATCAAAATTTACTGTTTGTTAAATAACACTAGTCTTTTTGTTATTTTTTGTTGACAGAGTCAAAATTTATTGTTTATTAACGTGACACGTTAAATAATATTACAATACATACTTAAAAATTTTAATTAGTTATTAATACGATAACTTTATAAAATTAGATCAACTTTAAACTTTATTAAAGATGATTTAAAGTATTAGAATCCCTTAATTTTAAAAATATTTGATATTATTTTATAAATTTATCATGTTAGTTACCAATAAAGACTACTGAATATGTATGGTAATTTATAATGTCTCTTAACGAATCACATCAACAAATTCTAATATCATTAAATAACAAAAATACTAACATTACTAACTTAAAATATTTAAAAATAATAATTTTTTAAAGATTAATTTAATCATTTATACAGGGTAAATATTTACACGTAATCTCACCATTAGCTTTTTATGTTTTATTTTTTATTTTATTTTATTTTTTTGAATAGGGGTGACAACATGTACCTATTCGCAGGTATCCAACTCGATCCCACCCGATCGAGTAGGGGTATCAACCCGATCCGCAGCAGGTAGGGTAGGGTGCGAGTAGGGTTCTCGTGCGAGTCAGATAGGGTGCGAGTTGAGATTCAACCCTACCGACTAACCCGCACCCTATATATGCATGTGTTATATACTTATATAAAAATATATTTCAAGTGGATGTTGAACCAAAGATCTTTCACTAAATGTAAAAGATCTTTAATTATTAAAAAAGATCATTAATTAATAATTTAATAATTTTTTTTACATAAAAAAATCAATTCTATTTTAAATTATCATAAAGTTATATAATAATATTACATCTTTTTTTAATCCGTGAATATGGTTGAGTATCCGCCGGTTAAGAGCGAGTAGAATTAGAATGGGGTTAAATTTATATAAAAATCTCAATAATCCATGAATAAGATTAGAATGGACTCCAAAATCTATCATATCCTACCATTGTCACTCCTAATTTTGAACCACAGAACCACGAGTTATGTCCTTCTTTTTCGCGTTTTTGACGGATGCTCATTATCATCTTTGATATAGGGTCCACTTTGGTGAAAAGTTGGAACTAACTTTACAATGACACGACTCATTGATTGGAGACGTGCATTCAAGTGAATGATTCAGAATATGTAGCGACATGAGCATGCTTCGTTTCATTTCAGGTCATACAGTTGCCAACTTGCGACAGTAAAGGTTTATATCATGGATAATTTTTTAATTGTATAAATTCTTAAAATTTAAGAGAAGTTTTATCAGTATAAATTTATCGAATATAATTACACTGAACCTTGGAAGAATTCCCTATTATTAATTAACCTATTACTAGAGTAGTTATCATATATTTTATTTATCTTCCAAGGGTAAAAAGTTTGAAAAGATGATGAGCTCGTGCACCATTATTGTGTTAATCCTTCTAATTAAACTATATGTGGAATAACTAGAATAAGAGATGTGGGTCATTACTGGTGTAGGGTCTGCCAAATTCCTCTCTTCTTCAATCTTCACTACGTCTCTTAGCTTTTGTAATATATTTTTTTTAAAGAAGCTTCATGATGAATCTTCAATTTATTTATCATTTTAACATGGGTTATAGTTTCCAAACCCAAGATGTATTGATTATATATATATATATATATATATATATATATATATATATATATATCAAAAGTTTTATATAATTATTCAATTAAATTTATATATTTAAATATTTTTTAATAAATAAATTTAAAAAAATTAATCATTTGTGTTTATTTGATAATACACAACTAATTATTTATGTAAAAAAAATTTTATATTGTCAATATGTCAAAATTAAATTTAATTTTTAATACACCAATAATATATATAAATTTAATTTTGATGAACTCATAATATTAAAAAATTATATATATTTAATTGTGTATTATTGTATCATTAAAAGTAATTCATTTTTAAATATGTATTTATACTATAAATATATTAAAATTAAACTCTTATATATATATATATATATATATATATATATATATTAAATGCATCGAAATTAAATTTATATTCAATTAAATTATGACAATAATTCAGGTTATGCATGTCGTAGTATTTTTCCTAATTTTCCCACCATCTAGTTATAATTATGACAAATTATCATGTTAGATGTCAAAAAATATAATGACATGAATATTTATTAACAAAATACTCTACAACAAAGTAACTTATCCAATTAAATCCAACTAAGTTGTAGAATTGTTTTCTATATTCACGTACATTTTTTTTTTTATTTCGTACATCGCAGCTTCTTCTTTCTTTTTTTTTCTCATCTTTTTCTTTTGTGATCGTTGTTGTTGTCACTATCACCACTACTGCTGCTGTTGTAACACCCTAATTTTAAGTACCTCATGATCACACTAAAAGTCCGAGTACTACTTACTTCTATTCCTTTAATTATATATTATATTTATTTAATATTGAGCCTTCGCGAGTACAAACTAAAAGTTTAATTAAAGAAACAGAAAGATTTTACTGTTAATCACTAAATTACAAAGATAATGTTTGAAAGATGTCAGATAGGCAATTAGGTCTACAAGCAAACAAAGATACATTGGAACAATAAGATTTGGTTGAAAAATAATCATATCACATTCTGAGAAAATTCAAGGTAAAAATTCTAAGGAAGATAATAAAAAAAGAGATGGCACCAATTCGTGTAGCACGAATAAAGAGAATACGTCGAAATGAATCCTTAAAATGCAACTTCTAACGTTCTCAAACCCTGTGATTCACATAACCTATTATTTCTATCTCGTCTACGATAATCTATTAGTATTCCCGTATACACAATTCATTAGTATTAAGTTGGCCAGACCTAATACCATGAGAAATGCAACGGTCGACTAACAGCGACAGTCATGCATGTGAAACTCAAACTCTTGTCATTAAGACAAGTCCTATTGCATGACAGACACTCAGAGTATGCAGTGAAGCATAGTCAGTCCATTCTCAAAGCTCTAACAAGAACGACAGCTTTGATACCATAATGTAACACTCTAACTTTTAGCATCTCATGATCGCACTAAAAGTCCGAGCGCTACTTACCTCTATTCCTTTAATTATATACTATGTTTATTTAATATTGAGCTTTCGCGAGTATGAACTGAAAGTTTAATTAAGAAAACGGAAAGGTTTTACTGTTAGTCACTTAATCACAAAGATATATATATATATATATATATATATATATATATATATATATATATATATATATATATATATATATATATATATATATATATATATATATATTCACATAGCATTATATACATAGACTTATTTCAAGATTCTCAAATACAAGTCCTATCCCCTCTAAAAACTAAAAACAATAAAAGACGAGGGGAAAATAAAATCTAAGAACTTAACTTGTGAGTATAATCTTCTATGCTCTTGAAACTCTGCACTAAACCTTCGCACCTGTAGCTGAAAGGGATAGAAATAGGGGGTAAGAATTAGAGAGTTCTTAGTAGGGTCGGGGTTAGAAGTTAAGTTCATTATCCAAATTTGAAACTCATATTTTTCCTATAAAAATTTCACGCAAAATGACATTTCATATATTTCACCGCTTATTAAGAAATCATTTTAACCAAATCTTATCGCTGGTCCTTTCAATCACGGCCTTTGACCCAAATCAAATCAACTTGGTCTACTCTGGACCAAATTAAACCAACTCGGCCTTTGGCCCAATTCAACACGAATCACCATCAAAACTCAATCACAAAACAGAATTAATCATAGGCACAAATAATGCAAGACAAACATAAATCAAAGAGTAATTACAGAACATAGAATCTAATCACAAGCACACACAATTATGAAAACATAATCACAACAAATATGCGCAAACAAGTATGATGCATGTTTAGTCTTATACAGGCCATGAGCTCATGTGTCGGTTTGTTGCCCGATTCCCGACACTAGTCCTGAGATAAGCGTTTCATACCGCTGTCCTTATCTCAGCCAACGTCCCCTCCATGAGCGTTACGCATCGCCGTCCTCATGGGGGAACCTTCCTTCTGGTCTTCCGTGAGTGTTACGTTTCGCCGTCCTCACTGAGCCGTCCTTATAGTATCAAGTGAGCGTTACGTATCGCCGTCCCCACTAGACACTTGGCACTAAGGCCCAAACAGCATTCAATTTCTTTTAAATCTTTGCTCTCTACTCTACTGCGGTAGAGCTCCCATTAATTAATACCTTCTTTTCTATCTGCTCTATTGCGGCTGACGTTCATTGAAATCTTTTGGTCTTTTAATTCTTTCGTTCTTTGTTCTTTATTGAATTATATTTTCAGTTAACTCAGCAACATTTGTTTGAGTTTGGCTTTCAGTGGCATAACCTCTGTAAGCAACCTCCATCTTATAAGTGCGACTCTCTTGAGCCGATGTATGCAGATATAACCTTTGTAAGCAATCTCTATCTTACAGGTGCGACCATCCCCTGGATTGGCCGATGTATCTCTGGAAAGCTCAGTGGACTCACCACCATATCCGTGCTTATTTTATTTTCTTTTCATTCTTTCTTTTTTTTCTTTTCGTTTTTATCATTCTACAATATAAATTGTGTTCGCATTATTCCCTCGCCTTTCCCTAAGTGTCTTATGAAAAAGAATTATAAAGTTCTTTAATTAAGTCTGCGTTCTCTAAAACTTTTAAAATTACTCTGCTTACTTGTTTTCTCATTAATATTACACATTATAATATTCTTACAAAATAATATTTTTGATAAATACTAATTATAATAATGATTTATTTTAATATAAATGAGTAATTTTAAAGAAGTATTTAAAATAATATTTATAATTTTCTTTTTAAAATTCATTTTACAAAACCTTATTTTTAAATATTTACTAATTACTTTATAAATCACAAACTCTTTAATATTCTATTCTTAACCTCAATATTTTATAAAATTATATTTTAACCATCACTTATTTTTATATTTATAAAAATAACCTTAAACTTTTATAAAATACTCATTTTTACTCCCTGTATTTTATTTATTACCCAAAATACCTAAAAACTTATATAATTACAAATAGTACCTCGATTTTTATATACAAATACAATGTTACTCTTCAAAAATAAAATTTAATTACTAATAGTCCTCTTATACCAAAACCGAAACTCTTACTCCTTCGCTTTCAAACTATTATTTATATTTTAATCCATTTTCGAGTTCTTCGATTACTGATTTTTCTCAATTTTTAATTTAATCTTTCTACTACCAAATCTCTTTAATTTCCTCAAAATATCACATCACAACAGTCCAAAAACTATTAAAACAACCACAATTAAGCTGTTCTTTATAGCTAAACCAACAAATCACAAGCAACAACAATTATTCAACATAAACTCGTTCAAACTCAAACAATAATTAACTAAATCAACACTCACTTATCAAATTCATATTTAATTATTATATAGTTGTCAAATCCTACTTCCATACGAAATCAAAATAATAGAAATTTTAGAAAAGCTTTTTGATCGGCTGCTGAAGAAAAAAATATCAGAAATTGTTTATACCTCCTAAAATTTTAGTTGACTGAACTTAAGGAAAAGAGGAATTACGTCACTGTCAATTTTCATCAAACAAAAATAATACTAACACATAAAAAAAATACAGACATTTTTTATCGAATTACATTTTTTATTAAAATTACGGATAGCAAAAAATCGAATGCCGAAGGTTGGAGGTCCATGGAAATCTTTCTCTCACGCCCACACGGTCACTTCTCTATTCTGTTTTAATTCGGTGAAGCATGAGGGGAAAAAATATTATTAGTGATGATGGTGATTAATATGATGGGAGATTAGGTGTCATGGTTATTGGTTAAAGGAACATGTGTAACAATGTATATATGTATACCAAGCCACGTTATTTCCTTCCTCTCTTCTTTTTATTTTTATGATTCGGTGATGGTGATCATAATAAAAATTATTTAAAAATCTTAATAAATTTTAAATTTAAAGTCTTATAAAATTTAATTTATTTATTTTTAAAAAAATAATTTTTTTAAATAAAATAATAAATTATAATTAACTCATCATTTTATTTGAATTTTTTCTCCTCTTTTTTTCTTTTTTTTCTTTTCTCCTCTTCCGTCGTCGTCGTCGTCATCATCATTATTATCATTATTATCGTTATCGTTAGAGAGTGAAAAAAATAATTATAAAAAAATAAAATAAAAACAAAAAAAAGAAAAAGATGAAAAAGAAGAAACAGTAACAAAAGATAAAGAAGAAGAAGAGAAAAAATTTTGAATTATGTAAAATTTATCAAAAAAATAATATCAAAATTTCTAAACAATAACATATAGATATCTTAGTTTTGACACCGAAATTAAAGTGTCACTTTAAACAAAATTTTGGTGTTATTTTTGTTTCTAGCAAGATCAATCCAATAAGTATGAATCTACATTCATTTAACAAAATAAGATTGAAATACATGTTCATTCAAGTCTAATATGAGAAACAATACTTCTAAAAGAGAAGATGTAAGAGCAAAAAAAAAGAAAGAAAAATAAGAAAAAATGTAGTATTAAAAAAGAAATTTATGTATTTTGTAACAAAATTTCGATGTTAAAATTATGAAATTTCAGTGCTATTTTTGTTTATGACAAGAATTCAATTCAATAATTGTAATTCAAAAAAATTGTGTCACAGTAAAATATTTTGATGTTATTTTATGATAAATTCTGCATAACTCAAAACGTTCCCTCCCCTTCTTCTTCTTCTTTTCTTTTCAATTTCTCATAATTCTTTTGTTTTATCTTCGTAACAAGAATAAAAATAAGAAAAAAAGAAAAAAAATAAACAAATAAGAAGGAGACATATATAATGCTACAAAAATCACCAAAAAGAAGAAGAAGAAAAGAAAAAAAATTACAGCAATATCAAAGTAATAAAAAACGACGATAACAAGAAAATATATAAAGAAGAAGAAAGAACACGAAGAAAAAGAAAAATACAAAAAAAAAACGCAAAAAAAAACGCAGGATATAGAAAAATAACGTGTTCACATGCGCTAACAATAAAACTAATTTTTGTTAGATTTAAACCAATTTAATTGAATTTAATCGTCAAAAATATTTAAATATGTATAATCACTCATTAATTAATTATTATAAACACATGGTTGGAAATAATGAAATCAAATTTTAATAAACATGAAATAATCAAGTTTCATAAGAGGAAAAAATGATGTGTGTGCGTGCCTGCTATTACAATATATATATATAACATGAAAAAAAAATTACGAATGACAATTTCATACATTTAAAATAAAAAATTATATACAAATCATCAATAATAATTTTATTTATTTAAATTTTAAAAAAAGTGATTTAACTATTTTAGGTTTTGAATTATTTAATTTTTTATTAATTTTAAAAATAAAAACGGGAGCAACGAGTACTTTATTTAATTTTTTGTAAATTAAACTCTTTCTCTATTTTTCACATATGAAAAAAATGTTTAAACTCTTTTTCCACTTCTTCTTTTTCATTTTTTTATTTGGATGTGATTATTGAAAATAAATTCTCTCTGTGTTAGACTTGCAAATAAAAATAGTAATGGATATCTCTAAAGGTGGGTATTCCTTTCTCGTCTTCATCTTTTTTTTTTAAGAAAAATATCTTCCATCTTTGTTTTATCTTTATCGCAAGTTCCTGTTTATTTCTCTTCATGAAAAGGTGGATACCTACAATATCCGTAAATGTTAACTTTTATTTAAAAAAAAAATAATTTAAAATTATAATATAATCCAATACAATTCAACCAAATTTAATATATTGAAACACAATTAAACACAAATTTAATTAACATAATCTACAGGTTTTTGACATAAATAAAACAAACCTATGCCAATTTTACTGGATTCTCTTAAATAAAATTTTGAAATGTGAATACCCTCTTCGTACTATTATATAAATCGTCCTAGGGGCATGAGGGTTATATAATATGTTAATCATGCCACCTAGGGACGATTTATGCATGCATGGGCCATGGGCCATTGGAATAAGGCATAAATTGTGCTAGGGTAGAGAGGGTGCAGACATTACTATAAATCATCCTAGCCTAGTGGGTTTCACGTGATTTCATCCTAAAACACTCCTGGGTAGCATGATTTTCGTGAAAAACGTAACCATAAGCCCCCTAGAGTGATTTATGCTCAATTTAGTAACCCTCAAAGCCCAGTTACGATTCACTATCAAATTTGTAACTCTAAGAAGGCTAGAATGATTTATGATGACAAAATCTCTATAAATATACGAGTGCAGTGTCAAACGAAGCACATTTGAAGTTTATTGAGTTTTGAGAGAGATGAGTGACACTATATTTTTGTTAGTTCATCACCGAAGAAAGATTGATGAAAACACAAATGAGGGTGTCACGTTTTCAAGTAAAAAGTATATTGGTGTATTTGTAAGTCTGTCAATGACTTTGATGGAATTATAGAATAGTATATTATAGAAGGCGGGAAAGTGTGGAAAGAAACATGTGAAATAATTATTTTTTTGAATTCCTATCTCACCTAGGCAAGGTTATGTTAAGTTTGGAAAGTACGAGATATTTGGCGATGACAACATGCAAGTTATATTTCACAGCCAAGCAAGATTTCCTGATTTAGGCGCTATGGAGCTATTTGCCAGAATGGTTGATGTAAAGGGCAGATCTGGGAGATCCACTCCGAATCCGCCAACTGGCATCATAGAAGGGAGTTCCAGCGCTATTCCAGCTGGGCAACCAGTGACTCCGTTTGTTTCATCTCCATCATTTGCGGCTGATTTGCCCGTTTAGGCATATGACTTGGGTGATCGGCGTACCTTTGGAGAGCTCACAGTTGCAATGGGGAGAAGCACCTATAGTAGACGGTGCATCAGCATTCATGGAGGTAAGAGAGAGAGATCCATTTGCGGAGGCTATAGGCGATAATAGGTCGGATTCGGAGCCACCGATTATTGGTGATGAAAGAGATGGCGAGGATGACATCACACGTGACGGGGGTGCACAAACCCAGGCAAGTAGTCAGACACAACAGTACCCTCGACACTTTTCAACTTTGGACCTTGATGCAATGAACCAACCTGCATTTCTATATCAGCAACACCCTACTATTCATAGAGACAGGCCTAGTATGATTGGCACAGACGAGTTTAAAATCGGGCAACGGTTCAAAACCAAAGAAGAAGTTGTACTAACAGTCAAGAGTTATAATATATTCGTTGGGTGTGTAGAGTATAAAGTGTTTGAGTTTGACCAATTGAAGTATCATGGAAGTGTTTGCAGTTCGATAATAGATGTAACTGGCTGATACGTGTGACTATGCGACAGAGAAAAAGCTACTGGAAATTAGAAAGTACAATGTTCCGCACACATGTCTAGCAATAGAGATATTGATAGATCATAGGCAGCTTGATTATCATGTCATATGTGCTTCAATTTTGTCATTGGTCATGGTGGATGCATCAGTCTCTGTAAAGGTATTGCAGAATGAGGTGTCATCCAAGTTTGGTTTCAAGCCCAGCTATAGAAAGGTGTAGATGGCCAAGCAGAAGGCGATTGCTCAGATATATGGAGACTGGGAGGAGTCTTACAACCAGATACCAAGGTGGATCATCGGGGTTCAGTTGTATATGTCGGGCACTATAGTGGTGTTGCATACTTCACCAGTGAGGTCAGGTAATACGGTAGATGGAACGAAGGTTTTCCTTCATCGATTATTTTGGACGTTTCCTCTGTGTGTTAAGGCATTCAAGTATTACAAGCCACTAATTTCTATCGATGGGACTCATTTATATGGGAAGTATGGAGATACTCTGTTAATGGCGATTGCACAAAATGGAAAGAACACAGATAATGACAAAATCCCAAAATCATCATCAACATATATCATCACACATCATAATCATTTTTAACAACATCCAAAATCATCATAAAGAGTCATAATTCTCCCCATTCCCCAATAACATTTTCACAACTCATCATCAATCATCAATAATACCAACAACTCTCAACAACTATAATAATTCTCAACATTCATCATCAAATCATTAAGCTCCCAAACATTTCACAACAACATTACACATCAATAATTTCTCATACATAGATCTATCACTTACCACCAATCATCATCATAATAATCATCCAACACCTATCTCAGCACACCATCAATAATTCATCATCATGCTACATATACTCAAAGTCATCATACATCATATTCATCAACATCCAATTTCAATCCTATCTTATGATCCACTAGTCTAAGTATCCAGAGATATTACATATTACATAGAGGAGACCGAAACCATACTTTGGCCAATTTCCAATATGCGTAAACACCAAAAGCTTAATTCTAACAAGATCAGCAAGCCTCATGCACCAACACCACCTCCAAGACTCACCAACTATCAAGCCATACACATTGATTTATTTGGTCCAACAAGAACTCAAAGCCTAGGTGGTAAACATTATGGTTTAGTAATTGTGGATGACTATACTAGGTTTGGTTGGGTTTTATTTCTTGCACACAAAAATGAAGCCTTTTCGGCCTTTGAACCTTTTTGCAAGAAAATTCAAAATGAAAAGGATTTGAAAATCTCTTCTATAAGAAGCGATCATGGAATTGAATTTGAAAACAATTTGTTTGAATCCTTTTGTGAGGAATTTGGAATATCTCACAACTTCTCTTGTCCAAGAACACCACAACAAAATGGTGTTGTGGAAAGAAGAAATAGAAGCATACAAGAGATGACAAGAGCCATGCTTTGTGAGAGTAATGTTCCAAAATTCCTTTGGGCTGAAGCGGTTAACACAGCTTGCCACATTTTGAATAGAACAATCATAAGGAAACTTTTGAAGAAAACCCCTTATGAACTTTGGAAAGGCTACCCACCAAACTTAGATTACTTGCACATTTTTGGATGCAAATGTTTTGTTTTAAATAACAAAGAAAATTTGGGAAAATTTGATCCAAAGGCTTATGAGTGCTTGTTTGTAGGATATTCCACAACTAGTAAAGCATATAGGGTTTATCATCAAGATGCTAGAATTATTGAAGAGTTCATACATGTTACATTTTGTGATACTAACTTGGTGCAAAGCATTTTGGAAGATGGTGATGCAGGAAATCAAGCTCAAAAGGATGATGAAGCTGCTCAGAATTATGAAAAAGAAAATTCTGGACAAGCTGAACCAGAAACAGCAAATGCTGAAAAGTCAAGAGACAATTCCATTTTGTCTCATGAACCTGAAGAAAATTCTGCAGACAGCAGCATACAGATTCCATTGGTGACCGAATCTGCCTCCAAGTCCACTAGACCTCGTGAATGGAGGTTCTTAAAGAATTATCCTGAGGAATTTGTCATTGGGGACGTCTCTCATGGAGTGCAAACTAGGTCTTCCACTAGAAAGGCAAATGAAGGTTCAAACATTACCCTTCTTTCACAAATGGAGCCTCAAAACGTCAAGGAAGCCCTTAGTGACCCATCTTGGATTAAGGCTATGGAGGATGAGCTTCTTGAGTTGGAAAAGAACCAAGTGTGGACGTTGGTTCCAAGGCCAAGTGGAAAGAAAGTGACCGGCACCAAGTGGATATTCCGAAACAAGTTGGGAGAAGATGGTAGCATTGCAAGGAACAAAGCAAGGCTTGTGGCACAAGGATATGACCAAGAAGAAGGAATCGACTTTGATGAATCCTTTGCCCCTGTTGCCCGAATGGAAGCCATTAGACTTCTCCTAGCCTATGCTGCATTTTGTGGTTTTAAATTATACCAAATGGATGTGAAATGTGCATTTTTAAATGGTGTGATAGATAGAGAAGTATATGTGGAGCAGCCTCCCGGTTTTGAAAATAAAGAGCATTCTAATCATGTTTTTAAATTGTCTAAAGCTCTCTATGGTTTAAGACAAGCTCCTAGAGCTTGGTATGAGAGACTTAGCTCCTTTCTTTTGAAAAATGGTTTTCAAAGAGGCACCACTGATACAACTCTATTTATCAAGAATTCTAATGATTCTTTTATTTTAGTCCAAATATATGTTGATGACATTATTTTTGGATCAGCAAATGAATCCCTTTGTACTGAATTTGGAAAGCTCATGACAAGTGAATTTGACATGAGTATGATGGGTGAACTTAATTTTTTCCTTGGGCTACAGATTAAACAAACTGAAAATGGTATTTTCATTCATCAAGAAAAGTATGCCAAGGAATTAGTTAAGAAATTTGGTCTTGAAAATGCCAAAACCATGGGAACTCCCATGCACCCGAATTCTAAATTGGATAAGGGAGAAAATGAGAAAGATGTTGATGAGACTAGGTATAGAGGGATGATCGGTTCTCTTATGTACTTAACCTCCTCTAGACCCGACATTGTGCAAAGTGTTGGATTGTGTTCAAGGTTCCAATCCAAACCTAAGGAGTCACATCTTTCTGCGGTTAAAAGGATCATTAGATATGTTCATGGCACATCCAACTTTGGTCTTTGGTATCCTAAGACTGATGATTTTTCTACAGTTGGTTATTGTGATGCAGATTTTGCTGGTGACAGAGTTGATAGAAGGAGCACTTCTGATTTATGTTGTTTCCTTGGAAAGTCCTTAAATGTTTGGTCAAGTAAGAAGCAACCAACAGTGGCCTTATCCACTGCAGAGGCTGAGTATATAGCTGCTTCTTCGTGCTGTTCTCAGCTTTTATGGTTAAAAACACAGCTTGCTGATTACAAATTGAATGCTGAAAATATTCCTTTAATGTGTGATAATATGAGTGCCATCAATATTTCTAAAAATCCAGTTTTGCACTCTAGGACTAAGCATATTGAAGTGAAATTTCACTCAATAAGAGAACATGTCCAAAGAGGGGATATTTGTATTCAATTTGTTAAATCAGAAGAGCAATTAGCAGATATTTTTACTAAACCATTAGCTGAAGATAGATTCTGCATGCTTAGGACTTGTCTAGGAATTTTGAGTTATAATTCTTTGTTTGAAAAATGCTGATGTGCTTGCTGGAGAATTTTGTCTCATGAACAGGTATGAGACAATTTTGGGCAGATGATGAATGTTTCCTTCAAAATAGCGTGTTCTGGGCTCATAGCAAGTGAAAAATCAATCTGGGCCAACATCAATTCAGATCTGGGTAGTCCTATATGTTTCACTAATTCAAACCACATCTGGGCCCAATGTGAATGTTACATTCTTACTTGTGTGTTAAAGTTTTCATTAAAAGTTTGTTTATGGCCCGAACAAAGGTTTTGTTTTAATTTTTGACTTTGGTCCAAAATGAATTTCAATTTAATTCTGATTGCCATTCAAAATTTAAAATTAATTTCCTGTTTTAATTTTAAAAATCAAATAAGATCTTCTCTTTTATGAGGTCATGTCTTGTCAAGTCTTTTCAAATGATGATGCAGTTGCATGGTTTTGGAAAATTGCTTTTGGGTACGGTTACCAACACTCCCTCTCTTCCCTCCATAACTTCTCCTCAACCCTTCGGTTTCTTCCCTCTCACACCACTATCTCCCTTTCATCAAAAGCATCATTTTAACCAAAATGAGAAAGAAAGTCATTGCAAAAAGGGCTCCTCGTGAGAAGATTTACAAACTACCCACAAAGCCTTCCACTCGCTCTCAAGACCGAACCTTTACCCCTTCTCCTTCTCCTCCTACCTCTCCTCCTCGCTGTGACCCCATGGCTCGAACCAAAAATACTCCAAGGTTCCCTGCCTCTGCCAAGCCAACGCCACCACCGAAAGTCACACCATCCAAGCCAGGTTCATCGAAACCGAGTTCATCCAAAGGAAAGCGACCTGCAGCACCAGAACATCCACCTGAGTCCACACAACCAAAATCTAGGTCTGTTCCATCACGTTCTCAAAGAGGTAAAGCTCGAGTTCCTCTCTCATCTGTTAGAGAACCAGAAGTTGATCCTTTTGCTCACAAATCACACTATATGACATCTCACTCTGACTTTAACCCCCATCGTTTCAAATCTGCCATGAACCACGATTTCTATGAGGGAGTTATTAAGTATCGTACTCTATGTCCATCTTTTCTGGCTGATTTACCTGATTTGAAAAAGAAAGGTTTTCCTTTTGTTGAAAACTTGGAATTTTTAGACTGGAATCACCTTTTTGACATCAAAAAACCTGTATATCCTCAGTTGGTCAAAGAATTTTATGCGAACATGACTTATCATGAAGGAAGTGTGCATTCTTATGTTAAGGGCAGAGACATCTATTTAAATAATGAAACTGTCAGTGATGCATTGAAGTATACTGATGTTGGGCCTTGTGCTTACACTTCGGTTAAGTGGGATGAAGGTGTTGGAATTTCTTATCTTGATGCATTGGCTCACATTTGTGAACATGTTTCTTTAATTGATGGCATCACACCCACTCACAAAGCCCTAGGATATGAACGTGCTCAATTACACCGCATTGTCAACCACATTTTGATTCCTCAAAGTGGTTCATATCAAAGGGTTTCTTACACTGACACACTTGTTTTATATGCCCTTATTACAAAAACAGAAATCTCTTTTGCATACTTGATGACTAGATACATGTTTGATTCTGTTCGAAGTACAAAAGATAAAGCACTTCCTTATGGCATGTTTCTAACTTGCATATTTGAGCATTTTGGTGTTGACTTGACCAATGAGAAATATGAAAATAGACATTCATACCTAAAGGGGGGTGGTTCAGTGAAACAGAACAAAGGACCCACTAGATCTGAAAGAGTCGTCCTAGATGATGAAGATGAGGACTGTGTCCCTGAGGATTCTCCTGCTCCTTCCACCGAGGGTACTTCCATTTCCACTGGGAAGAAATCCACTCTGCTGAATGTGGTCAAGGATGTAGCTCAAGAGTTTGTATCTCAATCAAATCACATGATTGCCATGAGCAAGGAACAAAGGAAGCTAGCTAGCAAGCATGAGAACTTTCTGAAGAAATCAAGGGATAGGGTGGCTGTGCTCATGACCTTCATTGATAACCTTAACAATGATGAAGACATTGCCACTGATGTTGAAGAGAGTGATGCCTCGGAAGATGGTTCTGATGCCTAAAATTTGTCTCATGAAGACTGCTACTGCTGCTCTCGTTTTGTCTCATGAATTTTATTTATTCTGCATCTGTTGAACTTTTTTTTGGATGACTGTAATAACTCTAAATACTGCTGCACTTTTGTTGGTTTAGTTAGAACTTTTGAACTACTATCTAACATTTCCTTGCAGGATTTGCATTGATGTTTTTGTTGATCCTTTGAGTTGTCCACCCTTGATGACAAAAGGGGGAGTAATGATGGGTATTTGTGATGTTGATGATGGGTATTTGTGATGTTGATGCAGCTACTAGTAGTTCTCTCGAATTTTTGTCTAATTGCTGCACTAAAAATTGATCTCACATGATGAATCCTTTTGCTGCTAACATTTAATTAATGTTGGGCTGATTATGTGATGTTGCTCACTTGATATCTCTTAGACAAGATAAATGTGTATAGCTCTTTATTGTGCTTTCTTTAAGTACAATGCATAAACAGGAACAAAGAGGAAAGCATAAATCCAGGGGGAGCTAATCTTGAAAAAGAAAGGGGGAGCAACATAAAAGCAAATGACAAAAATCAAAGGGAGTTTTCTAAACCTAACTCAAACTTATTTCCTTTTGATTATTGCTTAAATCATGTTTGTCATCAAGGGGGAGATTGTTGAGTTAAGAAATTAACCAAAATAATTAGTGATGACAAACATTATTTTTGGCAAAATAAATAATTAGAGTTGTTAAATTAATAAGTACACATTGCTAATTATTTATGCTATGTTGCAGGTCACACTTCATTTTTGGCAGCCCAAGTTGAATGAATAACAAAACAAAGCTAATGGGCTGAATGGAAAGTGTGAATAAAGACAAGCCCAAGTCATTCATATCAAACAAAGAAGCATAGCAAGACACCGGGCCAAAAAGAGAAGAACCCGATCCAAGCTTGAAATTGTTTTCAATTTCTCCCATCTTGCTCCAACCAAGGCAACGTTCCTCTCCTCTCAAATCAAGTCATATCAAGACTTCAGAAAAGTAAGAAAGAGAAAGAGCTTCTTCACCAAACTAATAACCAAAGAAGCAAGAGAGAGAGAATTGA
This sequence comes from Arachis hypogaea, assembly GCF_003086295.3. Lineage (NCBI taxonomy): Eukaryota > Viridiplantae > Streptophyta > Magnoliopsida > Fabales > Fabaceae > Arachis > Arachis hypogaea. Next base: position 106,442,762 of record NC_092036.1, on the reverse strand, counting down.
AGCTTGAAGCACAGAAGCTAAAACAGAAATCCCAAGCTAAATCAAGCTTAAGAAAGGTGAATCATATCATCTTGCATGCATCAGATCTTCATCCTTTCTTTCCTACTCTCTGCTCTATCCGAAAATGGCCTTGAAGGGAAATTTGTTCTCTGCCCTATTCTGCTGTGTATCTACGGTCTTAATCAAGACTTGGGGACCAAGTTGGTATTCAAGGGTTCAGATTTGGTTGACCACTGGAAAACAAGTTCGGTTACTTCTTCATGACTTTCGGTCAAGTTGGAAAAGTCAGAAGCAAAGGTTACTCTTTGATGTTAAAAATGAAAAAGTGAATCTATGAGTTGGTGAAGCTCAAGGCTCAAGGTGTTGACCTTGGATGAAGAACCAAGGAACGTGCATAAAGATAAAAAAGGAGCTTGCTGTTCATTCAAGACAAGGTGAGATAACCAGTAAACTTGAGGTGTTTGTTCTGAGAGAGCTCTTTGAAAAAGTTCAACTAACTGGACAGTGTAACCTAATCAAAGGTGCATTCCGCCAGTATGAAGAACTAAATCAGAGGCTTGCTAATCTGGTTTTTCGCATAGCACAGAGGCTGTTGGTGAAGTCAATCTCCTTCATGTTTTTCTGATTGTAATGTACTTTTCTAAGCTTATCTTTCTGTAATTTCTTGAGAGAAAAGGCAAAGTGAGAAAGCTTAAGAAAAAGCCATGAGTGAAAAGGCTGAGAGATACACTTGAGAGAAAAGCCTAGAGTTATTTTTAGATTTCTTTAGGTTGGTTAAGTGTCTTGTATCTTATTCCTGTTTGGTATCCCTTTCTTAGTTGGGTTAGCACTAAGAGTAAATAGTTAGGTGTTAGCATAGCCAATGACAAGTTAGGTTAGAACTTGAGTGTGAAATTGGTGTATGTAATACTGTTAACTATAGTGAAATTCTTCCATATTTGTGGAGGAGACTGGATGTAGGTTGCATAGCACAAAGCAACCGAACCAGGATATATGCTGGTGTAAGCCTTTTCTTCTCTGTCATGTTCTGTTTTCTGTTATTCATGAGACAAAAATAAATTGTCTCATAAATTTCCGCTGCTGAGTTCAAACAGAAACAAATTTGTAACTTCTTCAAAAAGGTCAAAACAGAAACTAAAAAAGTAGGCATATATTCAACCCCCCTTCTCTAAGCCTACTACAACCTTCAATTGGTATCAAGAGCTAAGGTCTCAAGAATCAAGCTTAACCGCTTGGAGCAAAGATCCAATGGCGAACAACTTGGGCACAACCACAGTTGCCTACACCCTCACTGAAGGTCAGTCAAACAACCGACCACCTTTCTTCAACGGGAAGAACTATTCCTACTGGAAGGATAAGGATCTTCATCCAATCCATTGACTACAACCTATGGAAGATCGTTGTGAGCGGTCCAAAGATCCCAACAAAAACAAGTGCTGATGGAGTGGTGACTCCAAAAGAAGAAGCTGAATGGAATGAAGATGATAAGAAGAAGATAGAGCTGAACGCGAAAGCAATCAACCTTCTTCACTGTGCTATCAGCTTTGAAGAGTACCGGAAGGTGTCTAGATGCAAGACAGCCAAAGAAATCTGGGAAAAACTCCAGGTTACACATGAAGGCACCAAACAAGTCAAAGAAACGAGGATTGATATGCTGCGAAAAGAGTACGAGATGTTTAGCATGAAGGATGGAGAAAGCATTGATGAAGCATTTGAGAGATTCTCAATCATAATCAACAACCTTGATGCTATGGGTACAAACTATGCAGAACAAACCTTAGTGAGAAAACTCCTTAGAAGCCTCACAAAAGAGTGGGAAAACACTGCCACTGTCCTAACCGAAAGTAACAACATAAGTCCAATAACCTATGATGAGCTGAGAGGAAAACTCCTTGCCTATGAAGCCACACACACAAACACAGACTCAAAGAAAAAAGGAATAGCCCTTAAGTCACAAATAGAACCGAAAGAGAGTGAGTTAAGTGATGGTATTTCAGATGACGAGCTTTTGTTTTTTGCTAGGAGATTTAGAAGGATGTTGAAGAGCAAAGGCAAATACAAGGGCTCAAGTTCAAAGGAGCACAAGATAGACTTGAGCAAGGTGACATGTCATCATTGCAAGGAGGCTGGACATTTAAAGTCAAACTGTCCAAAGCTCAAAAAGGAGGACAAAGGAAAGAAGGAAAGGAAGAGAGTACTCATGGCAGCTTGGGAGGATCTTGAGAATGACTCAAATGAAGAAGAAGAATCTGAAGGAGATGACAAGGATTGTTTCATGGCTGGAAACAACAGTCTCGATGAGGTAAACTATTATGATTTGACCATTGAGGACTTGCATGCTATTATTGATGATCTTACCTCAAACACCTCAAAACTGCTTGATAAATACAATGAATGCAGATCTGAAAGAGATGTGTTAAGAGCTGAAAATGAGTTTTTAAAAGAAAAAGTGAAGGAAACTGAATGTGCTTTAGACATCATTGAAGAAAACAGATTTCTAAAATCTGAACTTGAAAAATTAAAAGGAAAGCACATTGTGGATCCCTCACATGAGTTAATTGCTGAAAATGAAAGATTAAATGACAAAATTAAAAGGCTGAATGGTGACTTGGCAAAATTTGCACAAGGTTCTAGTAACTTGGACAAATTACTTGCAAGTCAAAGACCATTGTTTGAAAAATCTGGTTTAGGCTACATAGCCAAGGAAGATGCTGTTTCCAACACTTCCTCTATAAAATTTGTGGCCTCTTCATCAAATACTAAATCCATACCAAATAAATCAGGTATCGGATATGTTTCCACTTGTGAAGAAAAATCTAATGAAGAATACACAAATAAAACTGAAATTTCACCAAGAACTGGTCCGAGTTCAAACCGACCAGGTTTGGGCTATGTTTCGAAAAATGAGGTTGTTTTCAAGAAACCACCATTTTACAACAAAACCTCATATTCGAAAGGTAATAATGTTCAAAAAAATTCTGGTGAAAATGCTTTTGCAAAGAGGAATAACTTTAATAAAAATCAGTTTGTTAAAAGAAATGCATCTCCTCCAAAAACCAGAAAATTTCAAAGCTTTAATCATTTCAAGCAATATAACTCACATCAGTTTCAGCAACGCACTCAAGAAAACCATTGTGTTAATTGCAAGAAATTTGGTCACTCATATGTACAATGCTTCATTGAGAAGAGAGTTGTAGGAAACAAAGTCTACAATGTTGTTTGTGATTTCAATGCACTTGGGCAACCAAGATGGATTAACTTCAAAGGATCCAAATTAATTTGGATACCTAAGGCTACTTGAAACTCATCATGCAGATTTGCCTAGCATCCAAGAACAAAAAGGACATGTGGTACATGGATAGTGGATGTTCAAGGCATATGACTGGAAGGTCAACCTACTTCATCAAACTAAATAAGTATGATGGAGGTTTTGTGACCTTTGGAGATGATGGTAAAGGTAAAATCATTGCTGTTGGAAAAGTAGGTAATGAGCAATCTACCTTCATTGATGATGTGCTTCTAGTTTGTGGTTTAAAGCACAATCTTTTGAGTATTAGCCAACTGTGTGATTTAGGATATCTAGTTGTTTTCAAAAGACTTGAATGCTGTGTTGTTAGTGAAAAAACAAATGAAGTCATGTTTGTTGCCAAGCGTTTCAATAATATGTATGGACTTACTCTTGATGAACTAAAGGATCAAAATGTAGCTTGTCTTCACTCTAAAGAATCTGAAAAGTGGTTGTGGCACAAGAGATTGGGTCATGCAAGTATGTTTCAAATAAACAAACTTGTAAAGAAAGAGTTAGTAAGAGGTCTTCCTTTGATTAAGTTTGACAAAGACATCACTTGTGATGCTTGCCAAATGGGAAAACAAACAAAAAGTTCTTTTAAACCAAAGGAAGACATCTCTACTAAAAGACCACTTGAGTTGCTACACATTGATTTATTTGGTCCAACAAGAACTCAAAGCCTAGGTGGTAAACATTATGGTTTAGTAATTGTGGATGACTATACTAGGTTTGGTTGGGTTTTATTTCTTGCACACAAAAATGAAGCCTTTTCGGCCTTTGAACCTTTTTGCAAGAAAATTCAAAATGAAAAGGATTTGAAAATCTCTTCTATAAGAAGCGATCATGGAATTGAATTTGAAAACAATTTGTTTGAATCCTTTTGTGAGGAATTTGGAATATCTCACAACTTCTCTTGTCCAAGAACACCACAACAAAATGGTGTTGTGGAAAGAAGAAATAGAAGCATACAAGAGATGACAAGAGCCATGCTTTGTGAGAGTAATGTTCCAAAATTCCTTTGGGCTGAAGCGGTTAACACAGCTTGCCACATTTTGAATAGAACAATCATAAGGAAACTTTTGAAGAAAACCCCTTATGAACTTTGGAAAGGCTACCCACCAAACTTAGATTACTTGCACATTTTTGGATGCAAATGTTTTGTTTTAAATAACAAAGAAAATTTGGGAAAATTTGATCCAAAGGCTTATGAGTGCTTGTTTGTAGGATATTCCACAACTAGTAAAGCATATAGGGTTTATCATCAAGATGCTAGAATTATTGAAGAGTCCATACATGTTACATTTTGTGATACTAACTTGGTGCAAAGCATTTTGGAAGATGGTGATGCAGGAAATCAAGCTCAAAAGGATGATGAAGCTGCTCAGAATTATGAAAAAGAAAATTCTGGACAAGCTGAACCAGAAACAGCAAATGCTGAAAAGTCAAGAGACAATTCCATTTTGTCTCATGAACCTGAAGAAAATTCTGCAGACAGCAGCATACAGATTCCATTGGTGACCGAATCTGCCTCCAAGTCCACTAGACCTCGTGAATGGAGGTTCTTAAAGAATTATCCTGAGGAATTTGTCATTGGGGACGTCTCTCATGGAGTGCAAACTAGGTCTTCCACTAGAAAGGCAAATGAAGGTTCAAACATTGCCCTTCTTTCACAAATGGAGCCTCAAAACGTCAAGGAAGCCCTTAGTGACCCATCTTGGATTAAGGCTATGGAGGATGAGCTTCTTGAGTTTGAAAAGAACCAAGTGTGGACGTTGGTTCCAAGGCCAAGTGGAAAGAAAGTGACCGGCACCAAGTGGATATTCCGAAACAAGTTGGGAGAAGATGGTAGCATTGCAAGGAACAAAGCAAGGCTTGTGGCACAAGGATATGACCAAGAAGAAGGAATCGACTTTGATGAATCCTTTGCCCCTGTTGCCCGAATGGAAGCCATTAGACTTCTCCTAGCCTATGCTGCATTTTGTGGTTTTAAATTATACCAAATGGATGTGAAATGTGCATTTTTAAATGGTGTGATAGATAGAGAAGTATATGTGGAGCAGCCTCCCGGTTTTGAAAATAAAGAGCATTCTAATCATGTTTTTAAATTGTCTAAAGCTCTCTATGGTTTAAGACAAGCTCCTAGAGCTTGGTATGAGAGACTTAGCTCCTTTCTTTTGAAAAATGGTTTTCAAAGAGGCACCACTGATACAACTCTATTTATCAAGAATTCTAATGATTCTTTTATTTTAGTCCAAATATATGTTGATGACATTATTTTTGGATCAGCAAATGAATCCCTTTGTACTGAATTTGGAAAGCTCATGACAAGTGAATTTGACATGAGTATGATGGGTGAACTTAATTTTTTCCTTGGGCTACAGATTAAACAAACTGAAAATGGTATTTTCATTCATCAAGAAAAGTATGCCAAGGAATTAGTTAAGAAATTTGGTCTTGAAAATGCCAAAACCATGGGAACTCCCATGCACCCGAATTCTAAATTGGATAAGGGAGAAAATGAGAAAGATGTTGATGAGACTAGGTATAGAGGGATGATCGGTTCTCTTATGTACTTAACCTCCTCTAGACCCGACATTGTGCAAAGTGTTGGATTGTGTTCAAGGTTCCAATCCAAACCTAAGGAGTCACATCTTTCTGCGGTTAAAAGGATCATTAGATATGTTCATGGCACATCCAACTTTGGTCTTTGGTATCCTAAGACTGATGATTTTTCTGCAGTTGGTTATTGTGATGCAGATTTTGCTGGTGACAGAGTTGATAGAAGGAGCACTTCTGGTTTATGTTGCTTCCTTGGAAAGTCCTTAAATGTTTGGTCAAGTAAGAAGCAACCAACAGTGGCCTTATCCACTGCAGAGGCTGAGTATATAGCTGCTTCTTCGTGCTGTTCTCAGCTTTTATGGTTAAAAACACAGCTTGCTGATTACAAATTGAATGCTGAAAATATTCCTTTAATGTGTGATAATATGAGTGCCATCAATATTTCTAAAAATCCAGTTTTGCACTCTAGGACTAAGCATATTGAAGTGAAATTTCACTCAATAAGAGAACATGTCCAAAGAGGGGATATTTGTATTCAATTTGTTAAATCAGAAGAGCAATTAGCAGATATTTTTACTAAACCATTAGCTGAAGATAGATTCTGCATGCTTAGGACTTGTCTAGGAATTTTGAGTTATAATTCTTTGTTTGAAAAATGCTGATGTGCTTGCTGGAGAATTTTGTCTCATGAACAGGTATGAGACAATTTTGGGTAGATGATGAATGTTTCCTTCAAAATAGCGTGTTCTGGGCTCATAGCAAGTGAAAAATCAATCTGGGCCAACATCAATTCAGATCTGGGTAGTCCTATATGTTTCACTAATTCAAACCACATCTGGGCCCAATGTGAATGTTACATTCTTACTTGTGTGTTAAAGTTTTCATTAAAAGTTTGTTTATGGCCCGAACAAAGGTTTTGTTTTAATTTTTGACTTTGGTCCAAAATGAATTTCAATTTAATTCTGATTGCCATTCAAAATTTAAAATTAATTTCCTGTTTTAATTTTAAAAATCAAATAAGATCTTCTCTTTTATGAGGTCATGTCTTGTCAAGTCTTTTCAAATGATGATGCAGTTGCATGGTTTTGGAAAATTGCTTTTGGGTACGGTTACCAACACTCTCTCTCTTCCCTCCATAACTTCTCCTCAACCCTTCGGTTTCTTCCCTCTCACACCACTATCTCCCTTTCATCAAAAGCATCATTTTAACCAAAATGAGAAAGAAAGTCATTGCAAAAAGGGCTCCTCGTGAGAAGATTTACAAACTACCCACAAAGCCTTCCACTCGCTCTCAAGACCGAACCTTTACCCCTTCTCCTTCTCCTCCTACCTCTCCTCCTCGCTGTGACCCCATGGCTCGAACCAAAAATACTCCAAGGTTCCCTGCCTCTGCCAAGCCAACGCCACCACCGAAAGTCACACCATCCAAGCCAGGTTCATCGAAACCGAGTTCATCCAAAGGAAAGCGACCTGCAGCACCAGAACATCCACCTGAGTCCACACAACCAAAATCTAGGTCTGTTCCATCACGTTCTCAAAGAGGTAAAGCTCGAGTTCCTCTCTCATCTGTTAGAGAACCAGAAGTTGATCCTTTTGCTCACAAATCACACTATATGACATCTCACTCTGACTTTAACCCCCATCGTTTCAAATCTGCCATGAACCACGATTTCTATGAGGGAGTTATTAAGTATCGTACTCTATGTCCATCTTTTCTGGCTGATTTACCTGATTTGAAAAAGAAAGGTTTTCCTTTTGTTGAAAACTTGGAATTTTTAGACTGGAATCACCTTTTTGACATCAAAAAACCTGTATATCCTCAGTTGGTCAAAGAATTTTATGCGAACATGACTTATCATGAAGGAAGTGTGCATTCTTATGTTAAGGGCAGAGACATCTATTTAAATAATGAAACTGTCAGTGATGCATTGAAGTATACTGATGTTGGGCCTTGTGCTTACACTTCGGTTAAGTGGGATGAAGGTGTTGGAATTTCTTATCTTGATGCATTGGCTCACATTTGTGAACATGTTTCTTTAATTGATGGCATCACACCCACTCACAAAGCCCTGGGATATGAACGTGCTCAATTACACCGCATTGTCAACCACATTTTGATTCCTCAAAGTGGTTCATATCAAAGGGTTTCTTACACTGACACACTTGTTTTATATGCCCTTATTACAAAAACAGAAATCTCTTTTGCATACTTGATGACTAGATATATGTTTGATTCTGTTCGAAGTACAAAAGATAAAGCACTTCCTTATGGCATGTTTCTAACTTGCATATTTGAGCATTTTGGTGTTGACTTGACCAATGAGAAATATGAAAATAGACATTCATACCTAAAGGGGGGTGGTTCAGTGAAACAGAACAAAGGACCCACTAGATCTGAAAGAGTCGTCCTAGATGATGAAGATGAGGACTGTGTCCCTGAGGATTCTCCTGCTCCTTCCACCGAGGGTACTTCCATTTCCACTGGGAAGAAATCCACTCTGCTGAATGTGGTCAAGGATGTAGCTCAAGAGTTTGTATCTCAATCAAATCACATGATTGCCATGAGCAAGGAACAAAGGAAGCTAGCTAGCAAGCATGAGAACTTTCTGAAGAAATCAAGGGATAGGGTGGCTGTGCTCATGACCTTCATTGATAACCTTAACAATGATGAAGACATTGCCACTGATGTTGAAGAGAGTGATGCCTCGGAAGATGGTTCTGATGCCTAAAATTTGTCTCATGAAGACTGCTACTGCTGCTCTCGTTTTGTCTCATGAATTTTATTTATTCTGCATCTGTTGAACTTTTTTTTGGATGACTGTAATAACTCTAAATACTGCTGCACTTTTGTTGGTTTAGTTAGAACTTTTGAACTACTATCTAACCTTTCCTTGCAGGATTTGCATTGATGTTTTTGTTGATCCTTTGAGTTGTCCACCCTTGATGACAAAAGGGGGAGTAATGATGGGTATTTGTGATGTTGATGATGGGTATTTGTGATGTTGATGCAGCTACTAGTAGTTCTCTCGAATTTTTGTCTAATTGCTGCACTAAAAATTGATCTCACATGATGAATCCTTTTGCTGCTAACATTTAATTAATGTTGGGCTGATTATGTGATGTTGCTCACTTGATATCTCTTAGACAAGATAAATGTGTATAGCTCTTTATTGTGCTTTCTTTAAGTACAATGCATAAACAGGAACAAAGAGGAAAGCATAAATCCAGGGGGAGCTAATCTTGAAAAAGAAAGGGGGAGCAACATAAAAGCAAATGACAAAAATCAAAGGGAGTTTTCTAAACCTAACTCAAACTTATTTCCTTTTGATTATTGCTTAAATCATGTTTGTCATCAAGGGGGAGATTGTTGAGTTAAGAAATTAACCAAAATAATTAGTGATGACAAACATTATTTTTGGCAAAATAAATAATTAGAGTTGTTAAATTAATAAGTACACATTGCTAATTATTTATGCTATGTTGCAGGTCACACTTCATTTTTGGCAGCCCAAGTTGAATGAATAACAAAACAAAGCTAATGGGCTGAATGGAAAGTGTGAATAAAGACAAGCCCAAGTCATTCATATCAAACAAAGAAGCATAGCAAGACACCGGGCCAAAAAGAGAAGAACCCGATCCAAGCTTGAAATTGTTTTCAATTTCTCCCATCTTGCTCCAACCAAGGCAACGTTCCTCTCCTCTCAAATCAAGTCATATCAAGACTTCAGAAAAGTAAGAAAGAGAAAGAGCTTCTTCACCAAACTAATAACCAAAGAAGCAAGAGAGAGAGAATTGAAGCTTGAAGCACAGAAGCTAAAACAGAAATCCCAAGCTAAATCAAGCTTAAGAAAGGTGAATCATATCATCTTGCATGCATCAGATCTTCATCCTTTCTTTCCTACTCTCTGCTCTATCCGAAAATGGCCTTGAAGGGAAATTTGTTCTCTGCCCTATTCTGCTGTGTATCTACGGTCTTAATCAAGACTTGGGGACCAAGTTGGTATTCAAGGGTTCAGATTTGGTTGACCACTGGAAAACAAGTTCGGTTACTTCTTCATGGCTTTCGGTCAAGTTGGAAAAGTCAGAAGCAAAGGTTACTCTTTGATGTTAAAAATGAAAAAGTGAATCTATGAGTTGGTGAAGCTCAAGGCTCAAGGTGTTGACCTTGGATGAAGAACCAAGGAACGTGCATAAAGATAAAAAAGGAGCTTGCTGTTCATTCAAGACAAGGTGAGATAACCAGTAAACTTGAGGTGTTTGTTCTGAGAGAGCTCTTTGAAAAAGTTCAACTAACTGGACAGTGTAACCTAATCAAAGGTGCATTCCGCTAGTATGAAGAACTAAATCAGAGGCTTGCTAATCTGGTTTTTCGCATAGCACAGAGGCTGTTGGTGAAGTCAATCTCCTTCATGTTTTTCTGATTGTAATGTACTTTTCTAAGCTTATCTTTCTGTAATTTCTTGAGAGAAAAGGCAAAGTGAAAAGCTTAAGAAAAAGCCATGAGTGAAAAGGCTGAGAGATACACTTGAGAGAAAAGCCTAGAGTTATTTTCAGATTTCTTTAGGTTGGTTAAGTGTCTTGTATCTTATTCCTGTTTGGTATCCCTTTCTTAGTTGGGTTAGCACTAAGAGTAAATAGTTAGGTGTTAGCATAGCCAATGACAAGTTAGGTTAGAACTTGAGTGTGAAATTGGTGTATGTAATACTGTTAACTATAGTGAAATTCTTCCATATTTGTGGAGGAGACTGGATGTAGGTTGCATAGCACAAAGCAACCGAACCAGGATATATGCTGGTGCAAGCCTTTTCTTCTCTGTCATGTTCTGTTTTCTGTTATTCATGAGACAAAAATAAATTGTCTCATAAATTTCCGCTGCTGAGTTCAAACAGAAACAAATTTGTAACTTCTTCAAAAAGGTCAAAACAGAAACTAAAAAAGTAGGCATAGATTCAACCCCCCTTCTCTAAGCCTACTACAACCTTCAAAATGTCCCGGTGCACCACACTTGTAGCATAGTTTCATACCCAACCGGCATAGCTTATTCGGATGGTAGTTCCCACACTCCTGACATTTCATATCAGAGGAGTAAGCTCTTGACCGCTTTTCTTCACCATTTCTCTTGAAGTTTTGTCCCTTGGTCCAAGGTAATTGTCACGTTTCCTATCAATGTTTCGTCCACGAGTGTCCCTTGACGAGACTGCCGTCTTTGCATATTCCTCAACAACTCTCGCCTTGTTCACCAAATCGGAGAAAATTCGAATCTCCAAAGGAGCCACAGCAGTCATGATGTTATCCTTAAAGCCCATTTGATACTTGATGCACTTCCAGCTTTCATAGGTCTCTGGGGAACCCTGACACACCTTAGAGAACCTACAGAGCTCCTCAAATCAGCTAGTATAGTCTGCTACAGTTAAAGAACCTTGCTTCAGCTGCATAAGTTCCATCTCCTTCGCTTCCCTTGTAGATTCAGGAAAGTACTTCTTGTAGAAGGCCGTCTGGAAAGCATTCCAAGAAATGTTAGTATTCTGAAGCTGTCGTAAGCGGCATTCTCTTTGCCACCATAGTTGAACGTCTCCTAGAAGTTGATATACCGCAAACTCTACAAATTGGTTAGCTGGGACATGTTGAGCATGCAACACACGTTCCATAGCTTGGAACCAATTATCCGCCTCAGTATGGTTGTTTGAATCTCTGAAAGTCAGGGAATGAACTTTCAGAAATGAAGCCAAGGTCATTGGAGCACCTCCCAAGTCATTACCGTTTCCGTCTCCATTTCCATTTCCATCCCCAAATTTGTTTCTGTTTCCCGCCGGTTAACCCAATCTCTGCACAGCTTGCAAAGTTGCAACAACATTCGCTTCCATGGTATTAGCCAAGTTGGCCATCGCCGCCATGAACTGGGCATGGTTATCGGTCGGTCGGTCATTCTCAGTTCCTTCCCGTGTACGAGTACGACCTCGTCCGTGAGTAGCCATTAGGGTTTCTGTCTACACCAAACAATCGATATCAAGGTGATCAGTCTTAATATCAAAAGCCTAGTGTTTCAATTATCTCTAAACGGCGCTCACAAATAAGCATGCTATGCATTATCAATGAGATAAACTAAATAGCATCAAGAAAAAGATACAGAGTATGCATCGAAGCACAATCGGTCCATCCATCAGGCTCACGAGGACGAACCGCTCTAATACCACTAAATGTAACACCCTAATTACCCTAAGCCTTACCTCATGCCGTAAATCAAAGGTAAATCAAAGGTTACGACAATTGTAAGACTTATACACAATTATATATAGAAGGAATAATAATTTTAGAAGCCCGATGAAGAAAATAAACTCAAATACGAATTACAAAGCGCAAACGTTCACACGAAGCCACAAGCGTAAAAGGCAAGATCCACTATGTAAGATAACAAGATATATATAGTTATATACAAGTATAATAATCATAACATACTAGCCACAGCCCAGGTAGTTTAGGCCGACTAGTTAAATACTGACATACAGAGTTTTAAAGGTAAAACAGCTTATACAAAATATCTCTCATGAAGTAAGACTCTATGTCAAATAAAATACAAAAGTGAGAGTTCTAATAAATCAAAAGACTCCAAAATAGGATAAAGGTCCTCTACTCTGTCACCATCAAGCAACTCACCGAGGTGGGTTGCGACCTGCATCTGAAAAATAATAACACAGTATAGAATGAGAACCGGAGGTTCTTAGTATGGTAACAGTACCCAATAATGTAAGATGTAAGACCCCGGGACGCCAGAGGCAATCTTAGAGCTTCATACCAAATAGATATTCAAGCTTAAACGAAATAAATAACTTAAACCATAAACAATAAACAGGATTTTCTAACCTTAAAGGATTTCTAACTAGTACTAGTCACACCGCTGTATCGCACAGCCTTCGCCAACCTAATCTCCGTGCGATCCCATAGCCACCATCTACCCAACCTCTTCAGCACCAGACAAACACAGATAATGCAAGCAAGGAAAACACAGTTAGTACTCATATATATATATATATATATATAACAAATAATTCAAGAAGCAAATAGACAAATTATACAATTAGGCAAACTCAAGTAAGCAAAGCAAGAAAATATATAGAAGATGCATATGATGAATGTCTGTCCTATTAGTTGTGATATCACATGTCGGTTATAGAGCCAAATCCAACACAAAATTTGGTCGGTAACTCCCGAATTAGTCTCTCTGTTGCGCATGTTCAGGAGGAATAATTCCGAGGAATAAGTGCCCTACCACATTCTCCTTTCAGAGGGAAACATTCTGAGGGAGAGTGCCCTACCACCTTCCTTTGGATGCCGCATGATTTCGTGGGTTAGTACCCTACCACCTTGCAACCAGAGAGAAACCCATGCTCAAGAGGAGAAATTCCAAGGGATGAGTGTCCTACCACCTTCTCCTTTCAAAGGGAAACTTTCCGAGGGAGAGTACCCTACCACCTTCCTCTTGAGCGATAATTATGAGTGAGAAGCCGAGCTTCAATCCTCACATCCGAACGTAGGCGGAAGACTGCCACAGCCCCTACGACGGAGAACAATGCATATCATAATCACATTCTCAATATCAGAGATCACTGCTCCTAGCACAAGTCCGTTTATATCCATCTCATAGTCCATAATAATTCATCCTCAATGTCTTAAGTTCATCGTCAAATCCACAATGCCACAATTTTATTATACCAATCGTCTTTACAGCACTCTACCACTTCACTCATCTAAATCACCCTCAGTACTCCAGAAGCTTAAGTTTCTGTCTTCTAAACTTTTGCCAGAAATATCTAGTTAAACTCACTTATAGTAGTCTCTATGTTTAACATTCAAAACAAGCCAAAAGTCTTAAATAGGTGTCACAGAGGTTTACAAGCTTTTTGGAAAGGTGAAGCAGTTAAAAACAAGATTTTAATTTGCGAAGCAGGACATGTGCGTACGCACAAGGGTGTGCATGCGCACACCCAAGAAAGATTTCAAATGTGTGCGTATGCAAAGTGGTGTGCGTACGCACAAGTAGTAAAAATTTCAACTCCATTCATCCGCACAAGGCGTGCGAATGCCCTCAACAAAGTGCACCTTCCAAAGTTTGCGTGCGCACAGGTTGCAAACTTTGTTGGCTGTGTGCGCGCACAGGTCGTGCTAGCACTCTCAACAGTAAGCCTTCCCATGTGTGTGCATGTGCACAGGTTCAAAAACTCACAGGGGTGTGCGTGCACACAAGGATGTGCGTGCGCACACAAACTAGAAATCACAAATTCTACAGCATGCACAGAATTTAAAGACCAACTTTATATCCATTTAAAGATTTTTCTATGAACTTTAAATAAAGTGAATTTTAACAAATTTTTGAAAACTGAGACTCAAGTTATGATCCATCAAAGTTCACCAAAATCTATTTTTACCAAAAACACTAACAACTCAATTTTGCAAGAACTCTCAATTGAAGACCAACTCAAACCCATTTTTAACTATACCAAAACAACCCAACATTCATACCAAACACTCCTTCAACCATTTTATCAATCACATAACCTTCTCAGTCATTAAATCATTTAATACTCACCTCATTCCGACTCTAAATTCAACCTAATATCACATCTAAATTTTTTAACCACCATTCAATATCATCCCCAACCATAAGATTCAAAACCCCAAAATCATCATCAACATATATCATCACACATCATAATCATTTTTCAACAACATCCAAAATCATCATAAAGACTCGTAATTCTCCTCATTCACCAATAACATTTTCACAACTCATTATCAATCATCAACAATACCAACAACTCTCAACAACTATAATAATTCTCAACATTCATCATCAAATCATTAACCTCCCAAACATTTTGCAACAACATTACACATCAATAATTTCTCATACATAGATCCATCACTTACCACCAATCATCATCATAATAATCACCCAACACCTATCTCAACACAACATCAATAATCCATCATCATGCTACATATACTAAAAGTCATCATACATCATATTCATCAACATCCAATTTCAATCCTATCCTATGGTCCACAAGCCTAAGTATCCAGAGATATTACATATTACATAGAGGAGACCGAAACCATACCTTGGCCGATTTCCAACATGCACAAACACTAAAAGTTTGATTCCAACAAGATCAAGAAGCCTCAAGCACCAACACCACCTCCAAGACTCACCAACTATCAAGCCAAACACATATAACTTACAACATCAAGTTTAGGGTTCACAAAAATAACTAAACACAAGGGTTTAGTAAAATCTTACCTTACTCAATGAGATTAGGGGTAAAATCCAACAATTATCCACCACTAGAGACCACCTAAACAAGCAAAACCACAAAATCTACTCAAAATCAAACCCAAAAACATAGAACTTCTAGAGATGGAAAGAAGAGATCTACCAGATTTTCTTAGATAGGAAAGAAGAGCTCAATGAGAGCTTTGCGTGGCCAGAAACGGCTCATCAATCAAAGTTCCGTAGCTCAAGTTATGGTCACCAGAAGGTGGATGTGAATCGTGATCACACCCTCACCTCTCCTCTCTTCTCCAGCTGCGCCCCTTCTTCAAATTGAAGTGGAATGAGCTGAAATGCTCATTAAATGAGCATATATATGTTGGCCTTGCATCCGGTTTGGGTTCGGTCCAATTCGTTAGCGTTTTTTGTTCGTAAACCTTTAAGATTAATGCCCGATTTTAAATTCTAAATTATTTTTTGTCCTTTCAAAACAATAAATCAATTTTCAAAATCTTATTGTCCAAAATACACAGTACTGGACAAACAAGAGCTGGTACTATTGGCTTAAGTGCTAGTACATATTTTTACAAAAACTTTTCGAAAATGATACATTTTTCAACTCAAAAAATTTATTGAAATCAAATTTCATCTTTATATTTTCAAATTAAAACTTCTAAATTTTGAATCTACTCCGGGCGCTTAAAATTATTATTTTATTAAAACGTTATGCGGTTCTTACAATTAACATCCAAAATTGGCAAGTGCACATCCATTTGCCTAAGTCCACACCATATTTATAGGGTATCAATTTCTCATGAGCATCATTCCAGTCTAGATTGACATCCAAATTTTAAACTCCTTTCTCACCATATCTATTCTACTCTAAACTACAGGTGGTAGCCGCCCACATGGTTTGCAAACTTAACCTTATTTTTTGCAATAGTTCTCATTACAAACATCCTAATCTCCTTCAGTAGAAGTGATGATAGGTTTCACCTTTGCATCTTTTATATGTGCATTGAAGACCTCGCATGCATTATTGCAAATATTGTCTAGCTTTATACTATGACTAAAGGTTGACTTCGTCCATGGCCATTAGTTAAGGTAATTTATCATTTCTTGACCTTATTATCTTGTTCATTTGGTAGAGAAATCTTGGTGTGTGGTTGATCTTGCACATTTCTATAGTAAGCCTGACTCATATCTTTTACTGCTTATTAAAGTTTTTCCAAAGTCACACACATACTCTGTAGGACATCAGCATGACCTCCTGAGCAGTTGATATTAATCCTTCACGCATTAAAATGACAACACAATCACTTTATCGTGATACAATCTATCCCAACATTTATTTAATGAACCCATAATGATCCCTATCATCTTTAATGAATATGAAATATCCCCATTACATCGTACCTTAATTTGTTCTTCCCTAAACTACGAAACTATTCCATGCAAATCAGTCCATCCCAAAATGAATTCAAAAGAATAGAAACAATAATATGCAAGTTTAATATTCTTTTAAAAGAGATGAGAATACCTTTGCATGTTATAACATACCACACAGAGTTTTACGCCTAGATGTAGATTAGGGTGTGGCACTACGACCTCTAAAAGTAAATACATATATAGTATAGTTGAAAGAATTTTAACTAGGAGACTTGAAAGAGAGTTAATCAAAATCGAATAGAATTCGCATCGCCCACACAGAATTTTAAAAATAGATAACAAGCTCCGAACTCAACTGGGAAGAAAGACGGCAAAGTATAGATATACATATTTATAATAAACCCAACCATATTAAAAACAAAATACAACTGTTCTTCAAAATCAACCTCTAAAGGGATGTATATATAACAAGGCAGAGAACTATTTACTATATACATAACAAAATACATACTAATCCAAAAATGTTCTCCGTTCAAGAGTCTCCAGAATGCTTAGTACGGTGCCTCTGACCTGCATATAAAACAACAATACATGTATGGAATGAGAACTGGTGGTCTCAGTATGGTAAGGTACCAGAGGCAATCCTAGAACTTTGACACTCAGATTTAAACTTAAGATCCAACTAAACCAGCAATTTAGGTAAAACTATCTAAGGTATTCACGTCCTAAGCTATATTTGACCTAACATTTTACTTTCTCTCCTCCAACCCTCCAAAGCATTGGTGGAACTACCTCAGCGTCACCTCACCACATAGGGGTCCTCATAACAAAATAAACAGACAAAAAGGGAAAGAAGATAGAAAGCAGTTACAGTAGTTAGAACAATTAGAAATTAAGTATATATAAACATTTAGGCAAACAAAAACAATGCACAACTCAATAAAATATACAAATACATATGATAATGTTTTCTTATAGTCCGTCGTGAGCTCATGTGTCGGTTATATTGCCAGAATCCGACACATCGGTAGCTAACCCAATATGGTCTTTAGTTGCGCATCCCCAAGAGGAATATAAATGAAGAGAGTGCCTTTCCACCTTCTCCTAGAGGTACCGAAGGGTGTGCTTTTCCACATCGAAGGAGTATGCTTTCTACCTTTCAACTAGAGAGAAAGTGGGAAAAATATTACAACGGAGCGTGCCTTTCTACCATCCCCACATCCACATTCATGACAAGAGAGGAAATCCTTCACCTCAACTTCCAACCTCGTGAGCGGATGAAACCCCCGTCCTTATCACAGGCGGGATAAAACCTCCATCCCCATCACGACACGCAACCACGAGCAAAACGGGAGGGAACCTCCGTCCTTGCTGGTGTAGGCGCCAACACAATTTTAGTAACACGCAGTGGGATACACACCCAAACCTGCCATCTCGCCAATCCGGCCATACTAGTCATCACTAATCTCAATATTCACATCTCAATCAATCAATTTCCTTATTATTATCATTATCTTTATCAATCACATCTCTTGGCGTTACCAACCTCATTAATTCAGTTATCATCTCGCAAACTCTTTCCAATATTCTCCCCAATTTAACTAACATACTCACTCTCATTCTAAGGCTTAAAAAGCTTGTCAACGGATCTTAAACAGAGTTTTAGAAGTTTAGAGAGCCAGAGAAATGGTTAATAATTCAAAGGTGTTTCAACAAAACATGGTTACAGAGGTTACAAGCTGTCGGGAAGGTCAAACATAAAAACAGAACTTTTGTGTAAAACAGCATCATGCTAACCATCATACATGCGTACACATGCAACACCAAAATTTCTTAGATGGTCTTAATTTTTGCAATTAGCCGTCTAAGGTATATTTGAGCAATCAAAACTTCTGGGACAAATTGAAACAAAATAAAAATTTTGGAGTATTTTTTAAACTTTTGCAAACTTTAGAGAAAAAGTATACTTTACCCTTTTTTATATTTCATGTAATAATTATAAAAAAGATATAATTAAATAATTATATAAATTATTTTACATTATCAAAATTAAACTCTATAATATTTTCAATCAAACTAGATGCATACTAAATAGTTATCAGTATAAAATATATATTAAAATATAAAATACTCACTAAAATGAATTAAATTATACATGTATTATACACAAAATATGATAGATGATTTATAATTGAGTTCGTTGGTTGCCGTTCGCGGTTAGACATATTTCCGGACACGATAATACCTCTCTGACACGCGTGCTTCTGTGTCCAACTGTGTTTTAATAAAAAAAGATTTTTAACCACATCTAAATATCATCACGTGTCCAGTATTATTCGTAAACAGTATTATAAAATGAATTAAAATAAATATATATAAGGTAAGTACTTTTTTCCGTCCAACCTTTTTTTTCTTATTAAAATCCCTTAACGTACAAATCATCCTTTTGTCCAAAAAAATATTTTCGGACATTTTACCTTTAAACAAAATTAAAAAACCCTCCCCTTCCACAACTTTCAGTATCATCACATGACAGGCACCAGATCACCCACCTTTTCTCTTAATTATCAGTTCTTATCCTAATCAGACACATACCACTACTTCAACATTTCTTTACCGGAACAACAACAATAACAACAATACATTTTTTTCTTTGTGCAACAATTAACACAGCAACAACCATAAAATAAAATAATAAATTTTATATTAAACAACAATTTAGTAATCATTAACAACAATTTTAAATCCAAAATCAGCAAAAATTTTAAAAAATAAACGAAGATGAAATAAGAACAACGAACAAGAAAGAGCGGCAAGGGAAGAAAATAGCAACAGAAAACTCGAAATCGTTGTGTTCCTCTGCCTGTTTGAAATTGTTTCCACACCACAAGCCCATAAATTTCTTTTTGTCGTTGTACTCTTGGTGAATTGGGTGAATGAACAAATTTTTAATTGAAAAATTTACTGACCTATATTGAGATTCACTTCAAACTGATATCTTTGGCTCGACATTGGAGAAGGGATCGAAACTGGAAAGCGAGACTGACATCAATGGAGAAAGGGTTGAGGCTGGTGATGGAGAGGGGAAGAAAGTGAAGAAGGACAGAGGTGGTGGGGTGGTGAAAAGGGAGAGAAGAATAGAATAAGGAATAAGAAAGAAGAAGGGGGGCATGCGAGGAGTTGGAAGAGAGAGTTGATATGAAGAAGGGGATGGTGAGAAAAAACCATAAGAGAGCAAAGAGATAAGGGTGGGAAGGATTTATTTTGTTTTTTAATATTTTTTTTTATTTAAAAGAAAATTGTCTGAAAATTTTTTTTATGGATAGAAAACGATTTTATAACATTTTGTAACGTTAAAGATGATTTTAATAAGAAAAAAATAAAATAATTTTGATTTTAACCCAAATCTTAAAAACAAAAATATTTAACTCTATTATTAAATATTAAAATAAAATGTATTTTAAATATTTATATAATTAAAAAATAATTTAAAATAATAAAAAATTAATTTATATTTTAATATTAATAAAATTAAATAATTAATAATTTAATAAAAAATATTATTATTAAATATAATATACCATATCTTATAAAATTTAAAATTTATCGTGTATATTCCGTATCTATATACTGTGCATCATAAATATATACTATGTAAATCCGCGTAACGTACGGGATGTTAATAAAGACTTTGTTATTAAATAGTTGTATATTACACGCACTATTATATTTTTGCCAATTATGACGTCTTTTAGATTGTGTAATTACATCTTCGCCTATAATAATAGGTGTTTTGCTTTTTGTGAAGATTCCCGATAAATAAAGAATCTAAAGAGAATTGTCATTGAATGGCAAATATAATAGTATTATCACACCATGCTTGTTGCTCTCCTTTCATACCATCACGCATTTCCTATTATTTACAATAAATATAAATAAATAAATAAAATAAAAATATACAAATATTGATTGATTGCTCTCTCTTCTGCTCTCAGAAGAAGAAAGGAAAACTGCTCCTTCCTCTCACTTCTCCCTTTCTCCCAAAACCTTTACCACATCCATCCCTTACATTCATTTTCCTTCTTTCTTCTTCTTGCTCCATCTCTTTGTACTTCTTTTAACCATGGCGGCCGAGTGCAAAGCCCACCAATTCTTCTAATTA